>NC_139349.1:48501255-48561255 GCF_055883805.1 Amblyomma maculatum | reverse complement strand
GCTCAATGGGCAATTTTCACGAAAGAACAAAGGTCAGAAGAAAAAAGCGCAGTAAATGACACTCAGGGGATGACCAGGAAAGGGAAGAAAGTAGGAAGTGAAAACAAAGGGGAAGAAAAAAATATCGGGAAGAGCAGCGCTGACTTACGAAAGTGCTGACGTCGGCGAATAAACGAGTACGAAAAAATTACGCGAAGGAGGTGGTATTTGCTATTCGAATCGCGCTGCCCGCTATTAATGAGACAAATAAAATGGCAAGCTTTGAGTGCTCAAGCGGGGCAGGAATAATTTGCGAGGGCGCTGAGTAGGCCTCTCCGATATAATTTGAAATCTCAGCACAAATCAGCCATTCCATTTGGTATGCAACGCGCGATACAGAATCAAGGTATGCATCAAAATACTGAATGTCTTATATGTCTTATGCGATGTCTTATGAGTTGCAAGGATTAGATCTGTAGAAATGTTTGTCATAATTCTACTAATGTAGCCATCATATATCCATCCGAGAGACTTTTAGTTGGCTTTGGATATAATCGGTAACTCAGGCATGCCATAAATGACACTAATATTTTTCCCAGATTGCTGCTTTGGTTGGTCATCCCGCAAAAATACAAAAAAAAAACAAACAAACAAAACAAAACATATATCTGGGCCACTTGAATCGTACATTAGGCAGTTCATGACTATAAAAATCTTATTTCAAGGCTTTATATATGCTCATAATTACATAATTACAACGTACAAGATATGTTGTGGATATTGCTAGGTCGGCAACATGGCGAAGTCTTTTCAAATCGGTGTCGGTGGCTTCCAACAACTGCCGGTTGGAAGCTAATTCACTCTCAGCGCGTTAACCTTCAAACACAAGCTACGGTGACCACAAATCAAACGCTTACAGAGTCACATGAATGAGGCAGAACTAGGACTACCAGGAGTTCCTGCGCGTTTGCTGTAGGCTGAAAATTATATCTGTTTATGTAAACAACCAAAGGTTTCTGTACAAGCTCGAACATATTTGTGGACATAATGTCTTTAGAACCATATATGACCTATGAATTCGGTCAAGAAGAGCTCTTATACCAGCACGAAGTATTAACTATTCCTTCTATCTCTACTCTCTTTCGCTCTTTCTCTCCTCTCCTCAAATAAGAAGGAGCACCCTCCTCCCTCCCCTCGCCTCCTCTCTTTTTGTGAGCTCGTTCGTCAGCTCAAATGTACAAACGAACGGGTCCTAGTGTGTGAACGGAAAAACCACATACTGCGCTGAAAGCGTTCCCGGCGTTTAATATGTCGGGAAAATAAACGCCAGATTTCGTGGTACGAATAACCAGGAGCCCTCCCCTGGTGTGTGTATAAAAATAATGAACCAAAAAGAACAGACCTCGAGACTTCTGCGAGCCGAGCCCAGCGGGCGTAAACAGGCTATAAATCCGTGGCGTCGGGGTTTTACGATGACGATGCCTGCCGAGGCCGTTAACCATTTTATACGCGAAGGCGCAGTGAAGCCTAGCAGGTAGCCGCTACGCGTGTAATCCAGCCACTAGGCTTGGAAGGGACGCACACACTGGCTACGGTCTCCTAACAACACCCTGCGAAGAGCTTAACCAATGTTCTGTGCAAGCTGTGTCAGTTTTCAGGTCGGCGGCACTCGGTGTGAACATAATGACTTCTCTTCTACGCACTTCTCTTTTTCTGCTTTGCTTGGCGGGAAATGTGAATGTAAAAACTCAGCCTGCCAGTTTGCTCTGCTGCGTTTCGGCGTTAGAAATAAGACTACGAAAGTACATGTTTTAGTTGAGGAATGTGGAAACCTTTTGCGGAGGATTGCAAGCGCATTTAACGACAACATTATGTTTTCTCATCTTGTAGTAGGGAGGCATGAGAAAAGGAAAAAAAAAGACGCAATTCTTTATTCGTTCATGGTCAACGCCTTAACTATTCCGTGAGGGAAGGGATGACGGTATAGTTGAAAGGAGGGTGAGAGAACGAGCTTCGTAGTAAGGGACTTTGGATTCCACAGATGACGGACCGTACATAGTTGTTCATGCATTAAACCTTCGCCTCGCTTTAGAGAGAAATTTTCGCATCAGTGTAGCTAGTGCAAATTTATTACCGCCTAATTTCTGCGCTTTAGTTGTTTCATTAATTCAATTCTAAATTTTCACATATCAAGACATTTTATTTCTAAATTTTTCTTTTCGCTTTTCGGTGGAGGTGAAAATCAAGGTGTCCGGATAATGCCCGATATAAGTGCGCGTTATACAACCCCAGGTGGTCAAATTTTCAATAGCCCTCCACTATTGCGTCCTTCGTTATTTGAATCACTTTGGGACGTCAGACTTCAAAATAACAAAAATAATGAGCGTGACACTGACCAAGATACACGGTTATACTTAAAACAGTCATTTAAATCACCGGTACGGTTTCAAAAGACCCTATTCAAAACAACAAAACTGGCGATATGAATCGAATATTTTTGGTGGTAGCAGCTAATGCCTCTGTTAGCAGGACCACTGTAGTGCCTCCGTGTGATTCAAGATTCTCTGAGGAGATAAGGAAGCACGACTAAACCGTTCAGGAAATAGAGATTATTCAAAAAAAGAAAAAAGTTAAATCGCCTGAGGCATCTTTCAACAAAATAACTTGTTTGTTTTGTGAGGTGTAACGTCCCAAAGCAATTCAGGTTATGAGAGACGCCGTAGTGGAGGACCCCGAAAATTTCGACCACCTGGGGTTCTTTAACGTGCACTGACATCGCACAGCACACAGGCGCCTTACTTTTCGCCTCCAGTGAAAAGCCGCCGCCGAGGCCGGCGACAAACTAACTCTCCGCAATAGCGCCACCACAATTCCTAAAACGTACATGTAGTATATATCTACTTAAGTGCACCCCAGCCCTTCTGCTAGCAGAGCGCCGAGGTTTGGAAATAGTCTATCGTCATCGTATGCGTTGTCCTGACTTCCTTCGCCAATTTTAAACGTAGGTTCCTGCCAAAATCAAAAGTTTTGCTTGTATTATAATCACCAAAATAAAGGATTTTCAAGAATACACCACATTTTTTGCAGGTATTATTTTAAGACAGAAACTTTGGTAATCTTGCATCATTCAAAGCTTCTCTGCTAGAAAGAGATGCAACCGAAGATCGGCCAATGTGACAAGCAAAGCTAGACAGCGGTATAAGCACTATTGTCATTGTCCTGAGACCGTCAGCCACCGATTAAGTGAAAAGCATGTCAGCGTCAGATTTAATTACAAATGCGAGATGCTGCTGGCGGAGGGAGTGTCAGATATTGTAGAAAAACAATGTATTGTTACGGACAATTCAAGGAAGAAGAAGCGGGCAGTGGCGCGGACAGGAGCGCTCGCGCTAGCCCGGCAACATTTCATTAAACGTCATATCACTGTCATCGACCATCTCTCTCTGTCCTCTGTTCTGTTGTTTTCATCGGCTTGCCGCCTAGTAACATTTGGTGGAGGTGCTGGGTTCTTCATCATTATCCCCTCATCCTGGTCCGGAGCTTCAGTGCCCTGCGACTTCTTGAGCCGTCGGCTGAAGGTCAGGAGGCATCGCATGGCTGGTCCTCAGCCTGCCGGACCCAGCAAGACCTTGTCCTTCCTCCGCCTCCCCCCCCCCCCCCCCCCCCCGCCCCGACCACAAGACACGACGAAGGAGAGACTGACCCGATGCGCCACACATGACCACAAGACACAAGAAGAGACCCGAACGATCATATGTGACCCTACTGACCAGATGTGCCGACCAAAGACCTCACGACCCTAGACACCGCTACACTTCAAGACATCCTCCCCTGCCTATGCCATGCGGTGCGTGCCTTGGCCTCCGCCATCGAGTCGTGGCAACGTGTGGCCCGAGAGTGTCCTGGGCCAAGGTTCATCGGGAATCACCGTGCCGGCAAGCCGTTCTATTCTTCCTTCTTCCTCTTCTTCTTCAAGCATCCAGACACGCCCATCATCATACCATGGAATCATCAACATCGGTAAACTTCCTTGTCTACGATCGGGACGATCGCTCGGTGGCCCCGGGTCAGGTTACGAACAAATCAAGGAAGAAGAAACGGGCAGTGGCGCGAACAGGAGCGCTCGCGCTAAGCCCGACAACATTTCATTAAACGTCATCTCACTGTCATCGACCATCTCTCTGTCCTCTGTTCTCCTGTTTTCATCGGCTTGTCGCCTCGTAACAATAGAAATAACAGTAAATGAATAAGTAAATAAATAAAGAAAGAAAATGCCTAGAAAGCAACAAGAAGCTATAAAGAAAAGATCACATAGCGCTGAATTGTTTACAGATTTTCTTTAATAATAATAATAATAATAATAATAATAATAATAATAATAATAATAATAATAATAATAATAATAATAATAATAATAATAATAATAATAATAATAATAATAATAATAATAATAATAATAATAATAATAATAAGTTTATTCGGACATGAAACATGTACACAGAACATGCCCACGGGAAGAGGCAAAAGAAAGAAGCTGATGGCATTCTTCCTGACGAGGCCTCACCCCGGGTCACACATCAATGGCAGAAGGATGGACAAGGTCAAGGTAAGTTTCACCAAGAAAAACAAAACGAAACAAAACATAACCAATGAAAAAAAAAATCTCATAGATTATATTTGGCATTATAAGAAATTATATAAGAACCATGGCATCGTAAAAGAGGTAAGTACGTCAGTAACGCTACAATTCGTGGCACAAAATGTAAACAAAATATATGACAAGCACTACAAGTCAAATAGATTTGGTGCATTCCTAAGAAGTGGAAAAAAAGCAACTTCATTTCCTTTTTAAATTGAAAAATAGTTTTACTGTTTAAAGCATCATCAATTATTGAAGGATAGGCATTGCATACTATACTAATTTGGGTATCTGTATGTTGGGTGCCGTAGTTAGTCCGGGCGCGAGTGGAAACAAGAGAGGTAACACACAGACTGTAGCCGGTATTTCTGTTCAGATATGTATTTCTAAATGATGTGATGTCTTGCTTAATTTTATGAAAGATATGGACAGCAACAGAATACTTATGGCACACAGGGAATGGAAGAATATGTAGGGCGTGAAATGAGTGGTCGCCGTTTGAAGGGTTTGTGGAACAAGCGCGTAAAGCTCTTTTTTGCAAAGAAAATAGTCTGTCTGAACAAGTTTTGTTGCAAGTCCCCCAGATTAGATTACAGTACACCAGTTGAGAAGGGATCAGGGCAAAATACAACTGTTTTTTATCTGCAAGGGCAACAGGTGTCTGATGCGATTGATCACACCAATTGATCAAGCTACCTGCAGGCGAACATAATTTACATGGTCTCCCCAGCCTAGGTCACTACGGAAAAATACGCCCAGCAATTTACAGGAGGTTACAGATTCAATCAGGGTATCGTTAAACCGGAGTTGAATGGGATAATCTATAGGCTTATTTTTAGGTCGGAATAGTATGAATTTAGTTTTCTTAACATTCAATTTCAATTTATTTGCAGCAAGCCAAAGCATCAGTTCATGTAGCCAGGAGTTGGTGCGACGCTCTAGTTCGCGAAGATCACAACCAGAAAAAAAAAAAAAAAATGTTCGCGTCATCTGCGTATAAAACAATGTTAGAATAAGTTGAAATATTTACTATGTCATTGATATATAATATAAAAAATATTGATATATAATATTGATATATAATATAATATTAACAATATTATTCGGCCTCATGACAAAAATAAAAGAAGCCTACGATTTCAAGCATCGCATCACTACACTAAGCTACTGACCTGCAATAAAAAGAAAAAAGAGGGGCAGGACAGCTAGGCGAAAGGGTGGGCTAATGAATGCGCTCATTTCACCGAAAAGAAGAAATCAGTTGAATACAATTCACAAGAAACCACTCATCCTGCAATGGAATGTTAAGACCTGTTCTGCAACTTAACTTCCTCTGTTTTACCGGCCAATTATTCTGCTGCTCAGGCAGGCATGAACGTCTGGGCCTCTAGGTTCTGATGTAATCTGCGTGAATCCATATGGCGATAGAGAATGGTTCCTAAGAAATGCACAAAGTAATCTCCCTAATTATTTAGCGCACAGGTTGGCCAGATTATAACATGCGTGTTATAGAGATCCTGAGGGCATCACGGGGTGGCATTCATTTCCGGATGACTCTACGGAGCGAGAATTAACAGATAAGGTAATTTTAGTCAACAATATAAAAGAAACATTGTAACTAGACAATCTAAGCACTACGAGGATAGATACTTTACATAGGGTCTTTCTTAAGGCGTACCAGTTATTTATTTATCTTATGAAGTTGTGTTCGTCAAGACTGTTAACATGTGATCTCAGGCTCGTTTAAGCTTGACAATAAGGGCTGTTATGAGCATGCATGGTGCTCATTTATCACTTCGTCGGCATCGCCCAACGCTGGCATGATAATCATTATAAAAATCGCCGCGGTCATCAGTTACAGTTCAGTTGAATCAACTGTAAAACAGCGCTGTGTGCAAAATGACTCTCAGTTATTACTACTTTCTTCCAGCTGTGAACACATTAGTGATCAAAGGCGCTGAGCTTACAGCTGTGGCACGGGCCCCAAAAAACTAATGGAATTAAGCAACTTATGATGGGACTTCACGTAGTTATTCTAGGCAGTACCTTCATACCAGCCTCAGTTTTCTTCAAATCAACGGAGTCAAGACGGCCAGCACCCATAGCCTTGGCTGCATCGTCCGGAGAACGCCATCACAAACTCAGCTCTATGGGGATTTGGAAGGGTGGGGCGCGACCGCTTTCATGAAGAACGATGCGCGGTTTGACAGCGTTGAACCCGCACTGCACTCTCGCTCCCGCCTTGCATGGGCGAGGAAGTCCCGACAGAGAAGCGTGCTGGCACGCTGTCAAATAGAGGATCTCCGTCGTTTAAAAGATGAGGGCTATAATATAGTCTCGGTGCCGCTTTCGTAGGCCGCAGCGACGCGGACCCGCCGTAATGACAGCGTAGCGGCCGTCTAACGTCATGGTTTGCTTGATAAGGTGGCTTCCTCACTGAGGAAGGGCTCTCCGCTCGCTGTCAATAAGGCCCATGTCTATTAAATTTAACTGAATCATCACGGGGCTAGTCTTTACTTTTAGTAACAGCAGTCTGCCACTTAGACTGCTGAGGAAACGCTGCATGTCTTCAGCATTTGCCAGAGTTTGTTTCTGCTATTAGGTCAGTATATAGTTGCAGCATTCACTAATGGAGACGGTGATCAAATACTGTATTTTACAGTCCTGTTGAACGTAAGCGCAGGCGACCACGTGAGGTTTCGGGACACATAGACCACAGAAACGAAAAGTTTAATTTCTTGGAGCCGAAGACTGAAGCCATGAACCAAAATGCGTGCTCTGCCCATTTGCGCTCTAACTAGTCTGTGTTGCAGCATATAGGCAAGACTACACTTCCAGAAAGCGAGAAAAAGCAGCCCATCTTAGCGTCTGTGGTCTGGAAACTTTTGCGGACACCTGCAAATGTTGGGGGTTAAGAGACTGGGACCAGCCAGCAGGAAAGGCGAAACAATACCGCAACAAAAAAGAGGCGCCCTTTTGGACGACTGTGGCTGTGTAGGATTGGTCCCTGAGACGAGACAGTGATTAATTGACATCGGAAGGCCGGCCGTGACAAGAGAGTAACGGGGGCCACCGCTGATACCTTGCACTGACAGCTGAGAAAACCGTGCGACCCTGTTTTCTTGCCTGCTTGCCGGTGCCAGCAACTGCTGACCTTCGCATTGCTACTTGATGTCGATCCTCGCATTGGTTTGATCCTCGCATTGGTTTCCATAGTGGCAAACTATATACACCTGCGCAACCATTCGCAGGTAAGGATCACAGACACAAGAAGCGATGCCGTGCTAAAAAGGAAACCTGCAGAAAAAATAAACTGGCCTGCACTTGTCCTTCTTCGAGGCAGACTTTGCGAAAGCGTTATTGAAATCGATCCCAAACTCAAGGATGTCTTTGCGAAAAAGCTATCACGTTATGCTTGGAGTGTTCAAACATTACGGAAAAGACCGGGGAAATGCAACAAGCACTACTTTCACCCTCCCCTTGAAACTAGAGAATGCATGGTTGCACGCTGACGGACGTAACACAAGACACGTCATTACAGAAATATAGTTACTGAAGGAATGTAATGGCACACATCGACGGTGCTGGCTGAGAGAGGTAAACCTGAAAGATATAATGGAATGACTGCTTGAGGATGGGCGTATTTTGAATTCACTAGATTGTACTGAATCCGACTCGGACTGAAGCACCTACCGACTGTGCTTTGTGTCTACGTCATGTGGTGCACCTTCTGTTTATGCTTGCCGACCATGTTGAGCCGCAATCACATAGAACCTGTTCCTCAGAAAGACAGCCCCTCCTGCTCTCTTATGCGCAAGCGCACTGGGCTGATGACATTTCGGGAATTTTCAATGCTTATTTTCTTTTCGTCAAAGGCGCAGAATGTATGCTTTCATTGTTTTGGAGTTTGCACAGTTGTTCAAGTTGTGAGTAGTAAAAGGCGTGATCTTCTATATTATTATTTTTTATTTCCTGGAAAGATGTTAGGAACAGAAGAATGGTGAATCAGTAAATTTTGAGGCGATAAACATTGCGTGAAGGATGGAAATTACGCACCGATAGGATTTCATTTGCACTCCTCTAGGACACTTTGTTGCACATACCAGACATCGCTACTGAGTTCCTCTTCTAAAAGCCTTAACCCCGTGTTAACACAATTTCTTTTATAATACTGCATGAAAAACAAATACACATACTCTAGGCCACAGGTCTGATGCATCGTGAAAAAACTTTGGTGCGGTGAAAATCATTTAATATCTGCCGCTGATATTGCCCAAAGAGGCGGGATATAGGCTGTCACTTTTCTTTAGCTATAGTGCTCATATTCTCAAACTATCAAGGTAAAAAAAATCTTGCTAGTAACTAAGCCTCGACAACAAATATCAGGATTCTTTAAACATTCTCTTTTTGAGAATAGATAGGCAGAACCTAACACCACTGTAGATGTCCCATTGAAAAATAAGGACTTGGGCGACCCTTAAACCATCGGTGACGTGCGATCGAGATCTCAAGAAGACGCCAAATACAGCACATACTCTAAACCCACCTGCCGTGGACGTAATCAACAACAGAAGCCTAATGGAAAACACTTGCACAAAGTTGTACTTATGGCTGTAAGGAAGAAGGGCATCCCCCTGTGTATGAGGGGCAACACTAAGAGCAGGAGCTTGCTTGGTTTTCTGGATGAGAGTAGCCTCCACGACCTCCCACAGCCTATCGGCAGTCTCATCTTGTACCACATGGCAAGTCCGCAAAAAAAGAAAAAGTGTTCTAATGATGTACACATTTTCTTGCTGCTTGGCGTCATGCTCCCGGTTCCAAACCACGGCTAACGAGCATTGCAGAAAAATAAAAATAAAATAGTTCCAGGAAGCGTTTAACTAGAAACGAAGCCTAGTGGGCGTGTTTCATATTAATGAGCAGCTCTTCGTTCGTTCGCGACCCAAGTAATTTGTCATAGGCATCGTTAGGCTTCGTCTCAGTTCGAACTGAGTCCACGACAAGAGTTCCGCGCATGCCAAAACGAAAGCTACGTAGCAAAACAAGTGCTCCGCTTCTTGCAGTCATGCTTGGCGTTTCCTTAGGATGACAGGTGCATGAATAACTTTCTTTTCAGAAAATAGCTTCCCCATCAGCGTTGCAGTTCGCGGAGAGAGAAAGTGTGCAGCTTCAGCCGCTCGAGCCAAGCTGCACCCTTCTTTTTCCCCTAGTTCTTAATTTTCTGCATTGTCAAGGTCGTAGAAACAAGGGCGTGGGGGGCCTGGGACCGTGCGATGGGATGCGGGCGCTCGCGATTGTGAATTTCGGCCTATTTGATGATTTTTTTTTTGTCTCTTTTTCGGCGGCGTAGGCGCGAAACCGCCCTGCACTAAATAAAGCGGCTTTACACAACCAATTGATGCGTTATTCATTCATCCGTCTATCCATGTATTCGTCCGACCACCTTTACATGCATCCGTTCAGCCATGCGTCCGTCTTTGTAATCAGAAGTGAGGTGGTACTCCAGAGAAATATGGCCGTTAGGAATGATGTTCCAACAGTTGTCACGAGGTTCGAACGGCCAGAGCGAAGCACACTTAGCTCATACAAATCAGAAACCATGTGTATATTCACGTTCTTTTTGTTAGTAATTTGATGTAGTTAGTAGGACGACATGCACCAAAACACGCTCATTTCTTTCTTTCTTTTTTTTTTACAACACCGCTGTAATTCCGGCAAAGTTATGAATACAAACACTGCACCCTTGAAAACTATAAGGTCGTGCCGTTGTTTTGCAATGGCTGTAGCAAAGCCGTGTATTTTTCGCATAGGAGTGTAGAAGACTGATCTAAATATTCTGCCACTTACTCAGAAACACTTCGTTGTGAACTGTTGTTATATATATATCCTTTCCTATGATATGTTACTAAGTTCTTGCAACGCTTTACTCTTTCCACAGTTTGCCTTACTCTGGCGTATCCAACAATGTCACATTGTTTACCGATTCGTCTTTATATAGTCGTTAAGGCTCGCAGAGACGAGCACGCTTGTAATCCCCCTAGACCTGTGCTACATTTCGATTCGGCTATCTCGGCAGCCAAATACAGCAACATGCTCTGGCAGGAGGAAGGGGCGACGCATAAAGATCTGGATACCTATGAATTATTGATCAGCGGTCGATGGCCTTCCAGCTGTTCTTTGCAAGCTGCGGAACCGACGGGAATAGAGGGCGGAGAGGAAAGAGGGAAGACCTTTTATAACTTTACGCTGCTGAAGGCTGCAGCCATTCCTGAGGCCACCAGCGTACCGCTTGCCCGTAACTAAGCACGCGGAAAACAAAACGTCGCTTGATCACACGTGTTCCTTGGAATTTTATTACTCTTGGAATCCTGCTGCCTTATGCAGCATAGTTTGTTTGAGGAATTTACTACTAATTGCATTATACAAATATGTTCACTCTATTTCACTCATTTCGGGCGCTGCTCTTTATTGCGATTGAAAACCTATTCTCACTTATAATAGCGCATCCAGGCATCAAGAAGGCCATTCTTTAGTGCGACAACGCAAAACTCCAATTGGTAGCTTTTGACGTGCATGCATAAATTTCGCGTCAAGTGTCACAACATTCAAACTCTGAAATACTAATATATTCGTAATATTAACACCCGAGGTACCGTCACTGGCATCCCCGCGAGCGCGCAAATTGCAGGAAATGGCGTCACACGTTTCTACGCAGCTGAGCTTTTTCTCTCAACTTTGCAAAATATTACACACAATCAGAAACTTTCTCACGATGCACGAAATTCAGAAAAAGTGAATTTATATTGTCACTGATGAGAAACTCAGGGTACAAATTATGCCCGGACTTGAGCGGCGACAGCAGACGCTTTCAGGCTATGGCGGCGTCACTTGACCTTAACCAGGCACCACTTCACAGCCTCTAAAAAAAAAAAATTACAAGGGTTCGACGCTGCTGAACCAATTATTGAGCAAAAGCATTAGCTGCGGGTGACGGAGCGTTCTTTTTTTCCTCTTTTTCTTCTTCCTCAGCCCACATATAAAGCCCCGCTTTAACCAACCCACATGAATGTGCATCAGTGGCCTATAGGGGTAACGTGAATGCCAGGGCCCTAGCAGGCTGACTCTGACATAACCATCCCATGTGAAACGAGAGACCCAAGTTGGCAGCTCCTGCCAGCCCGTGTGTCACGTGGGGTGTGACGTCACAGCGTCACGTGGGTAAGACGTAACTGCGGCCGGGTCACGCGAAGGCTTGAAAGTGCGAGTAGTATTGTTTTCGCAATAAAAAAAAAACAAAAAAACAAACAGGAGAACTGCTGGGGCATACCATCGAGAACAAATCCAACTAAAGAAACAAAATGAAAGAAATAACAAAGGAAGCAATAGTGAAAACTCTTCATCTACGCTGTCGTCCCAAGCGGCCCCTTCGGCGACTGCCATGGGAATATTTTCCTGCTTTCCGGACATTCCGCCGCTCTTTTCATGTTTTCTTGAAGTAAAGCATCATCCCCTAGGACACGTAAGTTATCGATATCACGACGCCAAAGTACGCTACTTCGCAAAGCGGGACAGTGCGTTCGCTGCGTTTCTGCAGCCTCCTAGTGGCTTTGAAACATTACGGCCAACCTGGATGCTTCCTACTGGCCGTAATATAAATCACGATACAGCGCCCAAAACAAGCACACTGGGCCTTGAACTTTTTAAAGTTATATTTATAGTTTTTAAAGTTATATTTGTAAGTTATGTATTTTTTGTAGTGTCGAAATGAAGCAAGCGATTGACGCAAACGTAGGGGGCGGATGAATTACATAATTATGGGAAGGTAATTGCAGCATTCAGGATAGTCATGTACTAGACATGCGAACACGAGAAACTTACTAATAATGTCAAATGTTGCTGTTATAATAACCGAAACTCTCAGCACTGCTGGTAGGGGAACTAGGCACAGACAGGAGAAAAAAATTGCAATATTTGAGCAGCAAAAAAGTATATACACAATGTTATCAGCCTTTCATGGTTCACAATACAGGCAATGGACATACGAAATGAAGCATGCAGGCTGTAGCGGATGGTTAATTTTATTTTCTATTCAGCCGAATATTGCGAAATTAATTACAGACAACATACAAAAGAAGTAACTAAGCACGTCTTGAAGAAAGCGCTGCTTTCAACACAATACACTTTGGTTTAATGACAGCAAGAAGCAAAGCTTTCTTCGCTAGATATGAAATGCACAAAAGGTCGCGTTATGTTTAGCTAAATTAGCATGAACTGTGTCTAGCGTTCTCACTACACGACTAAGCACTTGCATTCCACAGCGTCCCTTCTAAAACTGGGCCAGTAAAGCAATTTAGAATTTCCGCCAAGTTCGAATACGTCTACGTCTAACGCCTCATACTCATGCGGTAGGGGATATTATTTTCTTCTTCTATGCGTGCTTGAGAGGGCGATTACCTTGGCGTTATTTCAGTCGTAGGACTTGCCCCTTAACATACAGAATTCAAGATAAAAACCTGGCACATGAGCAATATATATATATATATATATATATATATATATATATATATATATATATATCCCGCAGCACTCGGCACTGCGGGATGTAGGCTGCTTTCTGGTGTGTTAACGTCCGCCATATATATATATATATATATATATATATATATAGGGCTCTAGGGCTCCGTGCACTGACGCCTATATCGGCACTGCGGGATGTAGGCTGCTTTCTGGTGTGTTAACGTCCGCCATACAGCTTACAGCAGCTTTTTGATCACAACTGAATGGTGTACAGCATGGTTTACACCTTCGAGGCTGACCGGAACTGCATGAATTTTTCCCTGAAGTCTTGCAATGAAGTGCTTGACTTCTCAATGGGGTCCTGCTTGTTCGATTGATGCGACAATTGCATGAGAATCTCGCGCCTATTATTTAGATATTTAACCTTTCTTTTGTTGAGATATTTTTTAATATGCTCCCCATTGTAATTATTGAGGGCCAGCAAAACATCTTTCTCCTGTTTTCTGTTTCTTACCGCGACTGCAAGGTTGGACTTGCAATACTTCTTCGTCCGTCCCTGCTCTAACTAATAAAATTAACCATTAAGTGACATGGCAACGAGTGTGGGCACACTTCGGTACTGCATATGCTGTATATTGTGTCGGCCTTTTACTTTCCTGTCATCAAGTTGTTCATTTTCGTTAACCATGTACTGCCATTCTGGACGCACTGATACATTTAATTACGCTACACGTAATCAAATTTGGCGCTAAAATTGCAAAAAAAAAAAAAAACGAAACCGAAGTTAAAGATTGTGCAAAGTAGAGAAAAGAAAGGGATAACAGTTGTCATTCTGTTCTTTCTGCATTCCCATCGTCGCCGAGCTGTTGGTTTTCGCTACTTTTCCACCTGCAGCCATCATTGGGACCATTCTGCATATTTTATTGTTTCCTTCAGGAATCAGCGGATGAATGCTCATTTTCATCCTCTTTCTATTTTTTTTTTCTATTCTCATACATCTTCCAACTGCAACAAACCCACAATATCACCTGCGCCTCCGGATAGCCTTCTGAGTAGCCATCGCTGCCGATTGCCCACGCTCGGACAAAATAAACACAACACGAACGAAGGCAACAAACTGCCCGTATGATCCCAAGCCCCCTCCCCATATCTAGCTACGATGGCTCCTGCCATGGTGGCACGCGCTTCCTTCTAATGCCGCAAGCCCCGCACTACGAGACAGTGAGGGGGGAACGGGAGAGGGAAGCGGCAACCACCTAGCGTCACAGCCAGGCGGGCTTGCAACAAAGGGCAGCTGTTGCCGCGGGCGTGGTGCCTTCTCCGCGGGCCGACAGATGATTCATGGCAGCTGCGGAAGTGCGTAAAACCCCCATCGGCCAGGTCGACGCGCCCCAATCGACTCGGTCCGATAGCTTTGCGCGATTCGCCACGTCTGCCTGCTAGTTTTCTTCTTCCCTTCTTCCAATCTATCTCTCTCTCTCTGTCTGTTTTTATTATGACGGTCTACCGCATTTTCGAACATCGCATTGTTTTGCTGGAGCGCTTCTTCACTCTTCGCTATTTTTCGTGCCGTCCGTGACCCATCCTCGCAAAAGTGAAATACACGTCACGTATTGGTCCTGGGCGCACGTTCGCGAGCTCACCAGTCCCTCCTCGCTCCTCACATTGATTAGAGCCCACCAGGCTGAGCCAGTTCCCGCGTGGTATCCGCAGCACTCGAGTCTTCCTTTACGGTTGCTGCATGCGCTACAAGGACGATCGTGTTTGCGTTTCCCCTATCCGACTGTGCTTATCAAATAGAAAAAAAAAAAAAAAAAAAAAAAAAAGAAAACATTGAGGAGTCGAGTTGAAGGGATGTGCCCGTTTTCCGTTCGCTCGATGCAGTTTCTAACGGTCTCTATCGCTGCTATGGATTCTCTAGTTTATTCGGAAAAGGGCAAGGATTGACCAGTTTACTGAAGACGGAATATATATATTTTTTTTATGATCGAACAGTGAGGCGGAAAAAAGTGACCGCAATGCCTTAGTGCGGCGTTCCGCTTTTGAGGAGCATTTATGGAATGTTGTAAAGTAGTTTTATTGATGGTGTTTTATATTGGTTTAACTTCGCTGCGTTTTTGTTAATGTGGGCTGGGCAATATTATTTTTATTTCTTTTTTAATTGCCCACGCTAAATTCAGTAACGCTGCGTAATGGCAGTATATCGTTAAATTATCCCATTAGAAAAAATAATCCCGATTTTCTGGTTCCGTCTGAATCCTCTCTTTTGATTGCTTTCTTTTGCTTTTGATTGTAAATGTTAAGAAAAGCAGCCAATAAAAATGCACAGATAAGCGCGCTACCAAGAGGGATGAATGTTGAATTAATTAAACAGACAATATGTAGTCGCGAGGTTATACAGTTCTGCCTGTACCGGTGGTTGCGACTGTTCGCCAGATGCAGGGCTCAGCTGCTTCATCAAGTGGCAGTGTTCGCGGTTTCTGAGTGTCAAAGCGGTTGGTTTCACAAAAGCAAGCAGAGTACGGGGTTGCGTGGCTCCGAAATTAGCATGCGTTACGCGCCACGCATTGCGTCAATTGCGAGACGAGGCTGCTGAGCTTTATAGGTTGACTGCAAGGCGGTAGGGCAAAACACTGCTCTGGCCTTCAAATGGACGTGCCGGCATGTATAAGTGGAACAAAGCAAAGAAAAATTGACCTAGGATTAAAAGAAATTCGAATCTGGGGAGAATACCGGGAACAGAAAGACAGGCTCCTAGGGAACTGATGCTAGTGGTTAGGCAGCACTGAATGGCTAAAGCAGCAGCCATCATTCCCTGCACGTCCTTAGTACAAAGCTCGCTAACACAAATCGCATAGAGAAAAAAGAAAATGTGCTCAAGCTTCATGACGGTAGAGGTATAGCGCCAAGTGCACAGGAAAAGGGCTGCCATGGTTTTGTTAATTTATTCATCTCTTTGTCCGAAGTCTATTCAGCGGGTCTCCGGAAGGGGTCTCTTTCGCTCGCCCGTTGACGTGAGCGCTTCACTTTTGCAAATTGAACTTTGCGACGAACATTCGTTGGTTGCACAATACACGTGAGTGGCGAAATGGGGAACCGGCAATATTGGTATATATACGGTTGGTCAGAAGTGGCGAAACTTCTTCGTTATAGCGGCCGGTCACGGGAACCTGGTAGGCGCTAGCGCGAACGCAATGCTGCATGTCACGCAAGAAGGAATAGTAGAAGAGGTAGATCTGAAAGAAAGGAAACAAAGAAACAAACAAGCGGAAGACCAGTAGGATCCAGTTCTCCAGTTATCGCTCCACGCAGCCGCCGAATAAGGTAAATGCGGTATCCATTCAGTGCCTCTAGCTGGTACAGTACAACATTCTTCTTTCCATACTAGTTTATTGTTTGCCCCGCTTCACCTATGATGACGTGCAATAAGGACCTCATTTTGAGACGTTCGCTTGATCGATAGACTTGTTCCTTAGTAGAAGCGACTTTGGGCTGTCGCTCTTTGTTACAGTTGCCGAATTCGTTCTTTGCTCGCCGTATTTTCTTGGTCGTTTGTCCAATGACATGCGATTCTCTCTCCGTGTGGCTGCCTTTCTGGAGTTACTGTTACTACGACGACGGAATCATTTCATAAGGTACGCTGCCTCTAGGGGTTGCGGATATGTCCTGGGAAAGTCAGCCGTGCGCGAATTTTATTCGGCATGAGAAAAGTGCTTGCCTTTCTTTTTGCTGTATGAGGCTGAGGGTTTCGGTTCTTTTTGGTACGTAATGGTTTCCGTATAATATGGTCCTTTACGCAAGTCCAATCAAATTCCTACTGTATTCGGCACGCTAGGATTGCCGGTAACGTATTATAAAAAGGAATCGAGTACACCATACACGCGACATAGATGGTGCGGTTCGATGGGAAGGGCTAGAGTTACTATATAGGCTTTGCCAGAGTTGCACGAAGGTACCGGATAAGCAACCAAGTTATGCAGTGAAGCCGTACGCCTTTTTTTTTGCAGAAGCCAATCAGCCAGACTGGAAATCAGTCGAGAAGGAATTACTTTTGCTATTCTAATCGAAATAAGTCATCGTCTCCACAGCTCGCAAACAACGTGGCATGCCGTACTCACGACGGATAATGTAATGCAGCCGGGGTCTCCATAGGGTTGGCGTCACGGCGCTACACGGTTGCTTGACGGCGAAAGAAAAGGAACGCGGAACTGTGGCAAAGCCTATATAGGAACTCTGGGAAGGGCGCAGAAAATAGATGAACACTTATTTCTAGTGAATGCATTCGCGTCTTTAAAGCTCGTATACACGCAATAGCGAGGTGCTTTTTTTTTTCTAACAAATTTTAATAAAAAAAGTCGCTCGATTAACACCCATGGTTGTCTTTAACGGGTATCTGTATTTTGACGCATTTTGCCTATACTAGAGAAACTTCGGGTAAAAAGAAAGCGAATATCGGTCATTTTTAAACGCTGGAGCGGCACGATCGAAATTGCGAAAGGCGATAAGCGTACGCGCTTAACAAAAATGCATGTAATGCGTTGAGAAATATGGACGACGCAGCCGTTGTGCAAGAGCGATGTTGTATTGACAGCGACCGTTTCTGTTATCTCCAAATGAAAATTTTGATACATGCTGCAAAATGCACCAGACTTCAACGCCTGCGCGCATTCTTTCCAGCCGTCGCCCACCTTCAGAGCAGACCGAATGGTGACGTTCATACTACCACCTAGGATTCGCGCAAATCGCTTACTGAAGCCGATCAATTGCGCGAAACTGTATCTTAGAAACACAGACGGAATTAATTTCTAATCTCTTTCTCGAGCCTATCTGCTAGTCACAGAGTTGTCTCCATGTTTCAAAGTATAGACACACTCACAACGTAATGAAAAACTGTATATTTCGTATGGTTGTCTACGACGAGGCAGTGTCGACGTGTTTGAAATTACGTTGGAGTGAGCGGGAAAAGTGTAACATTAGATCGGAAAACCCCTCTGACCTAATATGGAAGCCGCCTACAGAAGAGGCTGTATGCCACATTTTTATTTTGTTCGATCCTATTCCATTTAACGGATCTTAATTTATTCTCACTATATCATTAAATCCCCGTTTACCGAAAATCCGGCGTTGGCTGCCATACGCTGGCCTTTCCGTGGTGAGCGGAAAATCACGAGCATCGCGCTGGCAGGTAGTAGCTGGTATCTGACATGGCCGAGCACTAATTGGAAGCATGGTTGCTTGATATTTCGTTTAGTAGGATCTGCCAACTTGGGCCTCTTCTTGCATATGGTAGTGTGATATCAGAATCAGCCTGCCAGAACCGTTACATCCACGTCACCCCTGGGCCACTCAGGCACGTTCATACGGCTTGGCTAAAGCGGGGCTTTACATGTGGTCTGGTAGTCTACGCTGATGCGTCATACCCTTAAAGGAGGAGTTTGAGTGTCCCCCATATTTCTGTCGGCTAGCGGGATATAATATCGGCGCTGATGGGCGAGAAAGTGTTCGGGGCGGAAATTCTGGAGCTGGATACATATGGAAGGCGATTCATATATACTGCCTGAACTCGGGAACTGAAAGGTAACGTTAATGCCTCGCTGTTTTGAGCAGGGATTTCAACACTCGTGAAAATGAAGGCACACGTAGAAGACCAGCGGAAGCGAGGAAAAGACTTAAAAGAAGTTTACGGCCAATTATCGCTGTTGTCTGCTTTACCGCCTATAGCCGAGAGCGCGTCGATGCTCGTGTGATATCTTTTCGGTTGTTTTAATTTATTTTATCGCTATCTTCGTAACGTTTTTTTTCTGACAGTACCGCTAGCATGGCATTGGAAATCTTAATCTATGCTTTTTCTTGTCGTATTCGTAATATTCGCATAATGCGTCACATGATCTTTATCTATACGTGCGCGGCTTTCTTCGAAGCGCACATTATTTTGGATGCGAGACATTTTGACACTGACGACGTAAGTCCTGGCATCAAACATCGAAGGTCCCACAATGAACAAGCAAGGCACGACCCTTCAAATCTACCGAAGATCGAGATCGCATTTCTAGCAGCTGGCGTCTCGGTACATCGATCTCAACGCTACGCGTCCGCGAGCCGACGTGATCTACTAAATAAGCGTCGGCTAAAACCAGCGCCAGAATCAAACGCAAATGCTCGGCAAGTAGCTTTGGGAAAAAACGTGGGACCAGCGTCGCCAGCTGCTGCCGGCACTCCTTCCCTTCTCAGCCCCCCGTATACACACACACACTCACACGCACATGCACACACGCTCCGGTCTTTCGTCCTCTGCAAAGTCTCCGCAACACTCCCAATAGCGCATCATGCCAAGGGCGCTGCACTTCGCCGACGGCATCACAGCGGGAAGTACGTTCCCAGAATCCCATAGTCAGCGATGAGCGTAATGACTGCTAGGGGTTGCGAGGGAACAGCGGGCTGGTATACGTTAATCCTCGGAGGGGGCTCGAGCATCGCTGACGTTGCATTCACGTGCCGTGTTCGTCGTTCCAAAATGGGGCGCGCAAAGCGACGCGGGCTCGCGGAAACACGAGCGGCAACTTTCGTTTTGCAAGCTGCAAGTACGCTGCGCTTCCTTCGTCACTAGTTTGTCTCCGCTTTTTCGAGCTTTCCAGCTCGAACGTGCTGAAGGACGGGGCTGGAGGCCAGGGCCGGGGAGCAAAACTGACGCTGTTTGCAGCTACCGGCTTCTCGCTTGAGTTCTTCCGAGGTCTACAGACCTAGATTTTATTAAACAGGGGAAGTTCGAATTAATAAAGTATCTAATCAGTCAATCAACAAATTCCCTTGAATGTATTTCTGTACAGTGTATATGTTAAGGAAAAGGTTGCAAGCCACTTACCAACTAATACTAAGAGACCTGAGGCAAGAACACCTAGACACACATTCTAGGTAGCTTTACCCTTAATGGCCAGTAGGAACGAAGCACATTAAGCAATTAATACCAGTAGGAACTGTACAAGGATGTTGAACCTGCCGAATACATGATTCACTAAAAAGGGTCAAAAGGATATCAGAACTAATAGCCAGAATCAGCCTTTTGGAACGGGCGGAAGCTTCGAAAAACGAATATGTAATTGAACAGGAAAATTGAGCTAGAAAAATGTTTTCATCTATAAACACACGACAGTCAGAGGTAGACACCAGTGGAGTTACGCATGGTTATACTTAATAAATGGATGATTATATTTGATGTCTTTTATGCTTTAGCTTTTTGTGTTTGTGTGAAGCGGCCACGCTAGCGGTGTGCTTGAGCCAACAGCGAAGACAGAAATCAAGGTGTCGAGGTGATTCAGCTAATCACAGAGGGCGAGGTTAATTGAAATAAAATTAAAATATAATTTTATTAGAACTTTCATATTATAGGAATTTGTAGGCCTTGAAGCGTTGTGTTCCCATGCGGCCATTAAAGGGTCAAAAAACGATTCGCAGGCTGAATTACCGAGGCTGTAGGAAAGAGTGCCTGATTCACACGCACTTCTGGTGACAAGCGATAGTTATGCTGAGTGCCGAGCTCTCACGGGTAAGCTACAGTTGTAATTCGGCTACTAAATTGACGACATGACCTGTACATTTAATTTAAGAGCACACGAACAGCGAGAATACTGAGTGAAGCGAGCACAAAGCCAGTTGGGTTGCTCAGACGCTCGCACTGAAACTCATGAGCATTGATGGTCATTCTCTAAAAAACACAAAGCCAGTGTTTGAGTGCTTTGCCATATGACATGAACAACGACTCAGCATTTATGTGGCTTCCGTTTGTTGTACAGTTTCATTCACACATAGCATTAGGCACATCTATTCGCGTATTTTATATACGCCCTTGATTAGTGCACATTTGTCCAGAATGCTCTCTTTGCGGTAACTTGGTCGAAATTGAAGTGCGGACTGTTGTAAAGTTTTGTTTGATGTGGTTTATAGGGTTTAATGTCCAAGAGCTACTCAGGTTATGAAGAACGCTATAATGGAAGGCTCTGGAAATTTCGGCCACTTGGACTTCTTTAATGCACGCTGACAACGCAGAGCGCAAGGGCGCCTTGCTTTTCGCCTTCATCGAAAAGCCGCAGCCGCAGCCGCGGCTAGGATTTGGTTTCTTTCACCCTTGGGTTCAACAACCGAGCTCGCTAACCACTGAGCCACCGCAGCAGGGTTATTCCAAACATTTATTAAATCTCCATCACACGTGTGCGATAAGCGAGCTCATGGTCTGTGCGTTAGTATTCAAATAGTTATGTGTTGGTGCCATTATACGCTGATCTATTAATCTTTAATCTTTTCAAAATTTTTAACAAGGTTTATTTGATAATATCTTCCTCATTTCGCTTCCTTCCTCCGGCAAGCAAACCCGCGAGCGAGAGAAAAAACAATAAAAAAGGCCGTATGAAGCAACTTTTCGTTCGCTGGCGTGCTCGCTTTGACGAAGTGGTGGGATATAGCAATAAGACGAAACAAGCCGGTATTGCGTTCCGAATGTCGCAATTCCACAAGTTTAGATGAAATAAGAGTGGGAGTTGATTGCCCAGAATCGCCATAAGAAAAAAAAAAGTAGGGTGAACACAGCTAAGAATAAGTATAGATGCAGAGCCAAGCGAGCAAACCTGGACGACGGTGACTGGAAGAGAAAGCTTGAGTGAAAAAAAAAAAAAAATAATAAAAAGAAGCACACACCATGGCATCGTAAACTCATTAACATAACAAGAAGGAATGATGAGCGTGCTCTGGTACTGGCGTATTTTCTGTGTGCTTGTTTACGGCCTGCGTGGTTAAAGAAAAGATCTCAGGTGGCTTTAATTAGCGCAGTTCGGGAAGGCAGTAAAATAACTCAGCCTGGCTAATTTTGTTCCGTCAACGCACATTAGCACGGAAGTAAGGACGACAGATGCGAGGAATGCTCTTTTTCGATGCGCTATCCAGGAAGACGCTGAGTTGAGCAAACAAGCTTTTTCCTCGAGAGTCTTGAAGGCGTTTTAATTAACGACATGGAGGAGAGGGTAGGGAGGAGAAGGAGCGTAGATTGTTAGCCACCACAGTTGTCTGTTTATGTGCATGAAGTGGGATGAAATAAAATCAGGACTAAGGAAACACTCGATTCAAAAGCAGAGTGCAATTATGAACTCTAGGGACGTGCACTGACTTAGCGACGTCCATAGATTTCCTTTCGGGTTCCACGATTTTCTTCCCAGCTCGTGATGATTACAACTTGCATTTCTTCGCTGATGCATGATCGAGCGTTCATTGAGCGAAAAAAAAAACTGTGTGAATAACAAAAAACGCGTTAAAGGCAGGATTGAACAGACTCAAAAACCGATACTCCTCCATTGTTTTATACATGGGGACAAGCAATAAACGTATAACTGAAACTAAACCAGTTGATTTGCTTTCCCTACCGGCACCTCTCATATCTTTCACTCTTAACAAAAGTTAGCGGGATATTAACATATGTCTATTTTCAAGGAAGCATGAAAACAATAGGTGCAAATCAGAACCAAGAAATTTAGCCAAATTACATTCCTAGTTTAGCATTTGGTAAACTCACAAATTACTGACATCATTGTGACACACCATTTCTTTTACTGTCGCACTACCGGGCAGAACCCCTACTTTTGCGAGCTCGAAAAGGATTGACAACGAAATTTTTTAATACGCATTTTATACCTCAAATGAATGTCCGAAAAATTCCTTCGCATTTACCCTGCACAGATTAAGTTAATATTTGACCCCTCGCCTTTTTTTTTTTTTTGCCAGATTAAAATTAGCGGCATCTTAAAGAAGTGCGGTCATGCCATTAGGCTTGGCCACGGCACCTAAATCATCATCATCATCATCATCATCATCATCATCGTCGTCGTCGTCGTCGTCGTCGTCGTCGTCGTCGTCGTCGTCGTCAGCCTTACTATACCCACTGCAGGGCGAAGGCCTCTCCCATATTTCTCCACTTAACCCGGTTCTGTGCTAGCTGCATCCGCTTGACCCCTGCGAACTTCTTAATCTCATCCGCCCACCTAACTTTCTGCCGCCCCCTGCTACGCTTTCCTTCCCTTGGAATCCAGTTTGTTACCCTCAGCGACCATCGGTTATCCTCTCTTCGCACTACGTGTCCTGCCCATGTCCATTTCTTCTTAATTTCCACTAGATTTTGACGACCACCTCAAATGGTGATTGTCAAATAAAGCTCTGCCGCTGCTTCATTCAGTTGAGCCCTCGAGCTGTTAGCGAAGGAAACGCGAAAAATTCTCATATAAAAGAGAAAATGGCGAGAATCGATAGGTGGCTCTGCGAGACAAAAATTGATGCCCAGAGAAATTACCGTCATAACTTTCAGACCGATACAATATGCCTTAGGAAAGCTTTTATTGATTCAGATTGATGAAATTCGAAAGCGTTGACCTCATGAACAGCTGGAAAATAAAAGCCGCACAGACGTCTCCGTTTCCTACCAGTCACAATTCAACGTGTATAATTCATCTTGGTAGAAAAACTGAAGAAGGTAAACACTACTCGGAGAAAAAACATTTATAACCGATAAAACTTTACGATTCGTTACCAATTACGAGACAACCAATAGGTTTTAGGGGCATAAAGTTGACAAACTGAGAAGCCGCTGATATAGCGAAGAAACAGTAGGGATCATGCTCTGCTGTGTACTACCCATCCACAGATATTATCGAAAACGCTTTTTGTGTTACAATCAGTAAAATCTGGTTCTACAAACCAACTGTCTTCTTTCAATGTTAAGCGGTCATTGTCTGTGCGCTTGGAAAATACCGTTGTTGGCAACACTATATTGTGGGCTCGTTAACACTGGAACCTCTGCTCGCCGATTAGCACGTGGCAATAGCCTCTACTTCAAGGTGGCGATCCGACGATGCCAGCTTGCTGACGGTCACAGGGAAATGTAATGTGCAGTGTGAAGAGCGAAGTGCATCCGCTTTCCTAAACAGGCTTTAGGGATGCGCTTAAGGAGTAGAATTCTTTCAGCCCCTCAGCGAAATGTGCGACGAAAACTGATACAGAAGCACTAAGGACCACACATGACCCGCTGCAAAATGAACCGAATTTTGTTCTTTCGTAAGGTTCTGTTACAGGAAGTAAATATTCCATTACCTAACATTGTCCAACCTTCTACTGCCAAACGAACACGAAACACTAGGGAACACATGCTGCAGCCTGCCTTTGCCCGAACAAATTCATTTAAGTGCAGTTTTTTTCCCCCGGACCATCTCTGGTTGGAATTTGCTGCCAGAATTTCTTTTCCAGAGCAGTAATTTTAACACGGCAGTGGAAGTTCATTTGCTTGGTTAGGCTGTTCAACGTTTACTATTCTTATTGTATAATTGTTTCCTTTGTTCATGCCTAATTTTGCTATGTGTTGTATTAATTGTCTATTTTTTATTTGTTAGGGTGTCCAATTTTGTATAATTACTATTACCATTATGATTCCTTTCTTCTGGCCGAATTGTGGTGTGTGCATTGTATTTCTTTTTTCTGTGTGTGATTGTCACCTGGCATGCCCCTCCTGCTTGTGCCATAAGGCCTGCAGTATTTTGAAATAAATAAATAAATAAACAAGACTGTTTTTCGGCTAGGTGGCTGTCATGGTCGCACGCACATTCATTTTTATACGTAATGTACTGCTTTCATTGCGCCGAAAAGCTGTCGCCGCCCCTCGGTGTGAGGGGGAGCTTTCAAAGATTAACATTTGTTTGGGCGCGAAAATTTAAATGGCGCAGTCATGCGATGTAACAGTCACCGAAACTAAAGACCTGATGAGTGTTCTACAAGGCAGATGGCGCCTATGCGTTCTATCGCATTATCATCAAGCTGCGCGTCAAAAGACTCTTTTTTTTTTGTTCTTTGCATACAGGGTCGTGTTTGTGCATATTTGCTTCATACGCGGACCTTTGCTGTCATTTCTCTCAAAATAATAACATGCGTGGGCCATCCACAAAAATTCTTCTTATTGAAGTGAAATGACACATCGAGCCCTAGGGAGCGCGGAAATTGAAAGAACGCCGTACGCAGCCTTTGCGTTTCTGCGCCAAGGCTAATACCGTACGATATTGCGACAGTGCCACATAGTGCAGCTGTTCGGTGGAGCTGTTGCAGTAATGAATAGTTATCAGCAGAGACCACATAGAAAACAACACCTCGTGTACTACGAGGAATATAGTTTTCCTGAAGATGTTGGAGTAGATTGCCGCGGGAGTTATGTCAGGTGGTTGCTATTGAGAAGTAGCAAAAAATTACCTCTGCTGCAGTTCGCGCCAAAAAATAAAAACATCGTTCGAAAATCATCTGATGAGCGATATCCTGTCTACCCAAGCGCTCGTTAAGCATACCAGTGTCATCAGCTACGACAGGGTAACATAGTAATTTCCTGCTGAAGTGACAGTTTCACGATAAGGTCAGATCAATCATTCAATGATGTTGTTCTTCATCGTTCATTAAAATACCCCTCTAGAAGGGCTAAATAAATGTGTTGCGAGCAAGAGCTTTAGGCAGCAGCAAAAATGTTTTCAAGCCTCAGGTTGCAGCTGCTGCCCTGTAAGCAACTGAAAAAAAAAAAAAAAAAAGAAGCTTTGTTGAGGCCCGGCAAATCGCGTTGTTATGAAGTTATTTTGCTCAGGAATGTTTTTGATGCACTCAAGGAGCCCAACAGATTAGCTTAAATAAATGGCAGCAGTGACGTGCCAGCATTCTACTGATTGCAGTTTGATGAAAGGCGCGGAAAGTGAAAAAAGTATTTCTTTTTTATTTTAGAACTTAAACGATAAGGACCAGGAGCAGAATAGCGACGCCTCCTCTCATTACTCTCTTTCTTGCGCAGTTGTATCTAGCCCGTGGATCACCAACTACTATAGGGCTCGCATCCTTTGCCTAGGTGACAAGAACGAACTGTGAAGGGTTGTTTTGTTGCGCATAGTTGTGGTGTTAAAGCACAAATAAATGATACAAAAGAACAGAAATTGCAAAAAAACGACAAAATCATGTTAAGAACCAAACACTACCCAACGCCGTATATTCAGAGGATTACAAGCAGAGCTGCCCTATTCTGATAGTACACTACAGATATGAGCGCAAGTGCAATATATGTATTTGTAAAGGTTAATAGAGCCCTCAAACACATCGTTCTTCCAACATAACGGTTTTTGTACCATTTTATTGTGAGGTCCAAGTAAAGAACCAAACGCTTCGGCACCACAAGAAAGGGCATTTCTCGGCATCATTCTGCGACGTTCAGCAAACTTGCAATGCACAGAATCATGACGGAGAACTGCGAATCCACTGAAGTATTGTTAGGCGACGGATGCGTTGTCGGTACTCAAAAAAATGTAGGTGCAATAAAGGCTGCTGGTTAGGGAGTTCCGCATGCCTGATATAAAGCGCCATCTTATTTCACGCTAGTTTTCTTTGTTCTGATACCTTGATGCTATTATCTATGCTGCATGAGGCCTAACTTGCTGTTGGAATTTATTCCAGTCGTTAAACGAACTCATACTTTTCAAAAAGAACTTTTTGCTTTTATTTTAGTTTTTGTTTTCGAACTTTCTTATTCGGGGCTCGGGATGCCTGAAGTCTAAGTTGCTGTGCTAAAACATTGGAGTCACCAAATGTGATTTGATATTAGTGCTGCCAGCTGCTGTTTGGTGTGGTGTGTGAGTTTAGGAGAACGCGGTGCCGAAAAGTTTGAAAGAAACAGAGAGGAAATATTTTTATAGATACCGCTAGTGATCACTGAGAACCAGCAGTGCATTATTCTAACAAAAAAGCTTTCCCAAGTTCTATTTAGAAATTGTAACGATCGGCTAGCATTGTGGCTACCATATAAATAATAATACTCAGATACAGCGTATAGATTATATATCTGGATGCGAAAAATTCTTTGGCAAGTTGGCATTTCCAGTGGAAGTAGTTACGGAGAAGAGATCGTCTGAGGAATAACAGAACATATATGACAAAGTTTTCATCTCTTGGGGTGAACGTTGCGCATGAAATGAAATAAAATTCATGCCACCTAACAAACGGAGTATGTGATTAGTAGCTGATAAAATTGCGCCCCAGGTAATAATCCTATTGTCCAGTGATACCGATAAAAAGCGTGTACAGTATCACATCGGCTTCGTTTTTTTTTTCCATAAAGCGGTGCGCGGGCTAGTAAAACGAATCACCGCATTTAGCACTTCAGTTCGTTCAATCACGCTGCAGCAGATAGATGTATAAGGTACTAAGCGAGTAAGTTTTTGTTGCAAATCGCATTATTTGCATTCCAGCGCGAAGGCCGCATCGAAAACGCACTCGCAGCGTAGCGCGGTTACGGGCAGGGCGGTACGTTCAGAGCCGCCGGTTGTCTGACAAACGGTCGATAATGGACTCACGGCCAATTTGAGATGCAAGCGACACGTATCTTCGCATTGACATATGCTTCCTTTGTATGTCTGCGATTGCGCTGAGAAGTGCTGCAGCATTTGAGAATTCCTGTGAGCCGGCAAATTACGCATTGCCTTTGTTTGTTATGCTGCACTTGCTAGCGGTCTCTGAATTCATCCTGTTGGTGGCAACGGGGAGGTGAAGCACGCTGTACCAGTGCCCTTTATGTGCAAGGCATCCCTGAGTCACCGTAAACTATTGTAGAGCACAAACTGTGCTATTTGCAAGGCGTCCCTGAGCCACCGTAAACGACTGTAGAGCACGAACTGTGCTATGTGCAAGGCATCCCTGAGCCACCGTAAATGACTGTAGAGCACAAACTGTGCTGCAAAAATCGTAGAAATTCAACGTGATGTGAAAATAGTATGCATATAAATGACAGTAGGATGCATATTCACATTTCTAGCAGAACAAAAAGTGAACTGATGAAAATTACGGCTAATGCATAGCTAAGAAGTTGTTGACAAATAGATCGTACAGTTTTAAAAGAACTTGCAGACTGGCTAGATGGTTCTCAGATTTATACTAACTTTATAGTGCTAACAAAGCATGTACAGTCGCGAGCAAAAGTGGTATACAACACTCATTCGGTGGCGGAGATCAAGAAAACTGCATGCCAACTTTATATGGCAACAGCTACCTAAGATCGAGACAGTAGTGGCAGTGCCCCATTTGATCTACGTGCATGTGTCACTGTTGCTGTCCCTTACGCTGTCACCAGATGGCATTTTGATGCAGTTTTCTCGACCTGTGCCACTGGCTGAGCGTTGTATACCACTTTTTCTCACGACTGTACGTGTTTTGTTAACGCTATAAATTCCGTCTGAAGATATTACAGTGTCCCGGTGAAACAACCTTCAAGCAACGCTAGACATGGAGAGAGCAGTAACCTTAGTCTACCTATACCCCACTATATGGCCGTCTAACAGCAGCATTTGTCAGCGCTGAACTTTGTAACATCGTACTATCTAGCATTAAATGCCTAGCACATTGAATCTGCTCTAAAAAAGGAAAAAACAAAAACAAACATATGCTATCACAACAGTGAACCTTCTCAAACTGTTGAAAGTCCATATGTTGCAGCCATAATGAACTGTCTATTTCTAAAAATAGAGGCTTTTTGTAATGTATCCGAAACTAGCCACGAGATAAGATCCTGATGTCTTCATCAACATGAACTTTGGGTGTCTTTTCTGTGCAAGAATACGGGAAAAATACTCTTCATCTCACTACTTCTGAAAATGCAGTACATGCCAGTCGACTGCTTGAAAAGTGTGCTATTCTCCCGCACCCTCGATGCAACCAGAATTTTCGCGAATCGACGTGTCGCGCTGGTATACCTCCCACTGAACAGCAAGATGCGGTCTATAGGCATAGACAAGCTAGATACCACGGCACTGTGCTCATCTCTCAAATTGCCGTCATCATCGTTAAGCATGGCCGAAATGCAGAGCACAGCGAACGGAGTTACACAGGTCGTAAATGTCGTTTAGAATATTCCGCTTTAGTACGTTAACTGCGAGGCTGGCCAGACAAGTGGATGTCCCAGTGACAGGCTATCAGAATGTTTCGAGTTACAGTCATTAAAGAGGGAGGTAGCAAATGTTGCTTGCATTGAAGTAGCTGCCTGTGCATCCCATGCTTCAATAATGACAGCATTTCTCACTGGAATGGGTCTGGTCCAGGCTTACAAGAAACAATTCGTGTGCTTACCGTCTTTATTTTCATCGCGAAAGGAATTGACATTATTGTACTTGTACGTGGGACTAGCTACTACGAGCTGCAAAACCTTGAGTGTATGCTTCTGACCCTTGCCTGCTAGTTTTTCCAGCATATTTTTTGTTCCCTATTTATACATCTCCGCGTATCAGTGCTAACACCGTGGCCCCACTTAACTCTGTAACCAAGCTTTAAAAAAGTCACGGACCGCCATAGTCCACTGAAACCAGCTGAGAGCTGTTGAGAGCTACCTTGCTTCTTCTGTAGTAATTTTTCGGTCTCCAAATTGAAGACCAATAAGGTAATTTGCATTTATTGGCATGCGGAGAAAATCGTTGACACAAACTTTGCTGAAGATCTCGACAAACGGCTACCTCCGACGTTGCCACCAAAGTACAATTTACGTAGTTTTATTTATCAGCTTAAAAAGAAAAATGTCACTACCAGCAGCTCACTCACATCTTTCGCCCAGTGCGTGCACGAAGTTTCATCAAGAACGGTGCTCCTCACACACACGACAAACAGCACACACACGACAAAACAGCATGCGCCAAGGAAGCATGCACGAAGCAGCTCAATGGCAAAACAGCACGAAAAAAAAAAAAGTCAGCATGAAGACAAAATAGCACACGGGAAAAACAGCATGTGTCAAAAGAAAGACTCGATTACTCATCCAAAGGTACTTAGCTAGCTGGGTCAAATGCGTTAGATGCGTCAACGCGTGCCAAATGCATTAGCCATGAATATGGCGTCACTGACTTAAGTACATTGACAAAAGCAAGTGCCGTAGCCCAAGTAGGTGTCGAGTTTTCATCACTTACCTAAACCACGCTGGAGTCAAGAATCTTGAAGTGGGAATATACATGATCGCAGAAACGTTCTTTATTATATTGAAATAATGTTTTTTGATGTTTTATGTAGGAGTAAAAACAAGCCTTCTTCCTCACTCTGTAGATTCGCAAAGTTCTATTTTTATGTCGAGTAACTGCGAGCATTCAAACCAACTTCAGGGGCCATAAAATTTTAACGCACGTACAGAAAGAAAACATACCGAAGAAGATGAAAAAAATAAACGAAGATAAGGGGCGCACTGGGAGGTCTAATTTTGCCAAATGCGTCCATAAATGGCCAAAGCGAAACCCAAGAAAACCATAAAGTCTGTGTATATTTAGCGCGGGTTTTATTTGATATATCCCATCTGCAAAATTAAATTAGTATTCCTCATATTGTGCTAAACTATTGCTTGAAAAGCATTTGAACTGACAAAACCCTGTCTTTTATCAAGCACCAGTGAACTCAGATATTATTTTTCAGTATGAAGCCACTATTTTCTTTGTGAAATACATGCCCCACAGTTCGCGTTTTCTACTCCCATTACTGGCAGCCCCAGGAGAAACCAAATCTGGACAATTGACCCTTAAATATGGTTTCTTTCATTCAGCTTGCAAAATAGAATGCTGACAACTAATAATTATAAAGCTTAGTTTGACCTTAGCTTAGTTTGATCGGGTGAGAGTTTGGTGAAAAAACCTATCTTGTGTTAAGGGCGCGTTGGTTTAAATACTGATGTAGCACTATGCAGTTCCCAAACGTGTAATTAGGCTCCATGTTTAAATCCTAGGCAAGTGCAAAGGCGAGGAGTAAGTTATATTCTTTTGATTAATACTGTTTTCTGTAAATATGTACTGCGAGTGCACATTTAAAGTTGAGAGGTTAGATTTTCAGAATTTTAGAAATTTTCAGTCAACGAAAATTTCCTACTAAAGATAATAGCAGGAATAAGCACAAAACTGAAGCAGACTTGCGGGAAGTAGTGATATCACATTCTACCGTGTTTCCGTAGTAGCTACCGTGCGTGCATCATGAATAAGCGCGCGCTCTCCTTTCGCACAGATGCTCGCGGCCGACAAATAATATAGGGCTACGGCTGCGGGATCCTTGGGAGGATGAGGCGAATAGTTAAGATATTCCTGCATAACGACTCCCAGTAACGCGGTTCCCTTTGCTGCAGCTACTATCTGGAGCGAGAATGCTTGCGTGCCACACACGAAGGTGCCAGAGCAACGGCTACATATAGGGACCAAGTATTGCCGCTCAGGCTAATGAAAGATGCGCACTTCCTTGGGCGTCCTAGGCGCTCGAAGGACCATTGTGCAACCTGGCGTTATTCATTAAGGAAGCCCGTTTTCTTGCACGGAATGGCCGTTGCGGCGTTGAAACCTTTCTACGTGCTCTAGCTGCACGATCGCCTCACGTAAATAATGACGAGTCCGAGCTTGCTCTGGCGTTGTCTCGATAAATATTCTCTCGGCGCCCTACGGCTCTTTCGCTGTTTGTGTTGACCTGTTCAGCTTATATGAACGAGCACATTTTCCGTCTTTATAACATAAGTTGCGCATTCTAGAAGAAATAGTTCAGAATCAGGAGTCAGAATAACTGAAAACGGATTTTAGTAGGGTTCAATGACCTTTTTTTTTTTGTTTTTAGTAAATGACATGTCAAGGGTTCTTGTCGAGGTAATGAAGTAACCATTTGCAGTGCGCAAGTGCGTTTACGGATCCTAGTCCAACGAATGAACGGTGAGTGCAGCTGTGCAAGTGCGAGAAAAACGCCGACGGGTCGTTTATGTATGTGGATTTATCTTATAAACATATATAACGTTTTATCCACAGCTGAAGACATCACGCGCCCTCTTTTAAAGTCGTTTAAGATTCAGCTTCGGCATGCTACGTATGTTTCTTTTTCAACGTATTTTGAAAGGGGTCGCTTCTTTCTTCGCTACAATTTTGGTCCCTACCGCGATAAAAATGACGCAGTGGTAGCTTTGTGTGGCTAGTGAAGGACGAAGAGGCAGAAACCGGGAGTGTGTATTGTTTTTTTCTCTCATTCAATACTATGATCTTAAATTCTAGGTTTTTGTTCAGCGGATAATAGATTTATTACACTAATTCAGTATCTGCAGCACATTTGGCCGTCCACATTGAACCCTGGCCAATTCTCCTTCGTTGGTATGCGACATTTACAAAGGTAGAAGAAGAAGATGGGGATGAAGAAGGAGAAAAAGACACAGCACACAGCAGCAACAACAACAGCACTGAGCTCTCGGACCATTAGCCACTGTAAATAAATCCCCCTCATGTGAATAAAAAAAACAACAACGGAAAACTGGCAAGTTCAGTTTGATTTTTCATTGTAGGTGTGGTGAAAACTAAACGCAAAAAGAAATAAATAAATAAAACTAAAGCCCACAACGCATCTCAGGCCTGTCGTTTTGTCTTCTCTCTTTCTTAGCTGCGCTAAGATTGCGCTTTAGCTTCAATCATTAACCTCACGAACTTCAAATTTCTACCTTCCCCTCTCGTTATCTTTGCTTCATTTTAAATTTTCGTTTTACCACAAAAGTTTGGTAGGAGGAGTATTTCTGGCAGTCGAATGCGAGCCCCGCATGGCTCGTTGCGACTGGGGAACACTACCGCATATTAACTGCCAACTGGCTGGCCAAAGAAAACCTCTCGATTGCTCAATAATCGCGGCGTTCTACTACGACGACCGTTTTGCAAGATTTATCGATATCTGGCTCTTGTGCTTCTATACACGTTGCTTAAGGAGCCGAGCTCGATCGAGCACAGTCGAACATAGTTTGCTTTTTCTTTTTTTTTTTTTAAAGCTTAAGTCTGAAGTGTGCACGGTGTCAGCATTGTTAATGAGATTATGGTTGCAGTGATTTATTTTCAGTGATGAGCATGGTATATCGTTGATGGTAAAGACGATAATAAACAATGTGATGAACGAATGGGCGGAAAGAGAGGCAGGTGTCTGTGCCACAGGCACGCACTGTCTGTGATGTGATAAATAAATAAAATAAATAATGAAATACTTTTCTTCGAAAGAAAAGTGTGTACTCAAAGAAAACTGTAAGAAACGAGTATTCATTTTCGCTTCTGGCAAAATAATCAGTTAACACATGTAAACTTAAGAAGGCTAAGGCTTCGCACCATATAGGTACTTCCGTCGTTAGCTGAACTAGAGCGAACGCGGCAAATCTAAGGCTTTGCTAGAAAGAATAGACCAGACCACCAACAACTTGTAAATACTTTACTGTTTAGAGCAGCATTTGCACACATCAATACCCGTATGACTATCGATATGTGGATACTCAAACATTTTAAGAATATTAACACTTGCATAAGTCGACTTTCTACTGCGATAATCAGTGATTCTACCATTTAGGTATTTATTTGCTTCATATACTGCTGTTCTGCGCTTTTTTATACGTCTCGCTTCATTACTGCGTATATTTGTTTGTATTGTTCATTCTCTAGACTGTTGGCGCTGACCATTAAAATGTATCTTCTAATTTTGAAGCTCTACCAAGTTCGACAATGTCACGTTTCTTTTATGCAAAATTACTGCGCCAGTGCATCTAACATTATAATAAATTTTTGCTCGTTCATGTTGTTCGTGTTATACAGTTTTTGTCGCATAAAAAGAATTCATCACACAATATTCACTGAACCCTCGGCAAAATTTATTCACAAAAAAATTTATTTCCGACGTCGCAAAAGGCTGCCCAATGTATTTTAGTTGTTAGGGAAATCAGGGGCAGTATATTTAAGGATCACATGATTAATATTCGTTTAATTCATATCACTCGCATCTGTGAATGGACATTGCTGACGATGGCGGATGTAGTGAAAGTCAAAGTGCTCTAGTTCGCTGGAACTGTCCGTAGGAAATGTTCGCACGAACTGACATTTGAAGAAAAAAAATCTGTCTGCACCGGCAATCGAACCACTACCCGTCCTATCCCCAGCCGCATGCGCATCCCAATACTTTAGGTAGGACTTTTTCCTATCTTTGTTGCATTCAAGATAGAATAATAGAATATAACGAACGCGCCGGACTCGTGAGAAACTGATCGTAATGCTCCTTGTCTAGCGTAAGGATGACAGTAGCGGTGACAATGATGTTGCAGTCAGTCATAATGATAATGACGCTGCTGTTAGTGATAATGATATTGATGGTAGTAGCGATAACGATGAGAGTGCATTTAGTTGACAATAATGATAGCGATAGTGACGACGATGATGATAGTAGGAATAACAGTGGGGATACGGTTAGTGAAGACAGTCCTGATATGGGGGGGGGGGGGGGGGTCATTTCCGCTCTCAAGCAGATTAACGCGCATTCCTGTATTTTTAACAATGCCTCGATATTCCAAAGAACCTGTTCTTGGAGTAAATGCTACGCAATAATTGATAAAGATTACCAACGGCATTCTTCTGGCCGAAGAACAATATTCTCTTAGTTCCCAGAACACACTTTTTCTCCAGCAAAAATATTGAAGATTTTGATCGCGAGATAGCGAGAGAGAAAAAAAAAACCACAAAAAGAACACATTCCCATCCCAACCTCGAAAAAAAAGAAAGAATCAGGAGCTCGAGGTGGGAAAGTAATTATTCCTGTACAGGAAAGGAAGCTGGTGTGTGAAAGAGATAGAGAGAGAGAGATGAAAGTGAGCTTAAGCGTCTTGTAATTTTCGACTTCCTTAACGAAGAAGTCTTAATTATGTCCGCGTGTAATTCTCCATTGAACGACACCTGCCGCCATAAAGATATGCTTCGTGTACGCTTACAAAAATGCAGGTCTATCAAAACTGCGACTGTGTCTTGAAAGGAAAGCCTTTGTAGTGACATAAATGCGAGCTTTAATGAAGCTTCCTGTGGTCGCTTGCCGAGTAATGGCGAGCTTTGCCTTTAAAGTCACCGTACAGTCGGAGGTATGGAAAACTATTCAGGGGACGCTATATCTGTAGGTTTTCTGTCATAATGCCGAAGTAAGCCCAAATGCTATTATTAAGTAACCATACCGCCGAAATGAACACTATTTCCGCAGTGAATGAAAAATAAAAAAATGGAGTTGGTTGGCAAGGCTAGGCGTTTTTGAAGCTAGCAGAGTGCTTTAGGAATAGTAGCCGTCCGATCACAACCTGTCCTTTTTAATTTAATTTTTTGCGCATAAACTGAATAGACGCGGTTATTGCTTACTCATCAAACCGTGTTTCAAGGTGACTGTTGATAGCCTTGCTAAAACCGTCAAATATTGGTAAACCTAGCATTGGCGCAAAGCAATTTCAAACAAAACAGAACTTCTGTTTGGGCTAGATGGTGCATAGCTTATTTTGAAATGAATACAAGCGCACAAAAACACGCACACAAGAAAGTAAAACACACAGGACAGGCGCTGTCCTGTGTGTTTTCCTTTCTTGTGTGCCTGTTTTTGTGCGCTTGTCTTCATTTCAATTCCAAACATAACCGAAGACACTGCTTGAACGTGCGATTAATAGGAAAGTGATCACGACTCGTATGCCGGCCATTTAAAAATTATGGGTCCTCTCCAGGTTGTAATGGGACAGTTTGAAGCTACGTTGCTGCTATAGCTTTCAGACTTTTGCACTCAGATGTGCAAAAGTCTGAAAGCTGTAGCCTTTATATCACCTTTATATTTTTATTGTAATTTCATAGCTTGGACATCCAACATATATCATAAGGGTTGTTCTTTCACTACGGTAGATACAGGAGGCTTACATTCTGGTATCATTCCAACCTGACGCGCGAAGCTGCCTATGGACACGTCCGCACCCTGCCAAGCATAGCGGTCAACTGCAGTTGCCAGAGTACCTGCAAACTCGCCCATGTTACGTGATCTGATGGAATTACACCCTCCAGCGTGCAGTCAGCGCTCGGCCAGGCCACGTGACCTTGCGGTGACATCAACCTCTCGACCAATCAGGGGATTTCTTGACACCGGCCAACGCCACCGGGTTTTCCTGCTACAGTGGATTCTAGTGCTACCGTAATAACAGTCATCGTGCCTTCCAATCATGAACCATTCTGGCCCGCCGAAAGGCATTGCGAATGCGCATTCTCATTGGCCGAGACTATCCTGCTCGCACAAGACTCCATCTGTTTCTAATAAAACTTTTATTGCAAAACCCACGAAATGCTTTGCTCCTCATCCCTTTAGGCGATTTATTACATTGCAGCACTGCACAGCACTGACATTTTTAGATTTTAGATTAGATTAGATTAGATTAGAATTTTAGATTAGAACCGCATGACGAGATTCCTGCAGTATAGTTAAGAAAATTGCACTTGTCGGAGGCATAGAGCCACTGACATGCCTTCTTTGCATTTTCTGAAGAGTAGCGCATATTCAGCATCGCACATCCAACACGCGTTAACCTGCGACGTGTCTGTCGTAGACGTTGAGCCAAACAGCGCCCAAGGACCAAGCCCCAGGCAGAACAGATTGCCAAGCCGCTCTTTTTTGGAGTGCTGCTTACACATATCAAACAGTGCATTTGCCATTTCTGAAAAAAAAAAAAAAGTAAAAGAATGAGGCGGTCTGTTTGCGCACAAAACGCGTCAATATCACTACGAACCCTGACGTAAACAGTTTTCAGATCGTCGTCAGCGGGGTTCCTTCGTTCCTTGAGGCGAGAAGAGGCACAAAGCAACCTCATCGCTTTTCAGTTCCTGCCCCCCCTCCCTCCCTCCCTCCCTCCCTCCCTCCCTCCCTCCCTCCCTCCCTCCCTCCCTCCCTCCCTCCCTCCCTCCCTCCCCATCAGCACATCTGCCTGATATCATTTTTTTTCCCGAATAGCATTCGACGATGCGTGAAGATTGAATACGGCTCGACTTTTATACAGCCTGCCTTCTATATAAAAGCGTGCTCGAGGGGAAGCATGTTTTGGACGCGGGCGTCGAAGCTGCTGCTCGCGCGTCCGCTCCTTGGTGTTGTTTGTCCGCCTCTCAACGGTGGTCGCTTCGTGGACGTGCGGAGGGCAGATGTTTCTCCTTCGGCTTCAAATGGTTTTTTACTTCATTTTCTTAGCCCTTACCGCCTGGGCGAACATCCGGCTTCAAGTGTACGGCGCTGTCCACTCCTCAACTCCTCTACCCCGCGATCCCAGCCTCCTTTTTCTGGCTGAGGCATATAACGAGTGCTTCCGAGCCCTGCTTCGAAGTAAGCTCTTTTATGAGGGAAAAACTCAGGCTTTAATCTCGTATAGCTGCAGGAACGACATTAAAGCGAGAAGCTTGGTGTTTCATTCTTTTTTTTTCCCGCTCGCTGCTTCGCCGTTCTTTACGCGGCACGGATAATTGTGAGTGCGTCAGTCTTCAAAAATTACCTTTTGCAATTTAGTTCTCTTTTCTTTTCTCCCTCGGCTGTAAGCCTGTGCTACTTATTTCGTACTCCTCCAACGCAACCTTGATGATCCGTGCCACTTTAGTTCTTTCTTCAAATGGCCGCGGCGCTCTAATAAAGGGGGAGCTGTTTTCGCTGTCTTTAGGTGGGCTCGTATTTCGAGCGTCGTTTTGAAGAAGCCACTACGAGGCTCCCTGCTTTTCTCATCTCTGTTAATTTGATTTCGCGCTGACAACTCAGTCCGCAGCTTGATACGAATGGACTTGGATAGGAGAAATGACATTCGAGGGATTTGAAACGCGAAATGAATGCCGGTCAGCACAAAAGACAATTGTCTCGCATGTAGCCAATTGGATTATCCTTCCAGTAATGTGGTAACATGAGAAGTAAAACAGGAGCTATGAGATTTTGCGGGGTAGATAAAAGAAATTATTTCTTAATAAAGAGACCCGATGATAATCGTGATATGTATACTCTGAGAAGGAAGATTCACTTATTGAGGAAAGACGCGCCAGATGGGAGCTAAAACAGTTTCCACCCGCCGAAGTCGCTGGAATCCTCCTTAGAGCCGAGAGTTGTTTCGTCTTTCGCTTTCTACCGCCAGCTCGAGTTTCTAGCGGCCGCATAAAGGTGCTATTCTGACGTCATGACGTCATTCTTTCCGAGAACCAGTCAGTGTACGCCGATATAACCCACCTGCTAGCTTCGATCATAACGCACACAAAGCCGATGTAGGTTTTTATGGAGAACGGGGCCTTCTGCGCTGTTCCATAAACTTTTGTATCCACATCACGTGGGAATGTAGAAAGAACGATAGCTTTCGCAAAGCCCCGAGTGCGGAACAGTGGGAGAGTCGGCTCTCCAGCGGCGATCTGGGTTGCCAACTAGGTCTGATCGAGCACGCCCAGCGAGCTGGGAAGCTCAGCGGAGCCCTGGAGTAGGGGCACCGGCCCTGTGAGAAGAAGGGAGATGGACCTCTTCTGCTGCTAGCACAAGACCTTCCTAGAGAAATTAACGTCTTTCCTATCCTATCCTATCCTATCCTATCCTATCCTATCCTATCCTATCCTATCCTATCCTATCCTATCCTATCCTATCCTATCCTATCCTATCCTATCCTATCCTATCCTATCCTATCCTATCCTATCCTATCCTTTTGTATAGGGATCTTCTCAAATGGGTATTAAAATGAGTTACGTGAAATGTTAAGTTCCCACATAACGTGAAAAGTAAGCGAGAAAATTCAACCAGTATTTCGACTTGAAAAATTGGCTAGTTCTGCTGGAGATGCTTTGCCCGTGAAAATCACGCAGTTATGAGCCGACTAGTTCTCCGAAGAGACGCATTTAAACAAACTTGTGACTTGTCAACAGGCTGGCTAGCACGGTTGACTTGTTGACTTTCCTTATATTTCGTAAAGGTTTTCGTTCAAGAAGAAGGCTGCAGTCGTGGCCCAGTGGTTAGGGCGTCCGTCTCGACTGTGGCAGGTGATTCGTTCGAAACCCGCCGCCGGAAACCCACCGGTAAAAATGAATAGAAGCGTCCCGCGGCCTGGCGCCCGGCTTTCACAGGGCTGTGCGCTTGGAAGAGGCTCCGCAAACCCCGCTGCGCTTCTTCTGGGGCGAAATAGTTTCGAACACTTCAGTCTGTAAAGGTGGTTCGAGTTACTGTGTTTCACGGGGTTCAAAACTGAAAACGAGTCGTATCCTGCACACGCGAAAACGCAGAAAGAAAAGGGCCACGTAATGGGCTTTTGCCGCGCAAGGCGGACTTATTGTTGTCCGATGGCGGAACTGGTCACTGCCGCATCGGAGCAACTATTTGAGACCTACGACCCCTTTCCGAAACATTTCACCCGAAAGAGCCGAGCACCAGGCCGGGGGAAAGCTTGTACTCATTGAAAAGCCTGTAGGTAGCCGGCAGCACCAGGGATCGAACCTGGTACCTCCCGAACACGAGGCGGATGCTCTACCAGAAGGCCACGATTCGATGGCCTTGTGATAGAGCAACTATTTGGGTCGCTGCCCAAATAGTTGCGCCGATGTGGCAGTGATTCGTTCCGCCATCGGACAACAATAAGTCCGCCTCGCGCGGCAAAAGCCCATTATGTGGCCCTTTTCCAAGCATTTCACCCCAGAAGCACGGCCGCTCGATGGAAGCGCACTAGGTGCGGCCTGCTACATCGCCCGAAACCGGCGGGAGGCGCCTACTTCCAGTCGCCACCGCCGCGGCGCCACCGTTCGGGGACAGCCGCGCGCGGAGAGCTGCGCCTGGCTGCGCTTTGAGGGAGGCGTCGGCGTGATAGAAGCGCTTTATTTTAAGGATATAAGAGCTCCGCTTCACACAATTTGGCAGCAAGAATTAGTATATACTGTCATGCCTAGTGTGACCATGTCAGCACTTAGCGCTTGCTCGGCAAGGATGTACACTGGAGTGAACCCCGAAAAACTTATAGTCACGGTGGTTCAAGGCCACTCGAATGGAGAGCTCGCATTACCGTGATGTTGCATCGGATCCAGTTGTTCGTCACATTAAAATGTCACCCGGCTGTGAACAATTCGAAGCTGTTCAGCTGCCATGGTAGCCTAATGCATAACCACTTTACTGTGTCGCGAATTCCGTGTGTCATTTTCATACCATTTACTCATTCCTGCATACAGCTTTTATACACAAATTGATGTCAACCTGTTCTAAGCTGCCAGCGCTATCCAATAAAAAATGTCCTACTATGAGCAACCTCTGTGAAAACGCGACATGTAACCAACCTTTCTATCTCATTGTGACACATTTTACGGTGGAAATATGAAGATGTTTATTAGGTTAAATCTAGATGATAACCTGGGATCTTCGACTCAGTTGGAGACCTTAAACTTTGTACGCCAGAACGTTATCCATCATGGCTTCCCGCATTTTGCATGACCGGACAAAGTAAGCGCGTTTGATAGAGCCAGTCTGCCTCAAGGTGCTACGTATATGCGCTGAAAGTTTTTAATAATATTTTTATTGGCTGCTCGCAAACGCATACAATTTTGCTGGTTCGTAATTTTCAATAGAAGAACGCGTATCGAGTGTTGCTGTTGTGACACTATTAGCTGTGATCACAAGAATGTTCGCGCGTCAGAGCGCAACTGCAGCCGAGATTCAGCGAGCAGCCAAGTACGCTTATTTAATGGCCACACAAAACAAAAATGAAGAAAATTACCAAACGCAAACGGAAAACCTTTCTTGAGAGAGGTTTATGCCATAGCCATACACATCGCTCCACTGTTGAGTTGATTTTTCCAGCCCAGCTCGCTATCAGTGGGGGCAGCAACTTAAAGATATCTTGCATAGCGCCTTAGCATGGGCACGATCAATGTTTTCATAGATTAGCTGCAGGTACTGTGTACAGTGAGAAAACAATGATGAAACCAAAAGTTTACACAGCTTGCTACTTCACCTGACCTCTTCAGACTTCATCATCCTGTTAATGAAGGTGCTCGTAAGCTGACAAAGCTTGATTACTTGCTTTGCGGGGTATATCAAGCCTCCATTGTCCTTGGTTTTCATTAACCTGTAACTGGTCCAGTTGACTATATTTCCTGCAACAGGCTCTTGCTCGGCTGACATGTCGCCTCCAAACCATTACCAATTATCGCATAAATTAAGCAACAACCTGGTAGCGATAAACAAAACTTGGGGTTCTTAAGTCTCCTTGAGGAGCCTCTTTAGAGTGCCCGCACTTTGCTACCTGCTTATTCACCGTATCCCGTAATTGCTGCCTCTGTCTCATATCATTAGAATGCAGCCTTAAGCCACCGCATTATATGAAATAGCACCCTACACATAGCCATACTATAAAGCCCCTCTTTACCGCAGCCGTACGAACGTGCCCTATAGGAGTATAGTGTGCCTGACGGGATCTAAGGGTCCCGCTTTCAATAATTATTCCCCTTTCACCCTTACATCTTATTGACTTTTTCTGGTTTGGCAGCTCCTGCCACATTGAACATGTCATGTGTTCTCATTGCGCCAAAGGTGTCTGGCCATATCACCAACTAAAGTGCCTCTTACCAGAGAGGTTTTTTTCCGACTGTCCGCCGACAGAGCGGGCGCCGGATTTTCTGTGGAACGCGGCTTTTCATTTTATCGCATCGGCTCAAACAGTCTCAACAGTATAAACAAATGTTGTATGCACAGGCTCCTTTACTTGCAAGGCCACTCAGACTAGCGCGGCAAAATATAGAACAAATTGCATGCTGATATATATAAAAAAAAAACCTTCGTAGATATTTCTGATATGTCCTCGCAACATAAGCCGCGAGAAAAGTTTCTGGCGCTACCTCATCGTGTTCATCTGCTTCACAACACATAGTTAAAAATCCTAGTTCACTGGCCAGCTCCCTGGTAACTAAATAGGTTAAACAACGTGACGGGAACACAGGAAAAGAGACGACGCAACTAGCGCGGTTATGCCATCTTCTTCTGTGTCCCCGTCGCGTTGTTTGCACGGTTAACCTACAATTAATCACCAACAAGTCCAATCTGCTGTCCCTTGTAGCAAATTCAATGGCAGTTGATAGGGCATTATGCTTCAGCATCTGGACTTTTTAACCGCAGCGCCGCTTTCATTTCAGAGGAAGCAAGTGCATTTCCACTCCTCGCTGCTGTCTTTGCCTGAAGCGAGCTCAGCAGATAAAATTAGAGGGTCTCTTAGATGTCTCTTAAGCGCAAGACGGCGAAAGCCTACCCTTCTTCTATCATTTGCCTCTCATCGTTTGTCACAGTTCGCCATTTCAAGTCGTCGTTTGATACATTGGTCGTTTCTCAGTCATGATGAGTCTGCCTGCGTAGTCATTGTAGCCCTTATCACTCATTTAGAATCAGCAGTGGTCATTACGTGTCGTTTCACATATTGGTCATTTCATTGTCATTAACCGTAATGATGAGTCATGCCTAGCTATTATAATCATTACCACACATTGCTAAGCACTTTTACTCATTCCTAATCAATTGCGGTCATTACATGTCATAGTTTGATATACTGGTCATTACAAATCATTTTAATCATTATTAACCATTATTAGTTATTAGCATTCGTCATTATCTCTATCAATGTCTATAAATTTTATTGATTACCTATCACCATCAATCATTTTCATTCTTGATCTCCCTCCTTGCACGTCTGCTTTTGTGACTGGCACACCAGTGCACAGATGCGACGCACAGATAACAGGCACAGCTTCTGCGCATAGATTTTCCTTCCATGGGCCTAGAACGGCTTTCGCCTTAAAAAACAAACGCATCCAGTCTCAACGTTAACGTGCTTGCACATGCGCGCACAAAAAAGTTTTCGTTTACCACGCAGACGCGAGGCGAACGCGCTCAGAAAGGAAGCAAACCGCGCGCTCAGAGCCGGCGACCCCGGCGGCGACGTGTCCCCGAACAGTGGCGCCCTCAGCAGAAATAGCGGGCGAAACTGTAAACTCCCAAAGGACGCGCTTGCCCATTGACGGCGGCGCGATGCAGCAGGCCGCACCCAGTGCGCTTCCATCGAGCGGCCGTGCCAGAAGACCCGAGCATTAGGCCGGGGGAAATCCTGTATCCATTGAAAAAACGGTGGGTAACCAGCGGCACCAGGGATCGAGCCCCGTACCTCCTGAATGCGAGGCGGATGCTCTACCACAAGGCCACCGCTTCTTCTTCTTGAACCAACATTTTGGTTCATGGCCCCTTTTCCCAAGCATTTCACCCCAGAAGACGGGGGAAATCTTGTACCCATTGGAAACCGGTGGGTACCCGGCGGCACTGGGGATCGAATTCCGTACCTCCCGAATGCGAGGCGGATGCTCTACCACAAGGCCACCGCTTCTTCTTCTTGAACCAACATTTTGGTTCATGGCCCCTTTTCCCAATCATTTCACCCCAGAAGACGGGGGAAATCTTGTACCCATTGGAAACCGGTGGGTACCCGGCGGCACTGGGGATCGAATCCCGTACCTCCCGAATGCGAGGCGGATGCTCTACCACAAGGCCACCGCTTCTTCTTCTTGAACCAAAATTTTGGTTCATGGCCCCTTTTCCCAAGCATTTCACCCCAGAAGACAGGGGAAATCTTGTACCCATTGGAAACACGTGGGTACCCGGCGGCACTGGGGATCGAATCCCGTACCTCCCGAATGCGAGGCGGATGCTCTACCACAAGGCCACCGCTTCGGTATATAACGAAACGGTATATATGACGAAATAACGTAAAGATGCGATTTTACATCTTGACTGCTTGCCCTGTGTGCTCTACGTTCCTTCGTTCTATTATGCTAGTACCGCGTAAGCCCTTGACTGCTTTGTCAATAGTTTCTGTATACACCCGGAGCTATTTCTCTACAGACGTCTGAAACGCTTTGGATCAATACCATGTCAGAAAAAAAAAAGTTTCAGCTGAATGCTTCAAGGCGGTTGCCAAATACGCTGACAGTTCCATGTCAAGTACGAAGTGTTAATTTTGTTTGCAAAATCTACACAAATACAACTGTAAAATTAGCCTTCAATTCTGTTTTGGCACCTATTTTTTTCTCATTTCCGCTTTCAGTTTCTGTATCAATTTTACTTCTGTTTTAAGGGTATGTTCGACTGAAGCTGTCGAGAGTGGGAGTTGAAAGCTTCTCATGTTCAAAATTTAAAATTGCGCAGCATAGTGGGGGCACTCCACATTTTCACTCTGACGTATTAAAGCGAAGGAAATGTAAATTACGCGCGCAATTCGCGCCTGGACGCCACCAGTGGCTTCTGCAAGGCAAGCCGACAGCCACACTTGCGAGTGACAGCGCCAGTACAACCTACGCTAAATCTATAAAAAGAGAAGTCATTACTCCGTTTAATTTATTGTTTTTACTTTTTCTTCATGCAACCAGCACAGCGGTGGTTATGCGAGGATGCTAATGAAACACCGCGAGTCTCCACTGCCTCAAGTGTCGCGTCGCTGGAGTGTCCCGTCCGAGTTACCATGGCAAAGGCAAGAAAGAACTGGCACGAGAGGGTATTCTTTTTTATAATAGCAACAAAAGAGTGCCTCTTTCTATTTCCGTTCATTCTTTGTCGCACATAAACTTCACTGCGCCCCCTTCGGTAATAGGAAATGAGGCGATGGCGCGTAAATACAGAGCTGGCAGAAATAAAACATTGCGCCACCCTCCCCCAGCATCCTCTCTCCTCTTCCTGCTGCAAACTTTGTTCCACTTTGTCCCTGCTGTCGCCCACATTCCTGCAGATCCTTGGGGAAAGTGCAGTGCTTTCAATCCCTCATTTCTAGTTGCATTATTTGCACTTACGTATTTTTTCTTCTTCATAATTTCGTAGCGTCGACTTTGAGTTTCTTTTCTTGTTCCCCAAAACGTACTAACGGACAGTTCTAGTTACAAGCACATACCTATATACAACGATGAGAGGAAAGAAAAACAGAGGCGACGCGGGGCGAGTAATTACTGACCGCGCCGCTTCACGCTCCAATGCGGGAAAGCGAAGCCTCTTGGCTGGTGAAGGCGGCATGCTTTAGGGCCTGAACGTTGGAATGGCGCGAGTTTTTCGGTTCCCCCTCCACCCTGATATCTGTCGCCCGCGCACTAGGCAAGGCTTTAAGAGCACCCACGGCTAATTACGAGCCGTTAGAACTCGCCACCTATACACCAAACGGAGTAAGCGAATTACGTGCAGCGCTATAGACCTCTGCCGTTAGCACAGGTTTTATACTCCGCGCTATGATATATTCGATGTGTGTCAGTGGGTCAGGCAGCACAGCCTATTCTGGGGATCACTGTAAAAAAAAAAAAAAGGAGCGCCTGTTGTACCAGAACCAGCTTTGCGGAAGGGAGGCGTGACCTGCTCATTCAACGAAGGAAGAAGCGGGTAGAATGACGTAATATTTCATCCCTTCCGCTGCCCGGAGTCGAAAGGAGTAGAATTCCAGCTTCCACAGTGTTGCACTGAAACGAGTCATGGAGATTACGCAGTGTTGTAGTGCGTCGCGTTTTCGAACAGTGACGTGGCGTGGTGGAGGAAATATCATTTTGGCATGTAGACGCAAGCTGCGTGGACGCAAGCTTAAACAAACAATTCTTTGCTGCTATTGACATGTGCATTCTCAATTTATTTTCGGCACCTTTTTTATGGCTGTATGTACCAACGTATAAGATTACTGTCTTTGCAGCTCGAGGCTATGTTATTGTAGGAACGGGACGGGACGTTAATGAGATGAGTGAAAACTCGTGATGCGGGTTTTTAGAGGAAAAAAAAAAATTATATTCGGGGTGTTCCGTCGAGGCAGCTCAATAAAATGCACTGAATACCAACAGATTTGCTAGTGCCACGCACGAAAAAAAAAAAATGACAGGTGATTACTTGTTAAGCGATGCAGAACTTTGTTTTCCAAGGAAGCTGCGCAAACTGTGCCTGAAAGCACACACAAAAAAGGGAAAACAATGAACTAACGTGCCGCTGTCATAGCACGGCTGAATTCGCAACAGCACGCGTACAAGGGAATCAGAAGGCAAGCTTTTAAACAAAATGTTTTTAAAGAAACTCGAGCTGGTACGCTGGTACGTAGGTCAGCCGGGTATAGTAAGTTCATTTATAGCGAGGCACAAGGAAACCAGTGGACAACAGTTACGCATCATTCCTTTTCCTCTAAAATGAAAATAAACGTATAAATTACCATTTAATAAATTCACAATTCCTCTCTTCCTTTCTTGCAATAATGAAAGAAAAGATTAAATTTCTTTTCGGTGAGCTGGGTGCGGAGAGCCGTGTCTCTGGCTGCTCTCTCTTAGAAAATATTTTTCAGAAAAAATGATCAGACTTCCCATGGTTTTCAGAGGTAAGAAAACAAGCCACCCTCTACTAAACTTCCGCGGTAGAATGGATTCATTCCACCACCCACCTAAGTCGCCTGAACAACAACAACAACAAAAAGAATATGGGGGCTCTGCGCAGCCCATAACAAGAGCGAGAGCGGCTATTGGTAGCAGTACATCTCTGCAACACCGGCGGCTTGCATTCACAATGCCTACCTTCCGACTGCTTGAAGGCTTTCCTATAGCAGGAAAATTCTCTCAGGTGGCAGCTCGAGATCAGCGCCTTGGGCTCAGAAGCTGTTGTGTGGGCGCGTGTGAAGGGATGGGATGGATGACTTATAAGAGCTCCCCTTTAAAACATGGGGATGGCAGTTTCAATCATGTTCGGTTTTTCCTTTTTTTTCCTTACATCTTGGTGGTTGCTATTATTACCCGGCAACTGCTCCTCGTTTCCGTTATTATATTTTTATTTCTACCCTTTCAACTTTATGTAATCTTTCTGCTTTACATCCACCAACCTTCCCATCGTTTTTTTTTTTTTTTTTTTTTTTTGCTGACTGGAGCCTGCGTTTTCTCAGCGCCCCACCCGAGCGGACAAAAGATGAACGGGGCAACTTTCATGCACCGTCCAGTTCCGAAAGGTGCCTCCTTCACAGCACTATGAATGGTGTGTGCTCTACCGCACACCTACTGATTTCCACTGCCTTGTGTCCGGGGGCACAAAATGGGCTCCGTACAACGCTTCACCCTGCAAAGGCGCTGGCTGTCGAGATCGAGATTGTCCTGTGCCCATTCCACATGACCATTTATAATCCTATCCCACCTTCGTGAGAGCCACAGTATATTGCAAGCACGTGCGCAATTTTTCAGTCACAGCAAATGAAGGCGATGTCCATGATGAAAGGGATGCTCCCGCATACAGCGATCGCTCTGATCTCTCAAATTGCCAGTTTGAGACCCTGATTACACCGTTTTCTTAACTTTTTCGAAGTCTTTATAAATATGCCGCAGCTCAGAATGGCTACGATTTCCTGTTGCTTACGTCACGGAACGCATTTTGTACGTAAGGCCATTGCAGAAGCTATGTCGACGCTGGCTGCAGAGTAAGCTAGGATTTTGATCCTGAGCTCCATATTCGTAACGGTCTAGAGGTCCGGTGCCATTTTCTGAAGCATCAGAGCTCCTATTTTGTGAGCACTTTGGACTTTGGGCATTAAAAATGCAGTTCGAGAGCAAAGCCATCGCGTGCAGAGGTAACACTATGTCTCGAAGGGGAAATATTAGAACACCCAAGAAATCCCCGTCTACACTAAGATGTATATTTCATATATATATTTCATTTTGAGAAGTAAGTGAACGTTTTTCTTTTCGTTTTATTTCTTCTAGTGGCCATGATGGACTAAAATCTACTCCCTACTCTCTTGGGTAAGACCGGATATTGTGCCCCGATGCGTTACTGCCTTCACCCGGAGGTTTCCAGATATTAAAAAGCACGTAGCGAAGACCTCGTCTCCTATCATCTTAACGTCAACGATATTGGTTTGCCCTGTCATCCAAGGCTCCTGCGACATATTAAATGATTTCTAATGAAACACGAACTTCTCATATGGGGACGGTCTCCCGCCGCAGGATAAAAATGAAGGGATTATGCAAGATGCCACAGTGCTTATTCAAAGGCTTTGCCAAAGTACACAAAACTTCATTTGTGTTCACTGCGTGGGTTCGAGCAATTTAGGTGAGGCAGATTGAATGTGCAGGGACGGGCGCGCCAGGGTGACTGTCGATGCAGACGTAGATAAAATAATTGTCAGGGTCATACAGAGGACAATCCTATGCTTCACTGTAGCTTTCTCATAGGAGCTCTGGAAGACCTCCTGCAAATAACTTAATTACTAGATTTGTTGATGCTCCCACACGGAGCTAAAAATATACTTTGGTTGTTAGAGCAAGTGGTTCTGCCGGATTGCGGTTGGAAGATTCAACCGTGGAAATACATAAAAGTTCCTGTACAGATGTTTCCTTCTATTTAACGGTTTCTCCGAGCTGTGGAGAAGGTGGTTGAAAAGATTTCGAAAATACTATATCCCTATTTGGAGCGATAAAAAATCAAGGTACATTTTAATGAAAATTTATTTACTCTCGCGCTATTTTATTGTTAATTCTGAGTTATGTTGGACAGCATGCTGCGTAAATAACTGTTTCGATTTCAGTCTGAACGTCCACTGAACAAGGGTTGAGGGGGGTGCCACAGTTCGCAAGCCGAGCCAACCTTTCGACAAGGGGACTTGTCTTTGTCTCCCCTTGTCGAAACGTTGGTTCGGCTTGCGAACTGAGGCACCCCCCTCTATCCTTGTTCAGTGCACTTTCATACTGTGCAGACATCTCTTTTCTCTAATTCTACCCTGTTTGAAATTGAGATTTGCATTTTTGTTTTGCCTTTCCTGCTTTCACGAAACCCGCCCTTACAAATTTCCCGGGAGTGAAAGAACACAGAACCATGGAAAGATCGACGTTAAAGGAAAAAAAAAAAAAAAAAGGAAACGTGTCTAGAAATGGCGTCCGTCTTCTAGCGAACAAATTACTTTGTTTAGTCATGCTTTGTGACGTTAGCGAGACCTCATGAAATTGGTTATATTCCCGATGGCTGAGTGGTTAAGGCGTTCAGCTTCGAAAAACGAGATGAGATGATCAAATCTTGTTAGCAGCGAGAGGATTTTGACGGGGCTGAGAATCAGTGTCTTGGACGATGTCTTCGCGGCCTAACGGAAGCAGGATGATTGAAACGCCTTTCAAGTCACGTTATAAGCCGAAGTATATATTTCAGAAACGTTTGCGGCAGAAGCAATGTAGCAACAGTATGCACTGCACCAGAAATAGGTATAATTGCGTGCAGCTAATCATAATCTGGAGGAGAGATGTTTCGTGTGAAAGACTACTCTTACCATACACGCACGATGAATGCTAAGCTCATTTAACTTTCTAGACGCGCTGAGATATTGTCATTCCCCGATATAGTTATGCCGAGGTGATAAAATCTTTAGATTCTTATACGTGCCAGGATGTCTGCCAAGCACCCGACTTATCGCGGGCTGTGCATATTGAACACCCTTTAAATAGCACCTACTCCTTACCAGTACCTTTGATTGATTCGTCGAACAGTTTGTCAAGATAAAGAGACATCAAGTTTCTTGATTTACTTCTTTGGTCGATGGAGATTACTAAGATTAGTATATACGTTATTCATACGGTGTCCCCTTTATGTATGTTTGATTATTACGCAAGAACTTCTGTAAAATAAGGGAGCATGGCTTATCTCGTGGTGGTACTCACGTAGCTCTAGAATTTCTAAAATGGAATATGACCATATCTTTCAATTATTATAAAAGAGACGTAGGTATCCTGTTATACGTTGTTCAAATTATTGATCATTATTTGACTGACTACGCCTGACGCCTATTACTTGGGTAATACGTATGTTTCCCCCTAATGATCACATTTTTAAAATTGGATTACCGTTCTCATGCACTCATTTAAAGCTGTTCTCTTTTTTATTTCATAGATAATAATCAAGGTATAGACTCAGCTACCAAAAAGGACATCGGGATGTTTAGCTGTTCAAAATTCTTTGCGAAAATTCAAGCTATTCTTGCACGCATGGCGACAACAAACTATAGTAAGGGAAGTCATTTCAGAAACGGAAAACTGAAATGTATAGTAAAATAGGTTTACTGAACTGAGTGGAGCACTACAATATACACGTGGGCATCGAAAATGTCAGGTGTTCTTCAAAGCAGCATCCTAATACAAATATAGAGCCTTTTTCTAAAGCAATATATATGGCGATTTTTCATACGTCAGGCAGGGTTTAGTTTCGTTAAGTACTAGACAGTGCGTCTATAATAAAACTACTCATAACTTTTAGACGATTCCCACACGCTATCTTATGCCGACCCGTAAAATGCTGTTCAACCACTGATAGGAAACATTATACACAACATAGTAAATATCACAAGAAGAAAACATACTATCAAATTCTGCTGGGTACCCAGTCATGTTGGGATAAAGGGTAATGAACGAGCAGATATATGCGCAGCAAGTGCGAAAAATTTACAAATAAAGCAAATCAACATACCACACAGAGACGGAATGAACTTAGTACGTACGAAATTACGAGCTAAATGGCAGGCTGATTGGGAAAGCGAAGCAGAGAACAAGCTTCACTCCATAAAGCCCATATTAGGAGAATGGCAATCATGTGAACATCAGAAACGTTTCATTGAGGTAATTTTATGTCGTCTGCGCATAGGCCATACACACATAACACATAACTTCCTACTAACGAAAAAAGGCAAACCTGTATGTGAAATGTGTGGACATGAGCTAACAGTAAATCATATTTTAATCTCATGCTCACAACTCGAGGAGCACAGGAAAAAATATTTTACTCTATTTTACAAAGAACACATCCCATTTCATCCCGCATTGCTTTTAGGCCAAGAAGCACTTGTTGATTTTTCACTTGTTTACGGATTTTTAAAGGAAGCCAATGTTTTAAACCAAATCTGAGCATCATTACTGTAGTCACTTGATCGTCTAACCTTGCGGTTGGCGCATGATAGCCACAGTTGCTTATGCGCCATAAAACTCCATATAACTAACTAACTAACTAACTAACTAACTAACTAACTAACTAACTAACTAACTAACTAACTAACTAACTATATATATATATATATATATATATATATATATATATATATATATATATATATATATATATATATATATATATATATATATATATATATATATATATATATATATATAGAAGACAGACGTCAATAAAATCGCAAAAAGTTTGAGGTATAAATTCCTCTAACTTCGTTGTGCCTTCATGTTACATAAATGGCGATTTTTCATACGTCAGGCAGGGTTTAGTTTCGTTAAGTACTGGACAGTGCGTCTATAATAAAACTACTCATAACTTTTAGACGATTCCCACACGCTATCTTATGCCGACCCGTAATATCATTGCACGCCTCTATTTAATATCGCTTCGTATTTACCAAATTTGCAAACATCTTGTGTTTTCTCGGACTAAATTACAACATGTCCACGCTCCATCGCCATACCTGAGCTAGCTTTTTCATCAATCTTCTCTTGATTTGCATTTCCATCCTCCTGTCTTCCTCTGCCTCGAATAACAAAACTAATCAAAAGCTCTAACAAGACTGCAATGTGAAGGAATTTTTAGACGTGTGCTCCCATAGCTGTATCTGTTATCAATTCGTAACTTCACTCGACAGCACCAGTTCCACGCTCCCAAAACTTGTTCTTCGTTACTCTGTATTACTAAGAAGAACCAAAGTCAATATTTTGTTACAACATGTGGCATTGTGAAGTGTGCACTTCACAGCAAGGCTTGGGGGCTTTGGGGAACGTTGCTTCTTTCATCTTCTCTCAGGTATTCTTCGTAGGTAAGAGAACTAGAAGCGCCGAAAGACCAAAAATATACATTAAAGAGAAGGAGAGCAGTACCAAGCCTTTTCGCTCCTCCTCTATCTCATAACATACCGTGCGGCACAGACGCGCACCAAACACGAACACCACGTGTAATAGATTCAGCGGATGCTGAGTACCGCGCCCGCTTGTCACTCACCGGCGAGGCCAATGACATGGCAGAGAACGATCACAGAGGTCCAACATGAGCCCTGCTGAAGGCAGCCGCTGCGAGCCATTGCGCGCGAGACACGGGTCTGGTGCGGTGCCGCGCGCGCGGCGTGCGTCGGGGTGTTTTTATCCACGGGTGTTCGACCACAGCGGCGGCTGCGCCCTGGCACACAGCGCCGACACCGCCGATGCTCCCTTCACTTCAACCCGAGTGCCGTCTCCCGGCCGCGGGTGCTCGTGCCGGGCCGCCCGACGCGACACCGCGCTACTGCGGCCTCTTGCGGCGAATGCGAGAAATCTGCTTTGGAAGCTCATCCACCCTTCTAGTTCGGACCACCGACCGAGTTCGCTCGGATCCGTGTTGGTCACGCGAGAGCGTAGACTGCTCGTTCCGTCGAAAAGCAGTCGCCGTTACCCCAGTTTCCGCTCGGCTTTTGTCGAAAGAGTTCGAAACGTAATAAACTGGAGGCCTGTGGTTGAGGCGGTGTTCCCTCCCCTTACATCGCGGTTCAGGTGTCCATTGAGAACTGTCAGATACGGCGCCGTTCCTTTCCTTTTACCCAATTTACAAATTAAGTGTAGGTTCCCGCCGCACCCCAGTTTCGGTCCGGGTTTTGTCGAAGTGTTCAGAACATGGCATGAAAACTCTCGCGGGGTGTCGGCATGGAGGCCTATAGTTGAAGCAATTTCACTTCCCTTACAGCGCGGTTAAGGTGTCGACCGAAAACTGTGACAGACACTGCGCTAGTATTGTCCTATAAACCAATGTACCAGTAAGTGTAGGTCTCCACTGAAAATTGACACCGGTACTACGCCTTTCTTTCTACAAAAACCTGCTTAAACGGCGCGGTTCAGGCGTTCACAGAAAAAAATGTGACATATACTGATCCTTTCCTGTAATTCAATTCATGGGCATAGGCGAAAACCAGATGTATGCGATAAGGGACAAGGCGCGCAACGTCATCACGAATATGGAGAAGATAGTCAAAGTAGCCGAGGAGTTCTATACAGATCTCTACAGTAGCCAAAGTAGTCAGGACCGTAATGAGATTGGCTTTAGGAAAAAACAGTCAGACGTTCCACCAGTGACGAAGGACGAGGTCAAGAAAGCATTAGAAACTATGAAAAGGGGGAAATCAGCTGGAGAAGATCAGATAACTACAGATTTGTTGAAGGACGGGGGGGATATCGTGCTAGAAAAACTGGCCACACTGTATACGCAGTGCCTGGTGTCATCGATGGTACCGGAACCATGGAAGAATGCAAACATTATCCTCATTCATAAGAAAGGGGACTCTAAGGACCTTAAAAATTACAGGCCAATCAGCTTACTGTCTGTTACGTATAAGGTATTTACTAAGGTAATCGCTAATAGACTCAGGACAACCTTAGACTGCAATCAAGCAAAGGATCAAGCAGGTTTCGTTAACGGCACTCTACTCTCGATCATATCCATACCATCAACCAGGCGATAGAAAAATGCTCAGAATATAACCAGCCCTTATACATAGCATTCATTGATTACGAATTATTAATTAAATATATTTAAAGATCGCGGGATGAAAAGGTGTTGTTAAAGGTGTCACCGCGTCTATTTTTAAGATGAAAGTTGAACCAGAATTTATTTTCGAAGCTTCGGTCCACAGGTTAGCAAAATGGTATACGACTTTTTCTAACTTTCGCTGACATCGCGCATTATATGAGAGTTTATTTTTTTTTTCATTTTGTTATCTCGCCAGTGCAGCCTGAAACAGTAGTTTTTAAATACATCTGGACAAACGATATTTGTACACCATATGTTCCTGTAAAAGATCTGCGAAGTCGCGATCGTTTTCTCGTGCCTAGAGTGCGAACCCGTTCTGCCGAGCGTCTTCGAGAACATTATGTTCCTTCTGTTCTTAAACAGTTACCCAAAGAAGTATTTTCTACTAATTCCAAAAAGATAGTGAAAGCTTGTCTTGTAAAATTACGTTGTTAGTTCCAATATTCTGTTGTTATGCTATGTTTTTACATGTTTTTGTTTTCTCTCCCTTTATGTGTATTTTCGCGTTCGCTTTTTTCGAATACATTTTTCTTTTTACAGCCTTTTTTTTTTTTTTTGCTCCCTGTCTCCTTTTTTTTTTTTTTTTTTCATCCATCCTTTCTTTTTGCAACTTGTCTGCTTGTTGAACGACTGATATGCTGTCTACTGCCGAGCACTGCCACTAAAGCCTTCCGAAGCTTTGGCAGGCCCGTATTTGTACTGAAAAGGAAAAAATAATAATAATTATTATTATTATTTTTACGGCCAGACAGTCCAAAATTCGAACCCACATCCTTGCGCTTTGTATCCTAGCGCTACAACACTGAGCAACTTGGGTGTGTCGGAAGCTGGAGAGTGAGAAATGTTTGCTGCCAGATATTCTAGACAAATCGGGCGAATAAGAGTGCTTGAACTGTTCTGAAAATTGTAACCGACACTAGCGTAACAGCAGTTTCGTATCAGCGCACCACGAGCTTGTTCACAGACACTTCAGCATTCTGATCCGGTTTGTCGAATGTTTGGAATTGCATCAATAGTTTTTTTTTTCTTTTAATGAAGTTTCACGATAGCAAGCATGGCAATCCGCATTACATCATACACCGTTGCATACACTTCTCACTCTCAAACCTACTGATTCCAGCTTTCCCCCTCACATATTCGAGCAACAACTTTCGCATCTGTCTTCCGAGAGGCTCAGATTACAACGACGTTCCTCTCGACATCACCCGGTTCTGAAGCAGGCAAAGCATTCAAATGAATGAATGAATGAATGAATGAATGAATGAATGAATGAATGAATGAATGAATGAATGAATGAATGAATGAATGAATGAATGAATGAATGAATGAATGAATGAGAGGTTTTCTTCTGAGATAGTCTGGTTGGGGTTTGGCCACTGGTCGATTCAATAATGTGCACGGGCGGCCAAGGAGAGAGCAATGAGGGTGCGTGAGACAGTCTAGGGTATAACCCAGCCTTTCAGCCCTCCCACCGAGGTCGAGACATTGACCATTTTGTCACTGCAGACTTTGCTATCCAGAATAAGACAGTTATTCAAAGAAACTCAGTTGACAGCGCACTTAGTACGGCATGACCACTGTATTTTGTGCCCAGGCCTAGAAGCCTAGCGTCCGCTGCACCCTCCTACCTGGACTGATGATGAATTGATTCGGCCCCGCATGCGGCATAAAGATACAGTCAGCACGATATGGGTTTCGTATGCGAGGCAACGATAGCGGACACTACTAGTTTCTCTCCTGTAGCGCTCTGTGCCCTAGAGGTATCCACCTAGATCTTTCAATTAATAGTTCGTCGCCAGTGTTTGATGTGAGGGGGGTTCTCCACGTTGTCGATGCCCCTCTGGTTGGTGTAGCTCTCTCCATATGGGAGTCACGTCGCCTGTGAGGGCAGCACCGACCAATTATTAGCTCACAAATTGCGCAGTAGATACCGAAGAAAAGCCTAAATAAAAACGATATTAATGCTGACAACTAAGTACGTTTTGTGTGTGCAATTGATCAGGGGAAGAATACTAATAGGACAAAAACTGGGTCACGCGTTTAGAGCGGATAATATTATTAAGGGGAATATTCCTCTAGAAAAACAGCACGCTCCCCCATGAAAGGTTGTTGAAGACTGAATGTTAAAGTAGGATTTCAACGTCGTCATTAATAAGATTTAAGAATGGACATGAGAACGGGCTGCTGTTTTTCCATCTTTATGATAGCAGTGTTTTTGAAAGGTCGATAGTTTAATTATAACTCAACATTTTAGCCCCTGTGGTGTCTTGTCTGACGAAGCACGTTGCTCAAGAGTATTTAACGCCTCCTATCAGAGACATACGGTACTGCTGGCGAAGTCATTAACTTGGAATGACAGAGTATTGTTATCCGGCTATGAGCTCCATTACGGCCCCACGTGAGGACGTGCGCGGAATTTCATGGCATCCGAATTGTCTACCTGCCAAGCATTTGCACTCCATCCTCTTTGTTGGAATTCATTAACGTCAAACAACTTATACGGTTTCCCCTCATTGCCTATCGCTCGCTAAGCAACGCGTTGTGAGAGCTTTCAATGCCGAGCCAGTTCCGTGGACGAAACTTGGCGAGACGAGAGAGGAGGCCATTGTCCGCAGCCATCGGACTTGCAAGCACTCCGCTCGCATGCAAGAAGAATCGATGTGCGCGGAGAAGACGATTATATCGGAAACCCATCAGTGTCTGTGTCGGCAACATGCCGCTGTGCGAAGCAGATCACCAAGTTGCCAGATAAGTTGTGGACACGTGTGTGCTCTGTTGCCCATCACTGTCCGGCACATTTGCGGCCCAAGCCGAATAGCCTAAGTTGGGAAAGAAAAGAAGAGCAAAACAAACATTCTGCACTGATGATGATCCAATAACGCGAACTGATTCGCGAAATAATACGAGCTGCTTTTTTTTTTGTCCGCTGTAATGAAATTTGAAACCATTCCTTGCATTTGCACTAGAACGACGTGAATGACGCTAACCAACCGCTCCGTCCGGCACTTCTTGCTGCCATCTGCGAAGTAGTCATGGGGATCGGTCCTGTTAAATATTTTCGCGCTTGTAAACTAAGTCCAGTATTTTTGTTAACTGGGCCTGACTTAAGAAAAGAAGTATAGTTGACGCTGCCAAAACTTGTATCATCGTTGACCTATGAGGTAGGAAGTTGCCATCAAACTGCTATATTACTCAATCTAACTTTCCCTATTCCCGTAACTCGTTATGTAATCCGTGAAACAAGTAGCAAGAGAAGAACAAAGAAAAGCGAGCCAAGGAATGTCAAGTTGCTAAAGAAGCAACAAAATTTCATTAAAAATTATAAATTTGGCGGCCCGAGTGCATAACCTTTATAACTAAAGGCATAAGGAATACATCTAAAGGATTACCCGCTTTGTCTAAAACAATGACCAGCAGCCTTGTCATGTGGACGCCATACAAGCCGGGGGAATGATATTGATTGCGCGGGGATGGAGCGAGGCCTCATGCGGTTAAGGAAGACGAGTGACCGCTTAATGAAAAAAGTGCATGAAATAACTGTGCTGCGCTACATGAAATCGGGCATGCACTTTCTTGCAGTCCCAGAACAATCTTGTCATGAGGAAGCCGAAGAAGCGCTCCGTAAAGGCATGAGACCCAGATTTATTTGTTTGTTGCTTTGATGCATTCTGTACATGTGATGAAACCGACTTTGTCTGCTGCGAATTAAGGTTACAAACTATATATGCCTTACAGAAGATCACTCGAAGCTGAGCAGATGCTGCCTCAGTTTGCTGTGCTTTTCAGCGCGTAGTTCAAGCGCTCTACTCAGGAGTGATGAGAATTCGGCGTCAGATATGTTAAGTATTGCGTGGGGTGCCGACCATGTCCGAATGCTGTTCAAGAGCAACTTGCTTCCGTAACCTCCGGGGAAAGGAATATTTAAATATACAGCACCGAGCAGATCTCGAGCTCTTCAGCAGTCAGGAGGTTTATAAAATATGGGCGGCAAAGCATCAGAGTGACATAAAGGCCTGGTTTCATGAAGCATATATAAAAAAAGATGGCGCACAAATGAAGGGTAAATATATGCCCCTTGAGTGCAGTGACCAAGACTATAAAAGTTGCTGGAGAGTATCAGCTGTTCGATATTTGATAAACCAATAAAACGTAAGGAAAGTAAAGTTCCATTATTTAGTTCTTTGAATACCCTTGCTACATTTATTTATACTACCATCAGCTTTCATCACAAAGTATGCAAAATATTTGAGGTAGATAAAAGGAAAGGTTTCATCTTCGTTGATTGGGAAAGTGTTGAAAACCTGTACAAAAAATTGACAGATGGTTTAGCACAGGTAAGCACGTGATATAGTGCAGTACGACGAGCATGAAGTTGGGCTGGTTGTTTATGCGTGACCGAAAATTCGCGCGAAGGACGGGATGGGGCACGCAACTCATCCCCAACTCATCTCCACCTTACCTTCCTTCAATACACCAAATCCATGACAAAAACGAAAAGCGAAGCAGGTGACGGTAAGCGACGGCGCAGAAAGTTACGAAAAGTATCTTACCAGAAACGCAAGCTATTTATATACCACAGTTACTGAAAGAACTCTAGCACAGTCATCGCGCCTTTTGCGTATTTCAAATGCTTGAGCGATTTCCCGCGTGACTTGATACCATCACTTGAAAATCGGTATCGGGCTTGATACCATATTCTCTTTAGGATCATCCAGTCACGAAGATTTGGTTTGCAGTGTCCTTCCTGGCACTGCCTGCAGCGCTGGTGAGGTTGCTTTTGGTAGCTGGTGTCTGCAATGACTGCGCGCTCTCTCCGACGATCACTCTGTGAACGTCTGAGAACGTCCTCATCGAAACGAAGAGGCATCCGTGTGCTGTGCGATGTCAGTGCACGTTAAATATCCCCAGGCGGTCGAAATTACTCCGAAGCCCTCAACTACGGCTCCTCTTTCTCTCTTTCCACTGTCTCTCCCACCATCACCCCCTTGCCTTAAGGCTCGGTTCAGGTGTCCACAGAACAAGTGTGACAGATGCTGTACCTTTCCTTATCCGTGAACCAATTATTATTATTATTATTATTATTATTATTATTATTATTATTATTATTATTATTATTATTATTATTATTATTATTATTATTATTATTATTATTATTTAAATCATCGGCATTTTTTCCCCCATTCCTAAACACATGGGTGCCAAAAACGTTGCTTTAAAAGGCGTGAAAATGGCTTATAGTGGTTATAATGGCATAATACTATTTCAAGACCGAGGGAACCGAGAAATCACCGCAGGTGGACATAGGACGTCAGATTTATATATGTTCCTCAATGGTGACATATCTTGAAAGTAGTCCTGTAGTTTGTTTGTTTTCGCCTATTTCGTCTTTTAAGTTTTATTTTTAAAAGTGCTTTGCGTTAGAAGTGAAATGAAGATAATATCAACCAATTTTGGTTTAAATTAACCACCACTTTTAACTCTGAATTCGGCAACGAACAGTAACCATGGGAATCGCACTTGGACCAAGTTGATCTATGTTCTCTCTCTGAGTGCGTGTGCGTGTGCGCGTGTGCGCGTGTGCGCGTGTGCGCGTGTGTGCGTGTGTGCGCGTGTGCGCGTGTGTGCGCGTGTGTGCGTGCGTGTGTGAGTAGTTAAAAGAATTAAACAATTTTATATTAGGGCAAGAACGAATTATGAAATTAAGGGAAGTAATAATTGAAGGCGAACCCGGTTGTAGTATTTCCAAACCGGCAATACGTTTCCAAATATTGATCAATCAAAATACGCATTCGAGACTAGCTGAGTTGGCTGTCTCCATTGCATATTATGACATGACATATTCCTGCGTGGTAGTTAACCTTCTTCTTTTAACAAACATTAGTACTGCACGCATAAGAAGTGCGACCAACGTCCTTCCATAAGTATGTAATGCGGGGAAGCCAGCCTTTGAATGCGCATATTTGACGCATATACGCTACGTCGATGGTTATGTCGCTGTTCGTACTATACGATTTCTTTAACACAGAAAAAAAGATTACTCTGTGTGTATCGTGCGAAAAGGGCGGCAAAATAAAAGTGACTCATAGGAGAAGGGGGCACAATCCTATGCCCTACGCACACTCGTAACTAAAGCAACGCAATTATTTTGTGCGAGACATGTCACCTACGTCGATCGCAGGCCCCGTATACAGGGAGGAACTCGGTATCCGCGCGAGCGTGACTGGCAGCGCTGTTTCCCGAGCGGCTCTTGGAGGAGCGGTGCACAGCCCCGCGCGTTTGGGAGAAAAGGCGTCGCCGGCGGGCGCGGTTTGCGCGCGCGGATGAGCCGGGTGTCGGCCCCGGGCGGCGAACCCGTCGCTAGTTTGTTTCTCTTGGGTCGCTGCGCTGGCCACGACCCTTCCGACCGTTCTCTTGGAGGGCTCCGTCGCGACCATTCATGCAACACGATG
>NC_139349.1:48026255-48496255 GCF_055883805.1 Amblyomma maculatum | reverse complement strand
GCAAGATGGAGGTACAGTGCACAGCGAAGGCCTGGCAGCAGGGACAGTGGCCACGACGACATGTCAAGAAGGGCGGAAGGACCACCTCTCGGAACAGCCATCTTGGATCAAGACCGTGCTAGAAAGGCTGCGCTGGAGCGAGAACTTAAAGGGCTTCAGTGTGAGCCGCGGCCGGCTCACATCGATTTTTTCGACTAGGTCATTGCGTAGTTTAACCATTTTTATCGACAAGGGTCGTGTTATTGAATAGCATTGCATTTAACAAAAACGAGTATTTTATTCATAGCTATGTGACGGCAGTTTCTAGCTTCATATCACTGCCTTGTATCTTCATGGAATACACCAGACGTCCTGAACTCATGGGATCTGGGGAGGGGGGGGGGGGGGAAGTATGATACGATTGGACTAGAAACAGAATTAATGAGCATAATGCCAATTCTGCTGTGCTGCCATTGATAGGCGTTCTTCCTTGGAGGGGTAAAATTTGAAAACACGCACATATATATATATATATATATATATATAGCATTTAAAGGAGCGAACAGTCTACGAGTGCAAGGCAAATGTTCGTTTTGTTTTCTTGTTTATACTGTTGGCATTTACAGGAATTTTGTCTTACGGTGCTTATTGACATAAAGAGCAATAAATGCAAAGCGGAAGGAAAAACAACGCGCCGATGGTGGGCGCGTATATATATATATATATATATATATATATATATATATATATATATATATAATATTCAGCATGCGAGGGAAATCGTTTGATCGTTTTCTTCTGGTTCTATTTTGCGTTCATTGCATTCTATTCCTCATAAGCATCAGAAGGACAAGCTCTAACCTCCTGAAGATCAGACCACAGAGCTTGGTAGCAACTCTCGAGCTCTTCCTAACGACCCCGTATAATGAAAGAACACACATAAAAAAAGAAGAAATAAGGTACAGAAAATTGATTTTGCTGAGAATTTCGGAGTCTTGAATACTCAGACACTTAGGGTTGCAGGAAATGAAAGCGGATGTATAGCGTCAGTAAGGTCATAAAAGGTAGCTGGAAGAAGTGGTCCATGCCGGGAACGCCTTCGCGGCGACAGCCTGGCGAATGGGGAGCCATCTCGGCGCTCCAGTCCCTGTCCCCGCTCACCGGCCGCAGGCCGTGATGATCACTCTCGTGACAGGAAGAAAAGGAGCGACTCAACCGGAAACCCCCGTTCCCCAACTTCCGCTTGGCGGCCATGGCTTCCTGTGAAACGGAGGGCGCGCTCTCCTCCAGAGACCCATGTCCAGCGTCGACGTATTTTATTTTCCGCCACCCTTTCTCTACGAGTCGTGAGTTCAGCCGAGGATGGCTAAACGCGTGGTGCAGGCGGAGCGGATGTGCGGCCTATTTTGCCTGCGAGAGTGTGAGTACTATCTTGCAAATAATTCGTCTGAACTTTTAAACTCGCACACAAGAAAAAGAAATCAGATTAGGACTTTAATTTTAAGTCAAAATCTTACATCATTGTAGTTGTCAGAATCAGAACGAAACCCTAGATTTGAAAAAAAGAAATCACTCAAAGCATAGTGAGGCATTCAATAAAGTGCATACCGTCGCTTCCCCGCTGCAGGTCACTGACCTGTGAGCTTGGGAGTGAAAATAGAATTGAGGTTGATTTACCACCGAGGCGAAACCGAGGACAGGCATCTTTATCTTCCGGCAGTATTATACCAACAGATTTCGTCCTGTATCACGTACTACAAAGAAAGTGTGCCCGTTTGCCGTCACGAAGGATACGATGGTAATATACGCTGTGTAATGCAACTGTGTGTGAGAAAAAATGGTGACAATTCGGTTAGACGAATTTGGGAGCAATCTGCTGAGTATAATAAATTAGCAATTTATTGGAGAGACGATTACGATTTCTGAATTTTGATTATAGAAGAGAAAAGATTGCCACACGTGAGCTCACAGCCGAACACCAACAATGAACAACTGAGTGAGCCTGATAGTATTATTCTTCCAAACAAGCATTGCAAGCTGCGTTTTCATACACATGTGCAGTTCTACATTGCTGCGTCTCGTTTGTAAACAAAAGTAAAAACTGAACCTGAACTGTTTTCTTCTGGTTTGTTGTTTTAACGCGACGGTTAGATGTAAAGCAATTATATTCAATGCTGCTCAAATTTTACAAAAGCTAAGTACAAAATAAAATGTAGATTTAAAATTTGAATTATACAAAGAGGTTTTTCCGCTAAGAAATGGAAGATCTCTCTGAGGACCTTCACCAACTGGCACGGAGTGGAAAAGTTACTTTAAAAAAGTAGGCAGATTAGAACGATGAGAAAGGTCGCATATGTTTTCTCCCACTCGTTTCACAAGAGTTCCCCTCCGTTTGCAGCTGCGAGACATGCCCTCCTTGCGGCTGGAGAAAGCCTGGGCCGTTGTCTGGCCTCTTATCACGCTGCTCTTTGTGCGTGGGCGCTGTCCGCTGGGACATGCCGCAAAAGAAGTACACCACTTCGAGCCATCGAGCCAACGAGAGCGCCGACACCACTCAACCTCAGACCGACCCCGCATTCGACTGAATCGCAGCGCACCGATTCTTTGCTTTATTTCCCTGGTCGGCCGGCACCTTCGGGAGCAAAGCAAGAAACCGCGCCGTAGAAAGCGAGCTCAGACTAAAGAGGAAAAATAGAAACACTAAAATATGGGAATGAACAAGCACTTCTAGGGCACCAAGACGACAAGATTGTCCTGGTTCGAGTGTTTTCCAAACTTGGACCCGTCTCTTGTCCACCGGACTCGGCGTGCCCAAGGGGGCAAAGAAAGTCAAACTTCCAGCTCATTCCTGTTAAGCCCGGGAAGCCCGTCCCCCGATCCCGTTCGTGATTACTAGCGTGCTCGTCGGTTCGTCGTGTTTTGATTTCTACACTTTTCAAAAAATTAAACCTACGCGCATGGTTTCGTAGGGACAGGGTAGATTAAAGAATTGCCGTTTCGGTAGGGATGTTTACAGTGCTTTCAGGGTTCGTGTCTCGTGCTAACATACTCATGTGCTTGACTGCATGCGCGTCCAAATGTGAATTCGTACCTGCTTTGTTATAAAACGCTTGCACTCGGCATGTATGTTGCTTGGGAATGCAATAAGATGAACGCGAGCGAATGGGTTTTCTGCATGTGAAACACTGACTCTTCCACTAAAAGTGGAAATCCTAAATGTCGGTGGAAGGGCCAGTGAACTGAAAGTAAGGAAGAGGTAAGAACGAAGAAAGTGGGAAATAAGGATGAACCGGTCAGCACCATACATGGACGAGTTTACCTTCTTGCAAAAAAGCAGCAGAGCAGGCCACAAGACAGAAGAAGCACACACAGACACAAGAAACATGTACGATCAGGATCTCGGGATACCAGTGCGTTAGCACGCCTTCGGTATTACCGTTGAAAAAGGAAATATATGTTTTTTTGCGCTTATTGACAGGACGTTGAAGTTAAGGAACAAGTTAGCTGAAGAGGTAAAGTGAAGGGAGAAAAAGGTGCGCGGATTCAGGTTATTATAGTTGACAGTGCAGCATTTCCCTTGCTTCTGTACGTGCTTTTTTTTTTGTCTTTTTGCCTGCTCTGCTGCCTTTTTGATCGACCAACTAGCTCAACGTTGCACTTTATTATCGAGTTTACCTTATCGACGAAAGAAGCAAGTCTCATGAAAAACTAGCCTTGTTTGAATTTTTGTTGCAATAAATGACTTTTTTGCCAAAGTATGTTCTTGGGTTTTGTTATTCAGACAAACCTAAAAATACATTTCTAGAATACAAGGCCAAACGTATCTGTTATTATGGGTTTACGGTAGACTTGAAGTGCTATACGTCACTTTGCTCATCATCCTGAAAGATCGTGACGTGCTTTCCCTCAGGCTACAGTGAAGCGAAAATGCTTCTTTCTATGACCATTTCTCTCATTCTGAAGAGATTTCCCTCGCATGTCGGCAGTATTTACACTCTTTCTTCAAAATATTCTCATTCGTCAGACATTGTTATATCCAAAGTAAAGGAATGTATTTGTGCTCCACGCTACGATCGATAGTGGAAAAGCAATAGCCACATGCGAATGAAATTCGTCAATGCCTGATTTGCATAATTACAAAGTAAAGTCCTATCGCTCCCCACTGTACCAATAGGGCTTCCTTAACCTTATTGCGGCTGCCTCGAACTGCTTTCTTTTTCACTGAGGTATAGCAGGATACTCTATAACCTGCCATGGACGTTGCATCGTTATAAGCGGGCAGCACAGATATCGCATGACAAACATGCAAGCCTTAGGATAGATTATTGGCTTCTTGGAAAAATACTGTTTTATTTTTTTAACCGTGACTAAAGATCGAACGCCAATCGTACTAAACGTATATATGGGCGTACGGTCGCCATTAGGTATGCAGTTTGTTAGGGGACGTTTGTGTATGCGGAAAAGGAAAGCTGAGAACACATTTGAATTTAATGCGTCGCTTACTATAGTGGGAACCGCAAAGTCGTAACTGCCTGTATAGTGTGCATATGGATGGCATAGTAACCGTGCTTATTTTTCTTCGCCGGCATCCGTCGCTCTTATGGAAGTTAGTTGATTGAGTGAACTAAGTTTGCGAGTCAGTATCTTACATGTCAACGAAAATAACGCAGGGACAAAACAAGGACAAGCAAGGACACACACGAGCGCGAATTTTTGTTGACATGTGTTACCAACAAGCCTGAACTGCCACCTTAAAAGTAACATACAAGAAGCCGACCGTGGGTGAGATATGTCAAGATGAGAGCAAAAGTAGTCACCAAATTTGATTCAAAATTTCAGATCGGCAGCCTATGCAGCATGAAAAAAAAAAAAAACATTTGCAAGGAAACGTTCTCCGTATTTTGGACGTTGAATTATTTTTGCGCGAATGCTATTAATTTAATTCATCCTGTGGGCGAACATATTTCTACTGTTAAATCCCGTTTACATACAAAAGAGCTGACACGTTTTGAAAGAAATGTGCTTACGATTCAGTTACACAAACATGAGTGTTCTTGAACTTGAATAATAGTGTTACGCGGAAGATCCACAGTCCAAAAGCTGTCCGCACAACTAACGTTGATGACAGCACTGATTTCACCCCCCTCAGCGTCGTCTTCCTCTGGGAGTCCGTCGCACCTCATCATCCTCAGCACGATCAGCGATTACCGCTAAGTAACAATGATTTTAATTAGTTTAGCCTAGCTATGAACACATCGTGATTGTTATTTATTTTTTTAAATCAATTTTTTTTTTTTTTTACAAAGCTTGCATACTGAGAACCTTCAAAGATGGAACTAGCGAAAACATCATATTCAGAAATTTCATCGGCTCATACCAATCAATGTATAGTTTCTTGCTGCCTTATGTCTTTACACATTCCAGCGAGTTTATTTGATATACCTGCTAATTATGCCAAGTTAATTAACAGAAAGCAGGATTTACATGAAGCAGCTAAAAAAACTAAGGGAAACCGTTGGTTTTTGTTCCCAGCCTGTGAACAGAAACCTATAGCTGTGGCATTCTGTACGCCGGGTATCTGGCTTACTTAAAAATCTCACCCTTTGAATCACTGCTAGAGTGTTAATTGTGGCAAGTGTGTCATCGCAATTAAGAGCGAGCTAAGACAAAAAAAGATATGTAAACAGTATTGACTCATGCTAGATTTTCAAGCATAATGTAGACCGGGGCTCATAGCTTTGTTTGAGGAAGGATGGGCAATCGTCGGCAGCATTGCTCTATTTACAATAGTAGACTCGTCTTTAATGACGTAGTGAAGGAACGAGGCAAGCGAATATAGCTAGCACTCCTAACTACCGGTGTTGATGTTCAATGTATGCACTGAGCTGCACTCTTTGCTGCCTTGAATTAACTTCATCATCTCCGTCTACTCAGCCAAACTAAACGTAGCAGAGTATGCGCAGTCAAGCACACTTTCAGAAGCATGCTCGGTCAGTTTCTGTTTATTTTAGAAAGGTCGCCGGCGTCTGATCGATCGCTGCCGAATCGTTCTGCAGACTGGCCTGTCGTCTGTCAGACGTTGTATTAGGCGACCGTCTCTAGCGCCGCGAAGTTTGAAAACCGCCATTATCATTTAAATGAAAAACAGGATTTTGCTGGCTCCATCATTCTACTTTCTTTCTATCGACCCCAGTTACCGTCTTGATCGATTTTTCTCGCGCGGGAATATCAATCCGGCGCGCCAGATGTTTTGTGAGCAGAGTGCGCATAAACAATATGGCTTATACAGAGTACTAAATGGCTGAGTGAGTGTCTGTTTTATAGCAATGAGCAAAAACATCGCAACCACACATAAAAATATACGAGAGAATACAGATGGGAGAAGACATGTGTCGTTCGTGCCACTGTCTCCTCTCCTTCTGTGCCGTTTTCGTCTTGTCTTTTGTAACCTATCCTAGCTACTTAGCGGAAAATGTTTACTTGCTTAAGGAATTATTTAAAAGGATATTTCTTGGTTCACGTTCCAGCTTTTGAGAAAGACACGCAAGCAAGCACGCAAACGCAAACGCAAACACACACACACACACACACACACACACACACACACACACACACACACACACACACACACACACACACACACACACACACACACACACACACACACACACACACACACACACACACACACACACACACACACACACACACACACACACACACACACACACACACACACACACACACACACACACACACACACACACACACACACACACACACACACACACACACACACACACACACACACACACACACACACACACACACACACACACACACACACACACACACACACACACACACACACACACACACGCACGCACGCACGCACGCACGCACGCACGCACGCACGCACGCACGCACGCACGCACGCACGCACGCACACACACACACACACACACACACACACACACACACACACACACACACACACACACACACACACACACACACACACACACACACACACACACACACACACACACACACACACAGGCGCGCGCGCGCACGCCTTCGCTGAGGGTTTCGACATCATTGTTTGTAGGCTCGCGATACGCACCTATATAGATTAGAGTAGTAAAGTTAGGAGCATCCGCGACAGTAGACAAATATATTTCCGCTTCAAGCCATCATTTTCAGAAATTTGTTTCATGCAAAGCTCAAGAAGTCGAGCTTAGGTCTTACCATGAAGCGTAATAAAAGACACGTGTGGTTTGTATGATTTAAAATGGTGTGAGAAGCTTCTATAAAATATATTGATAGACATTTTGATAATAATTGGGTAAAGCTGTAGACAATTAAAGGAATTTGTATTATTTAAGTAGTGATAATGGGAAATTTGCGGTCAAGAGACTGTGCAGACAATAAAAAGAAAGAAAATAATCTTTCCGAACATTAGATATAAACAAATTTACAAAAAAATAAAAATCAAACCCGCATCTGTGCATTTTCGGAATGAACACTGCTTTTTTGCATCGTTCGGGAAAGAAAACTCGATTAGTTTATATGGTTTAATTACAGAAGGCAGACAGCGCATAAGAAAACTAGAAATAGATCGGAGCTGAATTTACCTGTTTGATTGTGCCTAGCATAAGCCTTGCGACCAACCAGACCGATAGGGGCAAACTTTTCGTCCCTGCTAGCAGGTTTCGGCTCTCTTACCATTAATGAAGACCCTAAACGGTAGCATGGCGATGCAAAACAGGGCAGTCCAAAATAGTTAACGTGGCTTCGCTAAGACATCGAGTGCGACAGTCGGAATATGAAACGATGAAAATCACAAGTGACGCAAAAAAGTTGTACTTTGCATTATGCAAATGAGGGCAGGCAGCCCCGAAAATTTGCCTTCGGAAACGTCTTGATGGTTTTTGAAATGCGTCGCCGCTGCCAAACTCCACGCATCGTGGAACTAAGTTAGCGAAAAGACAGGGACATTTCCTGAGGCTTCATTCGTATAAAACACGAAAGAGAAGACTGGCGCTACACATTCCGGAATCGCGGATTGTCGTGCGGCATGTTTTGCAGTGTTCTTCATAGCGTTGACTGACGCCTGTATATTTTTGGAATGAGGCTCATAAAACGAATTGAGGGTACTTTTCTTCGTGCAGCAAAAAATGATTAGTTATAAAAGGTAAACGTCCACGACTTGATCAGGAAACTGCAGAGTGCAAGAAACCGAAAGAAAATACAGAAGAAAAAGCTGAAAGAGAGAGAGTAATCGAATAACCCAGGATAAAGGCTGCAGGCAGCTGAATCTAATCCAAGCCGTGCACCAGTTGAGTTTTACTTGCTCGCTGAGGCCGTGTACAGTTTGCACGTTTTATGGAAAACCAGTAGTAGTTCGTCATTTTTACACAATTACGAGTTAAATGAAGTTGGTCTGAGGGCTCTTTCCTGTGGAACCCTGTGGCAGACGTGATGGCGAGTAGTATCTTCGTCAGGCGTAGTCATGTAGACTGAGCGGCCGCTGAGTTAACTCAGAATCCACAGAAACAACGGGCCACCGACTCCCAAGTCGTCAAGTCCATCAAGTATGGCTTCATGGAGGCCGTTTACGCTGGCCCCCTTTATGTATAAAAAATGGCAACGGCTTAGCGCGGCTATGCCAGGATATACGAAGCGAAAGGTACGTTTCCCGTACTGAGCTTGTTGCGGCCATGTATGTTTAGCAATGAGAGACATTGGATATACAGATCTTTTATTCATTTTTGCTTGACAGAGACGAAGACTGCATGAAGATCTGTGAAGTAGTGTGCAGTGCACTCAGTTTTGTCTATACAGTACTTCCATTTGGTGGAGTCTCCAAGCGAAAAGTTTCATGCATTGGATTACTCACTGGTGTCAAGTCGATTTGGCGCCCCAGTCTCTCGCATATACTACACATGCGTCCAGACGGATTTTTCACAAAGTCTGCTTCAACTGTCCGGGACGCAGATGCACTTCCGGAAGCTCGAATGGGGTGATCAGTCACACGACGTACCTTCACACATTTTTCTGTTGGTTCCCGTTGTCTGAACTTTTACATAGGCCCGACCTCGGCGGCTATGCACCGTCTATTATGCTTGGCAGTCTGGCATCACCGTTTGGCAAGCCGTTCCTCTTTCTGTTCGGGTGTCTTTGCTACTCGCCTTCTTACGCTCATTCTCTCCTTGCTGCTGCTATGCGCCGCTTTTTACGCTCTACATCTTGGCGTCTCCGCTTGGCAAGACGTTCTTTTCTCTGTTCGGGCGTCTCTGCTGCGTCGGCAGTGGAGTCGGCACGAGATTGCGGTTGCCGTGGCAGCCGCGAGCTTTGACGTCATGAGCAGCGAACTTGTTGATCCTCTCCTGTTTTCGCGCATGCTCACTAGTGGTCTCTCCGAAACATGGCTCAATGCTCGGCTGGATAGCGTAGTGTAGATCTCGCTTCAAAATACAGCAGCTACTAATTGAGAACAGTTTTTCGTGTCCTACTGTCGTCACAAGGTGAACCGCGTTGTCAATAAATGAGCGTCTCCAACGAATCTCAGTCATCATGTCCAGATAAAGCCATTCGTTTCTAAAAATTATTCCAGTCTCGCCAGGACCACACTGTCGATAACGTTTTCGACGCAGGTTGCTAGGGCAACTGACCGATATTACGCAAGCTCGTAAGGAGGCATTTTAGGCTATAAAAGGGTGATCAGGCGGCTTATCTTTCAGTGTTCATGAACAGTACAGGACACCCATATGTCACTGAAGTAATTAAGCAGCGCAGTTCGACCACCCTTGCCGAAGTTCGACAGAGTTGAGCAAGCGATCGCATGAGGCCGGTGCAGATTAATGCCTACAAGAGGCAAGAGCAGCATCTAATTCTGGCATTGAAACGATCACTTCGTATTGGCCATTCGATGAAGGTGCACTTGGTGATGGTGCCTGGTCCATGCCCACAACTCTGTTACAAAAATCTCCCGCTACCTCAACTTCACTGCGGCGTTGTTAAAAGGCCCAAGACACGGAAGGGGCCCGTTCTTGCAGGCCGTTCTTGCAAACTTCTGACAAAATACGCGACAGTGGCTTGCGAGGATCCAAAAATGAACAGATTTTTGTCCAGCTTTCTCGTACTAACCTTCCCAGGTGGCGCAATATTTGTCGTTGTTCTCGCCGAGAAAGGTCGAGATCGTACGCAGATTATGTTCTTGCGTACTTACCTTCAAACGTCAACGGACTGCGCGTATCTTCATCGTGTTCCACGTATGCGGTGGACACTGGCGTATTCACACAAATATAGCGCGTGTACTCACTGAGACAACACGTTATTCGACCTTCTTTTCAGATGGCGAATCGCATTCCATACAGAAAAAAAATCTCCACTGATATCCGGATGGTAGACCAGCCTGTGCATAGCATACGAGACGAAGTGTCCGGTGCGAAAAGATTGATACACACATACGTTGGTATGTGATCCCTCTCCATGTGTTTCCACATCACGGCACCAGGTAACGAAGGGCCTGAAACGTCTGGAAACAAACGCCAGATCCAAGCAGCTACTGTAAGATTTCCCACGGCGAGAGCGAAACATAGGTGAGCAGTAGTTTATACTGACGAGATATTGCGTATGCATGAAATCGGCCAGGTCTCTTAGTCGATTATTTATCGCGGCACTACCCAACTGAGGGCGTTGAGCATAAAAGCCGCCTACCAAAATATGAGGAGCTGCGCAACACTAGATTGTTGAAGATAGATATGATTGGTCAAAGCCGTTTCTCGGTGAAATATAAGCGCTAATTAAATAAAAGGCTTGTCCTTCAGCATTAATGTCAAGCAAATGAAATGATTTGGGCTGTGGGGCTGGAAAGCACAGCTTACCAACTTTGGCAAAAGTAACTAGGCTGGACGGTTTCCTTCTCAGCTTTGTAAAATCGCCTCCACAGCACCCAACAAACCTTAAACCATTTCATTAGAACAGCCTTTGTGCTTATCTTTTAAGACCTTCTCTACCGTTAAAAGTGCCTTAAAGGCTCCATTACAGAGTTTACAAGCAAACTTTGCCTGGTTACCATCGGCAAAGACGGTACTGGCGCAGTGTCCCGGCGTCTACGCAGTGACGATTTGCTTTATTCGTCTTCTTCCCGAGATCGTAGCAGAACATATACGTGGAGGCAGAATGCAGATGGTATGTTGGATTCACAGATCACAACCACAGGAAAGCGGTACTTCTGCACCCGCTGTCGGAAGTCACTCAGACGACCACGCAGTCCTCGGGCATTTCACTGAATTTTACGCTGCGGTGAATTTGCATCAACATAGGAGAGGAGGTGGTAGCGAATTCAAGAGCGGCTCAAAGGCATCCAAAAACTGACCAACAATCCCTGCCTTTCGCGTGTTGAGGCTAGAAAGCCGCATCCGAATTGAACGAAAAAGCTGTTTCAGCATTTATTTCACCCACTGACTGTCGGTGTTGTAAGTATTATCAGCTGTTGCGGCAAACTGGGACGTGCGATGGCTACAGCCATTGATGGTAGCCACTCGGCCACTGGAGTGGCCATGGCCACTCGGCCTCAAATGAAGCTGTTATTAAAACACTGTCTGCGCCAGCATGCTTGCTACATAGACTTCGTTTAAACGTAGCTTTCACGCGCAGGTACTTGCATTTAATTGGACAGGTGGACTCCCCGGAATGTTCAACTTGTGGCATCCCCGAGTCTGTGAACCGTATATTATTGAGGTGCCCAGTGTATGCACGTGAAAGGAATGTGTTAGCCGTTTCCTTGAAGCGTTTGGACAAAAGGCCTCTGTCGGAGGAACTGCTGCTGGGTGTTTGACAGGACAAGTGGAAGGTTGTCCAGGCAGTGCGGGCTCTTTGCAGTTTTTTGTGCGCCCCCGGACTTGATTCGCGCTTGTAAAGCAAGTTGCCGTGCCTGCGTATATTTTTATATGCCTTCTCCCCCATCATCACCCATCATGATCCCCTTCCCCTTTCCCCAGTGCAGGGTAGCAGGCCAGATTTTAATCATTCCGGCCAACCGCTCTGCCTTTCCTTTCAATAAATTATTCTATCTAACACTGTCTGGCTGTGCCTTCGCGTCAGCCTGTTACACTGCAGCGAATGTTGTCTTCTTTACTTTTGACCTGAGCTGACGCTAGCTGGGACGTTGACGTATCTAGATCTGGTTTGCTTAGTGACTCATCATGTCGGCTTTGGGCGCACTGCTTACGGCGACGAATAGACGCAGCTGCTTCTTGGTGAGTTGGATTGTCTTTCACCATCTTCTTGAAGATTAGTCTCTCATTCTTCACTTTAGGGCATTCTTTAGCTGTGGCTTCATGGACACCCGAGAAGTTGGCACTCTTAATGCTCTCTGCCTTACACGTGTCATGCTGGTGTGTACCGCCGCATCGACGGCAGGAAACCTCATTGCGACAAACGACACTCAGGTGTGCGATCTTCTTGCACTTGTAGCACTGAACAGGTCGTGCATCGCATAGTTTTACTGGTTGTCCCACGTAGCCTATTTTAACATGAAATGGAAAAGATTTAGTCCCAGAAACAATTTAACACATTTGGAGCTGTCAAGTCGATGAACGTCGGAAATCGACGGCCGTAGATTTGATTAGCATTCCGCAATCGTTCTCACTTATTTCATGGGTGACATCTGTATGACACCTACGGTAGGTTTTGTTTTCCATGAGCAAGAAAGGAAGTGACCGGCATGTTGCCTAGTACAATAATTCCCTTCAGCTTGTCCACTGCCGCCTGAGATATAGCATCAACGGCCAGGATCGATGTTCTTCCAGAGATTAATTCTTATCTCTGTAAGTTGACCTGGAACCATATGATCGCAAAACTGTGTCAGCCGTTGCCGGTGTCTTCCGTGGTGATAATGTACTCAGTCCTATAAGCTGCCACTCTTTCACACTCAGCTTCTCATGTCGTCATATTCATCGTCGTCGCCTACTGTTAAAAGGTGCCCTAAAGACACTAATTAGGCCTCCTCCATCATAACAAAGTGATCATGTGATATATGACGTTAACTTCTGACCCTACTCCTGACTTTGCGCTTAAACTTTATCGGGAGCATGATAAACTTTGCTACTGACAAAAGAGCTTCATGGTCTATGCTATCAGAGGAACGCTTGCGATTGTGTGAGCCGCGGGAACATCACGGGATGCGGTCCTACTGTATATAAAGCTCACTTCAATTCCCCAACTAACCAATCATTTAACCGTTGTGGTGTTACTGCCACTGGTGGTTGCGACGACGAAGGTGCTGTGAGAGAAGTGACAGTTAGGTGGAGCAATGAGCGCTGAAAATTGATTCCGAATGCGTATTCGTCCATAACTATGCTAAAAACTCCGATTTATTTTAAATGTGATTCTTCTTTATAATACAGGTATAGTATTTGAAAACAAAGCAAACTGTCTAGCGGCGTTCTGTGTGCGTGCTCCAAAGACACATGAAGATTGCTGTCTAATGCTACGTCATCCTTTCCTGAACAGAAGAACATGCTTAAGAATAGAAAAATAAATTTGCCGGAACCTAGGACCAAAAGAAGACCACCAGTTATTTCGCACCAGAAACAAACGCTTATTTTCCTCCTGAAAATCATCGTTCCTTCGATCAGACCGACAAGCAATTAAGGAAAATTGCGATGTCTAAGCACAGCAAGCAGTGTGGGGACACCTTAAGACATATATTCGCCCCACACTGAACCTTCCAGAAAGGTGTAACATTTTGTGTTCCCATCATTGCAATAAAAAAATACGTCAAAAAAAAGAACGCCGCCGGGGCTTTTGAATTTTGTCTAGACAGAGTAGCTCTATACCATTGGTTGCACATTATCAAGGTCCACAAGGAAAGAAATGTAAAGCTTCACCGAGGCCACGTCCGAAAATTTTGAGAAGAAAACATCATACGTGAAAATTTTGCATTCTTGTATTTGTGAACGTCTGATGTTGAATCGATGCAAACTTCTGCGTGTGCAAGTTGCCACTGGTGAGCCGGTAAAACCGGTCATTTACCGACATCCGTGCCTGGAGGACGTGACTGGCGACAAGCTCATTAGTGGGCTAGCAAGGAACACGCGAATTGTGGTCGCCAACGCCCGGTCCGATAATGGAAAATACTTTCAGGCGAACGATACGCTCTACTCGCTCCGAAGCAAGAATAACAAATGTGCACGCGGAGATGATGCGGCAGTGGTGTGCCTAAGCTGACATGAACCTATAAGAGCTTATATGCAAAATTGGAACTAAGCTCGGAGCCCTGCATCGCTCAATACCTCTGTGTATTTGTAATGTCATCAGGCTAAAATTTATGTCACTTTCGCTACTAATTTCGGCTTGGGCAACTATTATAACCCTCTAGGTCTACGAACTCATGTTTAATGCCGAGCGATGGACGTAAAGTTGATTCAGAGCTTATTATTAGACTTTCCTTTGGCCTTTGGTATGTAGCACGTCGTCTCAAACCGCCTCGTTTTCCGGCAATCAATCAATCAATCAATCAATCAATCAATCAATCAATCAATCAATCAATCAATCCTTCAATCAATCGGTCGGTCGGTCGGTCGGTCGGTCGGTCAATCAATCAATCAATCAATCAATCAATCAATCAATCAATCAATCAATCAATCAATCAATCAATCAATCAATCAATCAATCAATCAATCAATCATCTCGGCAGTCAGCCAGCTTATTTAGTCAATTGCTTATTGCAAACATACTTCAATATACTGTATACAACGATTGCATAGAAAAGAAACCAGTCAAAACAGACGCAGGACAAGAGCAAGAAGGCACACACCACAGCGCTACACTTACAACTGATTTATTTCGATGAAGAAATCTTCATTTTAATAGATTTCCCTGCGCACACACCCTATAGATAATGCACTTCGCACACCACATGGTCAAATGGAATTTATGATGACAAAAACTTGCACTCCGTTTCGGTAATAATCTCAGATGGATCACTGACAAATTTCCGCTTTTTCAGTGAATCGTCTGTGATTATCACAGAAAAGGAGTGCAAGTTTTTATCAACATAAATGCCATTTCATAATACGATGCGCGGAGTGCGTTGTCTGTAGGCTGTGTGCGCAAGGGAATTCAGTTAAACTGAGCATTTCTTCATCGGAATAAATCAGTTCTTAGTTCAGCGTTCTGGTGCGTGCCTTCTTTGCTCTTGTCCTGCGTCTGTTTTTGCTGGGTCTCTTTCTATGCAAGATGAACTAACTAGCCCAGCGCTTTAATCTCCTGTATACAACGAAGGAGGGAGAGGTAGATGCCATGCCCTTTGGCGGGATTATTCCCAAAAAAGATTGAAAAATATCGAAGCTTTGTTAGCTCCCTCTGTGGATCATTACCCAAGGTCTATGATGCTTCCCGTGGCCAGTGGGAACGCAGTCAAGAAAAGAAAAGAAACAGAGCAAATGCAACATTGTATCACCTATAGCATCGCTGTAAGCACGGGGCATAATCTTACGGCATGGCTTGCGCGGGAACGCCAAGCAGGAATTTTCTGCTAGAGTACTGAACCAAATAATACGCTGTGCCATTTTGTGCCCACCAGGATTTTGACATTAAACAAATATCATGCCCTTCAGATTCACGTACTCTGTTTCCCTCGGCTACCCGCTTCGAGGAAAGCTGGACCATACTACGACTCAGAAGCTCACTACTTGCCGTTGGGACATCGTGCGTCAGTGCATGCAAATCAGTTTTTCCTGGTGAGCGACACCACTGCCATTAAGCTGGGCACAAACGGCGCGACGTGCCCCGAGAGAAAAGTAGGGCGCCTACTGTCAGTTTACGATTCCAGTACACTTGAAATTTGAAGACAACGATGGCGAAACAGCAAACGGGGACCAGCGGAACCGAGATATCGATCCTGGTTCTTCGAGAATAAACGAGCTGTGGCTTATATTTGCGGCTATTTGCAAAAAAAAAAAAAAAAAAAAAAAAAAAAAAAAAACGTTTAGGCATAGACCTTCGCAATTGTAGTTTCCGCACGTGTAGATAATGTGCTAAGAGAGCACTGAGCTCAAAGACTGCAAAGGATAACTGAGTAATGCTGTCTATTCAAGGTGACAATTTCAAGCCAGTATAATAGGTCCCGCCATAAAGGTTAGCAAGAGAGATGAACTGTCTTAAGCCACGAAATGGGCGGAATGTCCGCGAAGATTATGGACCATGTAGGACTTGATATATAGCTATCATTTGCGTAAGTAGATCGTTTAGTAAAGTTATTTGAACAAACTGTGCTGTCTAAAGTGCTTCTTATGCCCCATTGCGAGCACGCAAAAAAAAAAAAAAAAACGTAAACAATTTGATAATTCTGTTGAGATTTGGCGGAAAGTTTAATGCTTATGACTCTATCACAAGCTACGAACAATAAGAAGAGATTAGCATGGACCGAAAAAAAAAAATGTAACTGCGAAAAGAACATCCAGGGGTCTTTTCTCGAGCACGAGTTTTTACGGGACGCTCGGAAGAGAAAGACAGCGTAAATATTAGTGACCAGGGCTGCGTACCGGTTCTGGGCCGGAAGAAGTGATATAAATGAGCCCATATTACCCACGTATTCACGGAATACACAACAACTCCATTAGTTACAAAGACCTCTTGTTGCTGTTTTTTTAACAGCCGGAATTTTCGTTAACATTCGGTACCAGAAAAAAGCATGCAAAATTGCCCTCTGATTAAGCCTTTCGATTGCTTGAACATGAACATGCCTTTGCTACCCAAACTGATGGGTAATGTAACACCATTCCTGTTTTTGTTGTTTTTTTACTGTCCTGTCAGAGGCTGAGAAAGGCTCATAGTATTTCGAAATAAATAAACAAACAAACAAACAAATAAATAAATAAATTTTTAGCAACAAAGTGCGAGGCCACGGAAATCATTTATTGGTTCCTTACCACTGTATTACTTTAGCCCAGAGCACCGTGACCCTGAGCCGGTGTTAATTGTAATACAGTTCTCATTTCTGTAACACTCCCCAGGGTTTCCACAGACGCCCATCGAGATGAAGAACCCAATGAACGTTCACGATAAGAAGATTCCGGCAGGCGTAACTTGGAGTTTTAAATTGACATTTGCTGTCAATCCCAGTTCAGCGAGGCTCTCATTGCTTTTTGATGTTACGTGTACGCAGCCTCCCTAAGCATTTTTTTTCCTTAGCCACGTATCATACTATATAGAGTCTGGAGACTCTCCGCGCTACAGCTCGTATGACATCACCCAATCAGCGATTTCGAATTACAGAACAGAAGACTCTTCCATGGCTTTCATTTTGCTTTGGCTGACAAGTTTTAAGCTTATAAACTATACTTTTGCTGTCTACACACGTTATTATTCAGCTACGTTAGTCCTTCTCAAAGGCAAGTACATTCGTCATTTCGTGCATCGCTAGAGTGGCAGTACGTCGGAGCTCCACGTGAAATTTGTGACCGTTTATTCCTATAACGATATCATGCAAAACGACATACTCTGAGTATTTATTGTTTTAAACTGGTGAATTTACAAGGCGGCATCTGGAAAAGGCTTCTAAGCACTCTTTTGCAAGCTCAGAAAAAAAAAAAGAAAATCAGAGGGATGATTGCACACGCCCGCCTATAGATTTTACAGTTATGTAGTTGTTTTGCTGGATGCTATTGTTTTCACCTTTCAACTCAGTTCTGTGGGAAAGACATCTTCTCTCGTAGGATAGCGGCACTCTATGACCACACAATGTCTGCCGAAACCGGGATAGGTTTTACGCTTTGCTCGAATAGCTTCGCGAAAGTGAATGGCGCAATTTTTGCAGTTATTTTGGTCCTGCCCTCCCAGACGCGAATACAGGAAAAATGATGAATTTCTATGTAGCGCATAGTGTCCTGCCTAGGGCTCTCAATTAATAGCTAGCAGCGTTGCTAAACTTCGGAACACCCTCTGCTGGTATTTGCTCTTCAGGAACTTAAATAAAAAAATATAATATAACGGATTCATCGAACCTTTCTGCATAATGTATGATGTTACTTGGTCATATTTTGCGCAGGAATACTCTGCTTGTCGTTTTCACTTAGATTTGGTGGTTTTATATGCCTCTCTTGAATTATTTTTGTTTAATGAGATAGATACCTTTGGTGAGAATGTTAAAAATTAAAAAAAAAGAACAGTGAACGACCAGCATTGCAAGAAAAAAAAAAGGGAGTCGTACCCGCCTCTTCGCTCCCTTCATTTCAAGACGTGCTGTGCAACCTCAGCAGTTACAAGCATGAAAAAAATTGCTGACAATTACGTTACTTCCTAATGCGAAATTTGAGCGCAGCTCGTCAGCTGCTCCACCTTTTTCGATATATTGAGGCTAAGATTTCGACCAAGACAAATATGTACAATTACAGACAATTTTATTTTTTACACACATTCCTTCAATAAACACTCCCCTAACAGTTCTTAACTGTCATGAAGGAAGCTTTGTGGCCAGAGAAATGAAGAGCACAATTCAGTTATTGAGAGGTTGCGGGAGGCAGCGCGTGGGCCAATAGAAACGTTGCGCGGCGAAGAGACTAATGCCACAAGCTGCAGACAAGAAGACAGAACATTCGCAAATATGTTAAACTGACTTGAAAACGCTGTACCAAAGTTAGCAAGTGTCTCATCGAATTTCTGGCAATATGTCTTAAAGGAAAATGAGGGCGGGCCAGATCCGGGTCAGGCCTTCCTCGGAAGTCAAGGGACGATTGTCTAGAGACGCGGACTATCAAACCAGCTGTATATACGCAAACTACATCAAAATATGAAGCTTTTCTTTGTGAGTGTGTGAATTCTCGGTTACCGCACACGTCCTCCTGCGGCTCATGAATTCATGAATTATTATTTTAGCAGCGGGTACCATGTGTTGTCACGTCTTCCACTTGAGCTCTGAAGCGTGCCTTTCATAACTGATTCACAGGAATGGAAAGGCGCAGTATCTGTCATACTTGTTTCTGTGCACACCTGAATGGCGGCGTAAGGGAAGGAAAGAAGGTGGGAATGAAAGTGGAGCTGTATACGAGGGACAACGCCGACGCCGCAAAACCCAGGAATGGCCGCCAAAAAAACTGCGCTCTGAAAAACAAACGCGATAATTGAAATGTTTGCGATAACTGCGGCTACCCGCATTGGAGGAATGTGTAAGCACGCCATGCGTTGCTAGGCTGTACCATGACGACACGGCAGCAGCTACTATAGCAACCACGTCTTGTGTACGTCATATACTCGTTACGTTTTCTGGACCGCCTTTTTCCTTATGTATGCTTTAAATATACTTCATTTGATTAATTTACACCTCTTACACACTTTCTGATCATTTTCACTGGTTTATACCCCGATCAGACGAGCAAGTTTAGTGTCACTTTCAACGAGTGCACTCGCGTTTAGTGTCATTCGCATCGTGTCACACGATGAACTTTAATGACAGTCGCAGCCGAACACACTCAGCGGGAAGTGAGTTTGGCGAACTCACTACACTTTGTCCGGCAGGCGAGTGTGTAGTCTCGACAGCAGGGCAGTGACATATCACTCATACATTTTTTGAAAATTACAATGTTTTGAAATGTTTATCGTAATTTCATGAGCGTTTCTATTAATGGGCATGAGATTTAAGGTGTCACCAACTGAAAACGATGCGTACACATGAATAGCTACCCTCGCTCGCAGTGCTTGCGCTAACGCGAAGGCGTTCGTCTGCTGCGCTGCACTTTGATGGTATGCGGTATCTCAACCTCACGACCAGCTTTCTCAAGCTGCATCAACGAAGTAGGTGTAATTGCTGCGACACAAGCAAATGTCTGCTCACAGCTTCATAGCCATCGTCGCCGGCGGCGCGGCACAGCTCACCCTTGCAGTACACGTATACGCTATCTAAGTCGTCGATTTGAATTGCACTTGTCACTTATTATGAACAGACAGCAAGATTGACAATAAGGCAGTGCCACGAGTGAGCCATATATTCTATTAAGCTGGCCATACGAAAGCGCCGCCCATGATACTCGATGCGAAACAAACTATATATAGGCATAGCGACGACCACGGAGGAGGGCACGGCCAAGCGCTACTTGCACCGCGCGCTCTGCCGTTCACGGGCGCTCGATGGGCGGTACTACAGTGGAAAGCTAGTAGAATCCGGTGCTGTGAGCGCTGCGAACTTGTCGCTTACTTTCGTGATACTGCGGAAACTAGACCTTTTTCGACGTTGTGTACAACGGCAAGAAGACGTAACGATGCTGCCGTACGTGGGTGCTGCGCCGCTGGACATTTTAGACTGCATAGAAGCGCCGCCGGACATGATTTCGTGTGAAAAATGCACGCTGCTCTGAATCATACTAGCTCGATAACTTTTCGCGCTCGAACACCGGTGACTCCGCTCCATATGCATATACTCGCTACTGGCATTTTCTCGGATAACGATGCAAATCAGTCGCAAAGCTATATACGTTCGCGATAACCGCGGTTAGCAGCGTAACTTTATAGCATAAACGAGGTCGGTTTTGCATGTGAACAGCAGTAACCATGCACGTTAGCGAAAAGCGCGGTCAAGCTAGCATGCCCGTGCGACATCGCGATGTTTTTTTTAGTCAAATCCATGTACTCAAATGCACAAATAAACTGGATATTAGCTTGGGGTCATTGTGCTTGCAATAAAATTGAATTTATGGTATTTTCATAAAAACTAATTATACCCACATACGGCTGCAGCATCCGTATCGGCACTGCCGTCATTTCAAAATGACACTTCATTTTGCCGTGTGACAGCGAGCACCGAAAGTGTCACTCTTCCTTTGTAAGTGCACTTCGTGAAAGTGTCACTAAACTTGCCCGTGTGACTGGGGTATTATTCGGCTCTTTCATGTCCAAGCACATCCATTTTCGGTTTTTTTAACATTACACAATGACGTCGCATCCGATGCCGACATAACTACGTCACTATTTTGACGTCGTCAAAGGTCACGTGGCCGGAAGTGACGTTCCACGTGACCAGTAGTGTGATATCCCATGATCACTTTGGGGCACTACCATGTCTGGCTATTTCGGCGTCAAATTAACTTAATTGGCAATAATTAATTAACTAATGACTCCACATGCAGCAATTTTTGGCGACATTTTTCCTCCTTTATCGACTACAAAAAATCGCATTTTTCTAAGCAGTGGTTATGGCGCTCGACTACTGTTCCCAAGGACGCGGGATCGAATCCCGGCCTCGGTGGCCGCTTTTCGATGGAGGCGAAAAGCAAGGCGACTGTGTGCTGTGCGATGTCAGTGTACGTTAAAGAACCCCAGGTGGTCGAAATTTGCGGAGTGCTCTACTACGGCGTCTCTCATAGCCTGAGTCGCTTTGGGACGTTAAACCCTACAAACGAAACCAAACCGCTATCTTCCTTCACTTCGACGCAGTCCTGCCGACAATGTTCTGGTAACAAGCTCCTACTTACGGATTATAGTTTTACCGCACCGCCATCATTCGGCGGTTAAGGTTACCGACTTCTAAGCTCAAGGGCGGTGGTTCGATCTTACGGCGGCCGCGTTTCGATGGAGGCGAAACGCAAGGTTCCCGTGAATTGCGCGATGTAAGTGCACATTAAAGACCCCGTTTTGTATAAACTGCCTTGAGCTGTCTAATACAGCTTTTCTAATCGTTGATGCTGTTTGAGCATCTTAAACCTAATATACCATAACTTAAACAAAGATATTGGATGGCGTTCCGTGCCTCCTATAGAATTCCTATTGACCTCTTTAGAAGCGAGCTATTGAAGACTGCGGTTTAGTACCTTGAGGCAAAAGTTTGTTTTTTTTTTCCTTTCTTCTGTTCATTCTTAAATAAACTTTTTAAGCTATTTGCCTATGATTGAAGTAATGAGTTATAGAGCAAGAAATACATTCAGCCCCGCTTGAGACAATAAATAAGGTATCATACTTTGGGTTGCTTACCCGGTATCAACAGTTGATTGAACGCTGCTCGCGGAACTTATGTAGCTGAAATGTTTAGTACGTCGATTTGGTACCTACAATCTTCGATCAAACCCTCGGTATTGTGAGAACGTCTGCTCACTTTCCGGTTGCCAGGTTCACTCAGGCGCATGAACGGGCTCTAAACAGCCGCACAAAAATATAAGGTAACATGATTCGTGAATCCGACTGCGCGCATATACCCAGAAATTTCGGGCGAATTGCCGGAAAATAGTTTTTGTCTACATTCTTCACTTATTGCATGGCTTCACATTAACAATACATTCATCCACGGATAGTTCTTGGGCGGGCTTCAAGTTTTTAGTACTGATTTTCAAAATCCTACTCCACTGATTTTCAATGACAGTTTCAATTACTCATGAAGCGTGCAGGGCAAATTTCATTAGCAAACTTTCGCAACGCAGTGCAAGTTTAGACCTTTCCCAATAATATACTGACAGAAGTATCTTACAGCAGTTCGCAGTTCTCTTGAATCACTTTAAAAAACTATGGCAGTTGATTTTCTATGGCAGCTTTACTCTCATTGGGGCGCAGAAAAACCATTACTAGCAAATTTTTTCTTTGCATCAGAAGGTCTGATCATCTCAGATAAATATGCATAGCACCATCTTATATTACAGCACACTTCTTTCATAGTTAAAATTTTCATAAAGGCAGACTTGGTTACTCTGGCTGGTTGGATTTAGAGGTTTCTTTTTCAATTTATCACATATATCATGACGTCATTTAGACGCGTGCATGAATATGTCACCAGCGTTAGAAAACCTTAATATGAACGCATGCTTCACTAAAAAGGAAGCAAGCCGTACTTCAGTGGTCAGTGAGAGTACCCTCCACGCACAAGAAATCAGAGTTCATAAAGGTTGAAAAAGAGGAAAACATGACGGCTTCTAGCCTTCTTGAAATTCGAGCCTGAAACCACGAAATTGCGCACACCGGTGGAACTGATCTCGCAAACCGCAGCGCTTGTAGGATTTGCAACGAAGCCCACAGACGCGCGGACGAAAATAAGCAAACAGCGTTGCCCGCCTTCTCGAGACGGGCAGTCATAAAGCTCGGAGGTCAACGGCGCCCGGTACGTGCCCTTGCATCTCTTTGCTTGCTTGCCCGGCTAACGCGAACGGAAACGCGAGGGACAAACTTGTCGTCTCAGGGCTCGCCTTCTCCTCCTCCGGTGCGTGGCTACGGCCACTGCATGCTTGCTTTGCCGTCGGGCGCTCACTTACGGGAGACCCAGAACGTGTGGCCGGGCGCCTTCTAGGCCCACACCGCTGCCACTCGTAAAACATCGCTTAGGTATGGCGTGCTGCCGTTTGCGAGCATGCAGAAAACCCAGATGGATTTGCTCAGCTCGGAGGTAGGAAAGCTCGAGTGAGGAGGAATGAAAATAGTAGAATCCAAGCACACGAGCGGTGCGGTAAAGAGGGGTTTAGGGGTCACCCCGCGGTCTGGGCCTGTTTATCTTTGCTAGTGCGGTGCACTAGTGGGGAAACCACATGCGCGCCCAGTTTCTTTACGAGAGCGAAGCAGTGCGGGGTGCCGTTGCAATGTGGTGCAAGCAATAACTTTTTGCGAAGTCCGATGTGCCCAATCGGCGTTATAGGAGGCTTGGTATACTTGTGCAACCTCCCGAAGTAACAGCGTGTGGCTCAGATCTCAATAACGCTTGATGCACTTGCGTACCGCAATAAAAATCGAAGAGGTTAAACGAAATGTCGATTCATTTACTGCGTTAGTGATTTGTGTAAACAGTAGCTCGAATGTAACTGTGTGTGACACGGCGCACCGTAATGCGGATGCTGCAGAGTGTCTGATTGAAGGTGGCTGAAACTTGAAGGAACTCAAGTTGTCGTTAAGAACTGCGATAGCTGTACCTCGGACAAATTAATGTATCTATTTATGCACACTGTGTTTTACAGGTACGTACATTCACGAGGCCGCGAAGGTAAATGTAGTGTCCGAAAAATACCGAATCAGACGACGGAGGCCGTTCATTCTATATTTGAATGAAACTGACACGGAGGATCATAGTCAAGTGTATATAGTTGTGCAGCTGCTGCAAGCGCTATTAAAAAATTAGAGAAGCTAATAACACATAAACATATTGTTGAAATACTTTAAGAACAATTCGCATTTTAATACCCAACTCACACTTGTCTACCGAACCTGTGTCCGCATTCCGCGTTTACGTTGTCTTCAGAAGTATCGTTAACTCCGTCACCTCGACTCGTCTGATTGGGATTGGTGGAAACGTCGGAAATGGAAGTAGCAGTAGTGACATCCGGTTCCAGTGCTTCCATTAGTCAGATGTCTCGAGGACAGGGAGATAACTTACACTTTGAATATAACGCAAAACTCGGAATACGGGCCCTGAAATGGCAATATTTACATCTTTAGTTTAGATACCCATCACCTACGAAGAAAACAAAATTTTTCTGCTCGTACATAAATAAAGAATAATATCTGACCACGTATGTTGGCATTTTCCTTTCAAGCTGCTTTGACCTGTAACTTCACAGTATTCGCTGGCACTGCACAGAAATTGCAGACCCATTTCGTTGAGCGGATACACGCGAGACGTAGCATGTGAAGGGAGGCCGTGAAGGACGAGGACGGTACGTGTTTCCGTCACCACTCGTTTGAACAAGGGCCATCCGTTCGTGAGCACGCAAAACTGTGGCCTAGTTAATAGCTCTCCGGTCGTTTTAGTGCCATCTTGGGCGCCCCCGTTGGGAAAAGCCTAATGGAGCCTATGCAAATACGCAGACCCACTTGCTCGTTTTTCTTTCTAGCCTCTCCTCATACATTTCCTGCGATATCGGGTGCACGATGGCAGAAGGGTGCGGTAATTTTGACCCACTATCGTTGTCGGAATGGTTGCGGCAACTAGTGCTAGGGTCTTTTAATCCCTTTCTGCTTGATTTTCTGCTAATAACCATAAAGGATAACCTTCTACGATGTCCATTCGTCCTACTTTCAGGTCTCTGTGAAAACTTCCACAGCATTTGTCTGCAAGCTATCTTTGTGTTCTTGAGACATGGCAAGGCTTTGATTCGGCTTTGATAACGCGGCAGATTTAACGCTGCTGCTCAGTGAAGAATACGCCGGCGCCGTGGGCGTGCAGAGAAAATCCGGATTGGTCAGAAGGGTTTGACGTCACACGTGCAGCAACAAAATTGAACAATAAATAAAACATTGCACAGATCATGATAGCAAGGTTGTAATATGATTCAGGCGCCATTAAAATTTGCAAGTTGTAAAACAAAACGCAATTGAGCTGGAATGGAAATAGAACCCGGCACCATTGAATCCGGAGTAGGATATGCTATACCTATATATAGTCCACGCAGTCACTCTCGTGCGGCTTGGTTAAGCCGGGAATTTATAACTAGTCTCGTGGCCTTACACACAATGTCGCATCAAATTTACAGGTGAATTTTAATGAGTACGTGTGAGATTGCGGAGGAACAAATCAAGGCATTAGTGGTTAAGCTAGTAAGAAAGTGCATGTCAATGAAGGGTGAGTGTAGGCGAACGAAGGCGCGTGAAATAAGCCTTAGACGGAAGACCTAACTCAGTCGCGTTGTGCGCCCCCAAAAAGCGGAATATAAATTTAAATTTCTTAGGTATTGACGTTGCGCTTAAACTATTCTTGGGACTGTTCACTAGCACCACCCTCGACCATAGCGACGGACCTGAAATGTCCCACCTACGTTAACGCAATGCATGAAGAACTTGGTACAAAGGAGAAAATAACCTTCTTACGTTACTTATGATATCAAGATTGCAAGATGCGGGGCCTGATAAACGAATTTGTTTTACGGGCCCATGAACTCTGAAAAGTAGGAGGAATAGTGCCGGAATACTTCTGTTCATAGCAAAATGGAGCGTATTGTTTTCCTGTCTCGGCCGCTCGACAACTTTTCACTGCTGCTTAGTCGCTGAAGATTCTTTTCAGGCTTTCCTTTATCGATACGTGGCTGAGTATCGATTCGGTGTCGGTGTCTTTGAGTCGTCTCCTTCAATCAAGCAAAGTAGTGCTGCGCATATTTTAAAGGGCTAAAGGACGACGAAAGGAGCGGAGCCATGCACTTTACTCGTGCGCGCATAGATGTTGCTGCTTGCTTTCCGCTGTTCACTTTTGCTGTACTTTTTAGTCCGACTGTATTCGATATAGATCACCTTATTTTGTGAAAAACGCTCATAGGACGGGCAATCAGGACGTAGCCTTCATGCGGCGCTTCGAACATATTCATGGGCATCAATTTGTTGGCGGTTTTGTTTTTTATTTGTGTTATATTGTTATTTTTTGTTTGTTACTGACGCGAGCTATTGCACCTTGCTTCGCAGACTTTGATTTCCTGACAGAAAGAAAAAAAAAATGACGCGGTGTTACAGGGCTCGCAATGAAGGCATTTCGAACACCGTTAAGGGAAAGTGCTCTTTAATGAGAGAAATGGGTTATCAGTGCGGCTTTGGGTAAAGACGAGCCATATAAAGCATAGTATGCTCTTTTTAACCTTATGTCTTCTGGAACTTCGAATCAGTGTTTAATTCTCAGAGCTGATTTGATACCTTCGAATCAATGCTGAAACCTTGCTATGGAAACCAAGATGGGACTGCTGAATGAATGGATATAGCCGTGAGCAGGAGCAGATAAGAAGTTTAATTCCAAGTTGTTTTTTACGTGTATAGGATCATTCATAATGAAAAAAAAAAGAAAAAAGAAACTTGCGAGAAGGCAAGATGCATGCGTCGTATCCATGGCTCGATCCTCTCATGCGCATCCAGTTTCGCCTGCGTCTTTCTTAACCATCAGAACACCTATGTCAAAGACACCAGGCTTCGACAGGGTTTTATATCAAATTTCGATGACCGGCATGAAGGCATAAGTGTACATTTGAAACTGGACGCTACAATGTAATGGACATGTACAGGAGTGCTTCATATTACTAAAGTGTTCAATATAATTTTTATTTGCCCATTGCACTGGGTACACGCCATGAGCACACATTACACGACATTAACGTACTTCCCTGAAGCTATAAAGAGAGCACGATGTGTGTTAGATGGCTGTCGCGTAAAATCTTTACGCAATGAATGTTTCGGCGATACGTCTGTGATAGGTTTTGACTGGGATAATATTCCCCGAGTGGTAACAATGCACTGAATTTGAAAGTGTTTTCTTTGCAGGTCTTGTTAACGTCCTTATATCCGTCCACCTGGAACGGATATAAACAAATGTGAAATTTAACGAATTTATCCTGTAAATTCTCCACCTCTGTGCGCTTCACCCTTTTTGCTCTGAGGAGTGACCGTCTTAGGATAACGCTTTGACTACAGCCTATATAAATGCACATCCTCTTTGCTCATGACACATTATAGTTTTTAATAAACGGTAGTTCATCTGCCGGGTTGTTAACAGCATGTTGAAGAAGTGCAGTAGAAATAAGGTAACTTTTTTCTCCTCTTCATGCTGTCAGTAGCTTCAATTTTGGGTCTCTTAAAAGACCCCTGAAAGGCTACTTATGGTAACGCCGTAATGCAAAACATGCATAGAGGAGGTCAGTGAGTATTCGAGTGAAATCTGACACTTTTCAATGCAACATACTATTTACAAATTATCTTTAAACACTGCTTTTGCCGACAAAAACCTGAATATGGAGCGTTACCCCTGTGTTATTTAGCAATGCGGAAAGACGTATGGGTTGCGTGGTTGCTTAAATTCTGTTAGTTATGATTTTTACACACGGTGTCGTACGATTTTAATCCAAATCGGCCGAGGCAAAATTTTGAGGTGGACGGGGCCAAATTTAGAGTTCACCATCGTGTTCACATAGTCGAATTAGGCTGGACAACGACTTGAGTCCAAAGAGCCTGAGGCCAAATTTTGGGGTGGCCAGGGCCAGATTTGGGAGAGGCTTGGGCTAAACTTTAGGCTAACACCGTGTTTGGCACAGTCGAATCAGGCTGGATATCGACTTTGGTCAAAAGTGGCGGTGGTCAATTTTGGTAGTGGCCCAGGACAAATTTGGGAGGGGGGGGCAGACCACATTTTGAGAGTCACCGTCCTGTTCGCCCTAGCCGAACTAGGCTGGACATCGATATTTTGTACAAATAGCGACGTGCCCGGGGAAGGCACACCTGCCACAGCGATGGCGTACGTGACTAGCGACTGCACTCCTTCGTTATAGGTGAAACCCCGGCGTCATCTGACGTTCATGAATTGTACACCCTCCCAATTTTTTATCAATATCAAGTGTTGCGTCTCTAACTGTAACACGTACAATGCTTTTTCTCAGCTTTGCATACTTCTCATTCGTATAAAAAATTTAACGCTTGGCGTAGTAACAAACGGTTTCTTTACTATAATAACACATTAGGATGGGAGGTTTGCTTGAATTCGTCAGACAACTGAAAATTACCATTAATTGCTGCGTGTGAACACTTCTTTACAGTTTTCCAACTAATTGAAGACTTCGGTATTGAGATGCTTCCTAAAGATTACACCAGCAGTGACAACTGAGCCCTGAAACTAGTCCAAAAAAGTCGATTGAGATGCCACAGCTCTCTCCACCCGAAATATGAAGCAGAATACAACACGATATTCTTCGAAAGCACAATAAACATGGGCTTGGATCCTCAAGAGCAGGGCTACAAAATGCGACCGACAGGGTGAGAAACATGGCTGTGTGCTGCAGGATTACTTGATTCTGCTTTTGAGCACGTATCACCAGCACTCACTGCACTATCATAAGGGATAGTGCAGTGGTTACTGCAAAACCACTGGATACTGCGTCCACCAGTGGTTTTGTAGTCAGGGGATGCCCACCAAAAGGGTGTTCTGGTCAAGCAAAAAAAAAAAAAAAAAGAACAAATAAACAAGCACCCACTGGACCACGCCTAGACAAATTGAAATGCAGCAGAGCTCGGCTAAAAGAATCCTCGAAGACACATGGAAGGCTGGAGATGAAGGTAGGTGCACTGAGAAACACATAGGAGTAGACGACATACAGTTTTGAAGAGTAAAACAATACTAAAATGCCCCATCTTTTCCAGCTCCAAAAATTTGTAATTTCTTTAATTTCATTTTGTCTCCCCAATGGTGACACTTCATAAAGGGTAGGATAATAGAAAGTGAAAAACAAAGCCGAAGATTAGCAGCAGCACTTTCACAGAATGTACAGGGTGATCCACTCTAAAGCATGAACATACAAGTATGCGACCGTATTCTACAAAGGGCCAGTGCATCTGTCCCGGATGCGCATAAAAGTTAATTGGCAGATGATGCAAAGCACTCCCTCAAGGTCATTTTGCACGCACGCTACTTTGCCTTGATGTGTGGCCATATAAAAAGCATAAGTGCTCTAAAGAGTGCGGCTGCAAAGTGGCATGTTCACCCTAAAAGTGGATCACCCTGCGTATAGAATAACAGGTTACAGCTGTGACGTGATGGGGAGTCTTGTTCAGCTAAGTTTCATCCTACGAAAAAATAACTAGCACATGGTGATGCGGGCAGGCGGCAGTGGTATTTGGAGTGTGTTTGACATAAAAGAAAATTGTGCCAGTGATATTCGCGCTATGTTGTGATCCCTGCATTTTATAGACTCTTCTGCTTGCTCTATCTTATATTCATTTTGAAAAGTGTGTAAAAACTCGAAAGTCATGTCCGGTAAATTGTGTGCAAGCCCATTGATTCACTGCGCCTTATTTTCGAAGTGATATGCTTTCGACCATTGATATGTCTGCTGTCAGCAATCCATCCAGCTTTTTTTTGTGTGCTGTATATACGCTTCGGTATTGTGGTTAGTGCTCTATAAAACTCAGTTTCGTCTGTTGCCTCGTGTCATCGTCATTCTCCTCTCTGCGGTTCTGCACGTCCCAAATCAACCTAAAAGAAAAACCTTCTTGCGAGCCTATTCATAAAGACGAAATGAATACGAAAATTAAAGCAAGAAAAGAATATAGAGTATAGTTTTCAGAAAAGCAATCAGCAGTTTATTTTTTTTTTTCAAGGAACTTTATTGACAAAACCAAATAAAATGTACAAACACTGTTTGGAACGATAGCTCAGTAGGCTAGTGGCCGGTCCAAATACAAATATTACTCTCAGGTTCAGCCATTGAGGATCAAGGATTGAAAGGAACAATAATGATATAAACGCAACATTACTGCTACACTTGCGTACATATGCAAGAATACAGCAAACTGCAAGTAAAATAAAATACCCACATAATTATGAGAACCAAATAAAATCGACAAGCATAATAGTACTGCAATGAAGAAAAGGAAAATTAGAAAGAATATGGTTACAAAGTACAATAAAGTACAATAAACCTTGATCGACATAATGAGCTCCTCAGTCCACTGAAATAGGGAAGTACCAACAGAAGTGTAAACTGTGCCAGTAAAGGAAAGTATTTGAGTATTACTGGGGAACAATGTGGAAGTTCATGGTGAATTAGAGACAGGAAGTTATTATCTTAAAGAGAGTTAGGAGAAAGGGGAGTACATATATATGTTCCAAATTTTGGATGGCATCGATGTAAGCGATATAGATCCGTAGTTGCAGGGATTCTGTTTGTCTCTAGAATAACGTTCTGGTATGCGCGCAGCAGCTTTCCAGTCATCCTGTGGTACAGCATCATTTTACAGCAATGAGTATACGCTTTTCGCCATGACTTAGCTGTATTATATGCTTTTTAGTATGGCGCAAAAATGTTCTATTGATGTCATGGATTCCTCTCGGCGATGGTTGTTCTAAATATACAGTGATCGGTATCACGTGACGCGAGGCAAACACGATGGGATCCATTCCATAATGACTGCACGAATACAGTTCGGCACGATGAATATCATCAGAGGAAGAAGAAAACGACTTGAGGAATGTGTCATTTTCTACAGGGGCACAAATACATTGTTGGTAATAATGTCTGCAGTTGGCGTAAAAGACAGTTTTTTGTGTGGTGGAGTTTATCATACTCCAGAAGCATTTATTTACTAGTGTAGGTGCACGTCTTTTTGTTCGGCTAGAAAACAACGAGCAAGCACGAAAATTGCTATAAAAATTGCAGAAGTCGAAGACGAAGAATAAGAAGCGAGAAGCTTTGCCCTGTGTCGGTGACAAGGAAGTTCATGCGATTGCTTCCAATTATTCTCTTAAAGGGACCGATGAGTTGCATAAACGCTGCTTCGGAAAAAGGCCAGCTACCTAATGCCGACATTGAAGAATTCAACAAGCAACAACCACCGTCCAAACCCTCAGGTGAAAGCGGCACCGTGGCACTGATTCACTCGTTGTCCTCGACAGTGCAGTTGACCACTGGTGTCAAAAAAAGAGCCCTGCTTGTCGCCGTAAACTTGACCATCATGTTGGCCTCGCTCATCGTGATGTGGCACGCCTTGTATTCGCACACATTCCGGCCGTCGCAGCCGAACTCGTTCTGGTTCAGCCTCGTCTCCAAGTCGTTGCTGTTCACGGTCCTCTTGCACCTTGATGCCTTCCTCCTCCTGCTCAGCGGATTTTTCGCCTTTGGAAGTGGCATCGGCCTCGTCGGCGTGCTTCGAGAAAACGTGTCTCTCCTCAGAGCATACCAGATCTTTGTTGCCGCAATCGCAGTTACGCTGGCTGCGCTAGCTATTCTGGCCTTGGTATTCCCTTACAGCGCGAATAGGAGTGGCGAGGACGCATCTTCCTACGTGGACTTCATACGCGCGTATAGACACAATCCAGACTTTCAGCACCTAGTTGATTCTGTGCAATCTTCTTTGCAGTGCTGCGGCTTTTCGGAGGAATCCTTCCGAGACTGGCACCACAACGAGTACTACCGCTGCGACTTGAGCAATCCGAGTGTGGAGCGATGTTCCGTTCCAGCCTCTTGTTGCAAGGCCAGGAATTCCTCCGAGGAATCTAAGGAAGAAGCAACTTCAATTAACTTCAACTGCGCGCACGGGGTTTTGCTGAAGAATGATCAGGCAGCTTGGGATGTGGTCTACGCCAGGAGCTGCGTCGACGCTTGTCACGTGTACTTTGCAAACAACTTTCGGTTCTACGCTTTACCCGCGATGTCTGTGGTTATGGTGTGCCTCGTCTTGATATTTGTCACAAACGACGTGAGAGACGAGATACTGGACTTGCGGCTCATATACAACAAGTACTACGAGACAGTACACGAAGGCCAGGAAGCCATGCAAGAAGCGGGAATTATCGAAATGAAGATGGATGTGCCCGAAACCGCTTCGAGGAAAGCCTTATCGAAGACAAGTTAAAAGGACCAGCATTCCGTGATAAATGTCCGAACATAATGTTTTTTACTAGGTTTCGTTTTTATTCAGGATTCAAAGGCGGTGCTTGATATGTTGGTAATCGCTGATGCGCTTAGTGTACGTGCGCTGCTTATGCAGTTCTTCTTTAAACAGGCCAAACTTTTCACCTTTAGTATAATATCAGCTTGTTCGTGGTTTTAATTTTACGGGTGTGCTGAAAAGTTTCTTACCTGAAGTAGTTTTGCCTTAATAAAAGCAGCGATTTTGTCAGTAGCCAGACTGCAGAGTCGCATGAATTTATAAACATTTTTCTCGCAGGAAATTTTGAGAAACGCGGAGCCAATCTTGGTTCAATAAGTAGTGACGCTGATTATGCGTTGAACTGGTTTGAAATCTCTACATAAATTCTGAATATGGTACGTGTGACTGAAGTTTCTTGAGTCAAACTGACTAGTGGACTTTTCAGAAATCGAAAACATGTTTGAATCAAGTGCCCTTCCATGCGTTTTAAGCTTCGCGCGAAATTTGCTGTTATTAACTGTAGATAACCCCTTGTCGACGTAAGGGTGCGAAAGACAAAGTTTTATCCATTTTCAAGTTCCAACACAGCGTCATCCTTTGTCAATCGGCGTAATAAAACTGTTTGGTTCATGGTTTATGGTTTATGGGGTTAACGTCACAAAGTGACTCAGGCTATGAGAGACGCCGTAGCGAAAGACTCCGGAAATTTCGACTCCCTGCGGTTCTTTAACGTGCATTGTTATCGCACAGCACACGGGCGCCTTGCTTTTCGCCTCCACCGAAAAGCGGCCGCCGAGGCCGGGATTCGACGCCGCATACTTGGGAACCGTAGTAAAACATCCAGGTGTTAAAAACCGAAGCGTCGAAGAAAAGATGCAACTACAAGGGGAATTACTTTTCAAATTTGAATTCAGCGCGTGATTCTCTCAAACCCTAACACCATACCTACCCATAAGTGCACCTTAATCACCTCCTTTTATTTTTTTTTTTTTGTGCAGAGTAACATATATGAGAATGATGTTCAAAGAGTGTGTATGAAAGCTTCTGTTTAAAGATTTCATTATTGTCCATATTGTTTCTAGCATTTTATTTTTCATACTTAATTCATTCTCTCAATGAGAAGTAGCTTATCGGGGACCCCTGTTCTTCCGGCGGACTTCCCTTCCTGTCCCTACATTAAAGGAACACTGAGGACAGCTCTGCCAATCGTTTCGGGCTTGCTAAATTTTATAGTGGGTACTTCCTGGCTTTGTTTTTGCTTGTTCGGTAGCAAAGGTGTATTTATTGCTTAAAAATTTCGATTCGAAATTGAAATTGTTGTTTCTATCGTTTTGATTCAAACTCGACTTTCGCCTCCATCGCCATAGCTAACAACGACGCAAGCGTCGGCTCTTCGATTGCTTGCAGGAGATGATCAGCGCTGTCTAGCAGCAGCCAAAATAAAAGCTACCGCTGTCTGTAGCTGTCGCCTTCATTAGTACCAGCCTTGGATCCAGTTCCCGAGATCGACAATGAAGTTTTTGTGGTCAACTCCGGCCTGCAGTTCAGAGCATGCGCTGCTTTCAATGGCTGAGGCGGATGGACTGCCAGTGCATCAAGGATGTCCAAGCGACGAAGAGCGTCTAGGCGGTGAAGGCTTTTACTGCGCGAGAACGACGACTGTGATTGGAGACATTGAAATAAAAACACAACACTGTGAACGCAGACTTACAACTTCTTATTTAAGAGCGAGATCACATGTTACAGAAGCAAAACGCCACATCAAGCTACCCTCTTAATCATTCAGGCACAAACTCGCGCGAACATTATAAATATAAAATGCCTACATGTAGCGCCTTCTTTCTTGAATTTTAATGGGCTGAACCAACTAGCTCTGCGACATATGAGACTTTTATAAGGGTAGCACACAGTGATAGTAATCTTCTTTTTTCTTGAGTTTACAAAGCGTAGGGCATAGTCACATTATTACAGGAGGCCAGATTAAATAACATCTAATTAACCAGCATGCATCTATAAGCTTCAAAACAGGAACTTGAAACCAAATGCTTTTTGTGACCAAAAGCTTCTTGAAGATCCAAGAGATTTGCTAAAGTTAAATAGTTAAAGAGTTAAATAATTATATAAATAACTATTAATCGATTTCAATGAATCGATTTCAATTGCGTGCTTCAATTCTTCGCTTATATATCCTATGCTTTCGCTACGAACAGTTGAAAATCTGCGCCATGGCATCCAGTTTGTGTCCTATGTCTCTTTTTGTCGTTCTTTTCGCTTAGTAAAAGCACTCATCGGCATGAACAAGCTAGCTGGCAAGAACGTTCTACTACATCTAGGTGGTACTGTGACGAAGAGGCAGTATTGGCAGCAAGCGACATTACTGGTGCTGCTACTGACTTTGAGAAGTCACCGTCACAAGTCACGACAGGTAAATTTGAGAAGTACTTTCGCGAAGAAAAACAAAAAAATTTTTACAACAAACTTAATTGTGCTCTCTCTCTCTCTCTCTCTCTCTCTCTCTCTATATATATATATATATATATATATATATATATATTAGCCAAGCTCCAGTTCTGTAAAGGTGAAAGTCATGCCGCGTTGAGAAAATGGCATTGCTTTTGTTTTTTCTCCTGCCCCACTGCATCGCTTGCAGCAGTTTGAATATGTCCGTAAGCAGCAACATGTTTTCATCAGCTCCCTTGAGTGCGTGAAATTTTATATTGGCATTGAATTATTAGCAGTGCAGCTTCGCAAGGTACTTTGTGAAGCTAAATTATGCAATATAATGTGCAGGATAACTCTGTGTACAGTAAGAGTTACGTGAGTTCTGAATAGCGATAATTAAAAGCAGTTAATGTTCTGGGATGTTTTATTAAATCCAATGCTAATTAAAAATGTGGGCCATCCGTGACATCTCCCAACACCCATAAAAAATCGAGCATGCTTACAGGGAAATCAATTCGCTACAATCACAATCTCAACGCTGAAAAACAAAATTGTCGAACTTTGGAAATGCTAAGTTGCGAAACGGAAGTAAAAATGTCGGCGATGCACTCGCTCGGCTTGGCATCATGCACATGGTTGACGACATTGGGTGAGGCACCTCAGGTTCAAAAGGTGTACTGTCTCGTGTGTGTTTTTTCCTAGGCGTGTTTTTGATGCGTAAGCATCGTTGCGAGGAAAGTCGGCAACCTGCACAAAATTGGTACAAAAATCACAGCGTGTCGCTGGCAGGAGGTAATTGGCGGAAGACATTCCAGAATACTGATTGGTCAGCTGTTCGTGTGACGTCACAAGATAACATATCATGTCCAAATATTAAACAGGTGGCAACTTGAGCAGTCCATTTCAGACAGGGTATCAAAACCACCGGGACACTTCGATCCCGAGTCAGAGACGCTTCTCCTGGGCCATACAGCACGCTCCGTAATATATACTCATGATTAATTATTTATATACATTGTACAAAGTAGCATTAATTACTCAACACGTGTTACCAGCAAAGTATTGTAAGATGTACTTTATGCACAAATACTACGCATAGTGATGACGCATAGCCAAAAAATGATGCATTGACAAATGTTTTCGCATTCTCACATAAGTTATCTTAGTGTCTTTGCCATTTTTATTTTTATTTTCTTGATATGTAGTCATGGTAGTTAACAAGTTTGGACATAGAAACCTTTTCTAGCCATCTTTTTCTCCTCCAGCAATACGGACCACCTAGTGATATTGCAGCTCCGCCTATTTCATCAAGGCATATCTTGTGCAATAGTGAAGCATATTGAGGCGTGTAAAAATATGACGCCGTATTTTCAAAAAACAAAAAAAGAGGTGAGTGTCATATCATGAACTTTGCCGAGGAGAATAGGGACTTCTTTTGCCGCTGCGCACTTGTAAGCCGCGGCAAGCAAAACAACGAAACCATGTGACATGCATACTGCAGCGCCGTTAAACGCCGAAAACGAAATGCACCGAACAAACTGGCCGCCTGCGGCAACGCTAATTATGTATTTTGTTTTGCTTCCATCATTAAAGTCTTTTTTTCTCGCCTTCTTTCCTTTTTATAGCACACTAGCAGTTTTGGAATATTTGATAGTATACGATTAACAGACAGTTATGCAAACTTCTATAATTTGAAGTAACCATTTTGTTTTGGCAGTTTATGGAAGGAAATAAAAGCATAATTACTCATAAGGAAGGACCATAAGATTTTTGACTAGGTAGGCATCAGCGTGAGAAAAAAAAAAAAACTCATGCTCGTGTAAACTATTTCATTCTTTTCCTTTGCTAAAATATAACAGTGATTTCAATGCAAGAAGAAAGAACAACAGATATTTATGCTAACATTGAACGCCTAAAGGTTTATTGTACTGAAAGAACAAACTCTGAGCCAACTCATTCTTCAAAATGGTGGGCGTCAAGAATTTAGAGGAACAACACAGTTCTTTTACAGCACCTGTTCAGTACTTCAGCGTAATTTTATTCCTTCAAACGCCAAGGGGCAAGAGAGGGAAGCTAACAATTAGAGGAAATGTAATCTGCCTCGCCTTGCTTATGAGTTAAAAGCTGACTTATTTCCTGCGGAAGCAGGTGTGATGATGCTGGCGGGTTCAAAAACTGGTTTCGCAAAAACGACCATTAGCGCCTCACAGGGGTGATAGCCCGAGAGCATTTATGGAGGTAGGATAATGACCACGTCGTTAAATACAAAGCTTCCGAGGGTATTTAACGGTGCAGAAACCTTGAACGTGGCAAAGAAAGCTAACTTGCAATTGAAACACGTTGCATTCCTGAATCTTGGCGGTAATTTTTGTTTATTGAATATTTGCTTCAGGCACAACTTATGCTTTTTCTTAATTTTTCTTCCCATGCCTTTTTGGTGTTAATGCCTTTCCGGACTGCTGCGTCGTCCTGTTAGCAAGTAGTAGCGTATACACCATACTTTAGGTGAACGCTGATCTGTTTTAGGTGTAAACGCTGAAAAAGCTAGTTTCGCATTTTGAACCACTCATAAATAGACAATGTGGTTGTTGCTCTTCAGATATGCCTTAAGATTCCAACCGGGCCTAAATGCACGGGCCACAGCTTAGAAGGAAGGAGGCGCTAACATAAAGCTTTTACTAGTTTCTCCCGGTCAAAATATGAGATTATTCTCGACGAGTGGCGCAGATTAACGGGGATGTCAGATAAGTTGACGTTACCACCTTCTCGGGAATGAGTTGTCATTAATGCAGCTGTGTATAAAATTACGAGATAGCAGTACCATGATAATTTAAGCTAATCGGTATGCTAATAGATGGCCCGTCTTATCTCCCCTTCTTTCGCATCACATGGCTTTCGAACTAATCCAAGGAAACCCCGAGATGTGTTTTGTTCGCGCAGCCTATGCTTGTGATTGATGATTTGACGGCGGCAGTTCTTGTTGATTTGACGTTTCAACACCAGATGCAGACCACACAAAAACGCATAGAGACATTACCTGAAAAAAAAAAAAAATCTTGTCAAGCCTCAAGTCCAAACAAAGCAATCAGCTGTCATGGTTCGTAACTCTGTACCAAAATGAAAAAAAAAAAAAAAAACATCAAGGATGAGCCAGTGCTTTACACCAATAGCTGAACTAAAATCTCTTCTCGCGGCGGTATTCTCAATTTTGATAAGCTGAACACCCGCCGTTCTCACGTTTAACAGGCTCCACCCGCTGTCCTAGCGGGGACAAAGGGGCAGTTATTTCGAATGGTTTCCTCTTACGCATGGGCTTCTTGGAGAACCACCGCTCTGAGCGGTAGAGAGTACGAAGCGGCGAGTGACACACAAGGAGCGCGCTCGTGTCGCGTTTCAGCTGTTGAGTTGTTTACGTGTTATATAACCTCTAGAACGTCATATAACTATGGCTCTGTATAAGAGTTTTAAACTCTAAAAGAAAAAAAAAAGGCTGACGATGGCAGAGTCCACGGTGCCTTCTTAGATGTAATTTTGCGAACAAAGTTTACAAATGCCATAAGATTGTACAGCTGTCCCATTCACCGCATTTTAGTATATTTGTTAGCTCACGTTACTGTGAGGGACTTTTATTACAAACGTTCTCTATGCTGCTATAATTTTTTTTTCGCTTTTTTCGCTGACAGTCTTTCGGCAAACTTTCGCTTAGTGATTAATTCCATCAATTTATCAGTTTGTCTTTTTTTTTCGATCCACTTTTTTCCTTTAAGCTTTCTTTTTTTTTTTTTTCGAGATCTATGTAAGGCGAACTGACTGAAATTACAGTAGTAAAGGTGTGGGAAGATTTGCTTAAAGGCAAATGATTCCATCCTGAAACTTTTCTCCTTTTAAGACAAAAGCCTTTCTAGGCTCATAATGATGTTCGTGTCCCTTCGCTGGAAGTGTTCGCCGCGTAAAGTTGAGATGAAAAAACAAAAACCAATCTCTCTCCACTGGAAATCAAACCACTCTTCATTCTATTCCCGGACTAGCGCGTTAACCACAACTTTACGCCGGGCTCGTGAGAAATCAATTTTAATTCTCCTTTTCTAATTTGAGGGTGATAGTAGCGATGAAAACGATGTTGCAGTTACTGATAATGAAAACGAGGATAGTAGCGCTGATAATGACGCTTCATTTAATGGTAATGATAATAATGGTAGTAGCGATGACAATGATGGAGAATTTAGCATTTAGGAAAGAAAGATGAGAGTAGCCCAAGTGAGTACAGTGTTGTTGGTGGTGCTGGGGGTGCTGGTGGTGGTGGTGGTGATGATGATGATGATGATGATGATGATGGCAGGAAGAAAATGACAAAGCAGTTAGTGAAAAAAGTCCATTAAAGTGGTTTTTTGTTACTACGCTCCGGTTTATGAATACAGCTGCTCCAAAATACAGGTTCGAAACGCGCTGACTGTTCGTGTGCTACCTGGCGTGCCATTTTAATATTTTTATTTCTTTAAGATTGATTTCGTACTGGGCCATGGAAACTTGATCCTCGCACCATATATTTTCAGCCTTCCGTCTCTGGTTCATACCCTTAACGAAAGTAATAAATAACAGCTCCTTTTTATGATCAGACTGGAAAACCACTGGCAATAAAAACAAGGAAAGCGGACTCACAGTTTCTAATTTTTTCACACTATGCTTCTTACCGGCCTCTTAACTCAACTTGGACCCAATCTCCTCTCGCGACACTAAGTTTCAGGCGCGTTGCCAACAATCCACGAAATCTATTTATCCTTGAAGAGTTTGTTTCCTTTCTCAGTTGCGTTGCTTCGCTACTAACCAGCCGTTTTTACCTCCATTTCATTAGTACGGTTATTCGTTTTTTTTTTATAAGTCGTCGTCCTTTTTTTGCCACTAAAGGTGTTCGCAAGTGTTTCCGTAACTTAACTGTTTCCTCTCTGTGTGTCTATTAGCGCTTGTTCCCTCGAATCCCCTGGTTACACGCGACGGAAACCGCTGCGCAAGCTTATCGCCGTGACCGTCCGCGTGAAAGCGGTGACAGGTGGGTGGAAGTTGCGTTGATTAATTGGTAACGGCTCGCTACTTCCGGACAAAGAGATACAGTATGGTGAGCTCAGGCTTCCTCGCTCGAGTCGCCTTCCTCCATGCCCTTCCGACTGACAAGTGTCGGTCTACGCACTTCCTGATGCCCCCATTCCTTTCACTTTCGTTGGCCTGTTAGGTCATGGACCATAAGTGAAACGGCCGCTGCAATATTTTGGTTATCGAAAACCAGTAATTTTGATCATCATATAAACATAACCATTATCGTCAGCCGGATTATAACCAATGAAGGATGAATTCCTCTCCCGCATTCTTCCAGTTAACCCTCGGTTTGGTGCCGGCTGCATTTAAATGACTCCTGCGAACTTAATCTCATCCGTCCACCTAATTTTCTGCCAGTCTTTGCAACGCTTTACTTCCTTTGGAATCTGATTTGACATTTTTATCGACCATCAGTTATCCTCTATTGGCACAGCATGTCCTACCCATGCCAATTTCTTCTTGATTTCTACTAAAATGTCATCAACTCGAGTTATTCCTCTGACCCACTCTACACCTGCCATTTTGCACCTGCCATTTTTCGTTCCATGGACCAGTGCGTTTCTCCCCAACTAAAGTAAAACCATTATCTCCCGCCTCCACGTGTCAGCCCTGTAAGTCAGTACCGGTAGGATGCAATGATTGTATACTTTCCTCTTCAGCAATACCGTCAACCTGCTAATCACGATCTACGAGCCCTCCATCGCAGTATTATTCTCCGAGTTATTTCCCTTTCATAGTCCGGCTCTACGGTTACTACCTGTCCTAAGCAAACATATTCGTCTACCACTTCCAGTGCTTCGCTACCTATCGTAAACTGCTGTTCTTTTCCAAGGCTGTTGAAACTTACCTTAGTTTTCTACATATCAATTTAGGTCTATGTTTCTGTTTTTCGAATCTAGGTTATTATTCATACTTTGCTGTTCATCTCATGAGATAATCATCAAGACAATGTCATCGGCGAATCGTAGACTACTGAAGTATTTGCCTGAACTGTTATCCCCTAATTGTTCCCATTCCAGATCTCTGAATGCTTCCTCTGAGCAAGCGGGGAATAGTATCGAGGAGATCATGTCTCTTTGCGTTCTTTAGGCGAAGTTTACTATTTCTTTGGGAAGGAAAAGGAAGGAAGGCAGGAAAAATGTTTATTTCAAGTATGTGTGCATACTTGAGGAGCAGGGCAAAAAGGCATGCAAGCCTGACGAGGCCCATCCCCCTTGGTGCTCCTGGCGCAGCAACAAAGCGTAACATGTGCAATAGTAATAGAACATGTGAAATGAACAAACACGAATTACAAAGGCAAATTACCATAGGCACCTCAAAGATATCTTGGCAGAAGTTTAAAAGACACTTTCAACATTCATTAGACCCGCTTTCATTGGTATACGTTTATGAGGGTTCTGCTGAAAGCATCTCAGCTACTTTTTTCCAGAATAAGCGCTCGTTTCTGCATTTATGGATGATATCTTTTATTTCTTTACTAGAATTAAGAAGAGTTGTTATCTATGAAGAACTATGGTTGCTGTACAGCTACTATAGATACATTCCGGTACTTTATACAGTCTGCTCACCTATACCCTTAATTCGCAATGCATGCATGACGGTAAAGATTAGGATCAAGGGTAGGACAAGGATAGGATCAGAGGTGCCTGCAGTCAGGCGGTCGATGAGGGAACGCAACGTAGTATCTAAGCGCTGCTCTTCGGCAGTGGGGGGAAAGTCCGATGAAGACAAGTCGCATAAGTCGACGTCAAAGTCGTTATAAGCAGAATCAATGGGGTGACGGGGCAAGCAGTCTGCTCCTTTGTGAAGCCGTTCAGACCATACTTGGGAACAACTGGAAAGGTGTACTCTTGTAATCGTAACTCCCAGTGCCCGAAACGGCCAGTAGGGTCTTTGAGTGAAGAAAGCCAGCACAAAGCACGATGTTTGGTGACGACAGTAAAGGGTCGACCAAACAAAAAATTACAGGGTCTCTTAGATGTCTCTTAAGAAACGAATGGCGAAAGTCTATCCTTCTTTTCTTGAGAGGAGAATGGCGAAAGCCTACCCTTCCTCTCCTAATATTTACCTCTCATTGTTTGCCTCTTATCGGCGTTCTATGCAGTGCTACATGTAATTGGTTTAGGTTTACAGGAAAGGAAAGGCGATTTATCTGTCACACTTTATTCAGCAAGTGTGAGTTTGTACGGACACCATCGCTCTTGTCGCGTGGCGTTCCTTGACGAGCGTTCAAGTGTGGGATTGCAGATGGCAGGAACGCTTGACCAGAACACATATCGCTGTATCTCGAGGAATATGGCAGATCTCGCGCACAACTCTCGCGCACGGGATTTCATTCTATGAGCCCAGAAAGCATTTCGCCTTTTATAAGTGCGAAATTTCATAACGGACCACAGAAGCGCCAGTCACATCCTTTTTGTGGTGGAATAATTTTGTTCAGCCGTACATAGGAGACGGCTGGCATACGCAATCACTCGTGGTCGTGGTGTCGCTGAGCGAGGACAACTCCAATGTGGTGACCATTTGTGCAGTGCGAAGTTCAATAGCGGTGGAAAGGTTGAAATGGTCCAAGGCGGGTTGAGTGGTGAGAGCAGTAGTAAGCTCTGAGAAAGATGTAGCCTATTCTTGGCCCCAAGAGAAAGGCACGTGCTTTTTTGTTTCGTTAGTAGATCGGTGAGAGGGCGGCCAACGGCTGCAAAGTTTTGGACGAAGTGTTGGAAATAAAAACATAATCTGATAAAGATGTGAACGTCACTAGATGAACGTGGCGTGGGAAAAGCACCGACGGCATGAACCTTATCGGGGTCAGGCTGAACACAGGCTGCATTAACCAAGTGGCCAAGAACTTCGATTTTCCTGTCACCAACGTTGCTTTTTTTGAAGTTGAGTTGATCGAAATCTGGCGTGGCGGAAAAGCGCGAGGGTAACAGAAAGGTGAGAGAGGTAGCTGACAAAAGTGGACGAGAAAACAATGACGTCTTCCAAGTAACACAATCAAGTCGCCCACTTGAAGCCTTGCAGCAAAAAGCCCATCATTCTTTAGAAAGTGGCAGGGGCATTACAAAGATCAAAAGACATCACTTTAAATTGGTACAGGCCATCAGGAGTGACGAATGCTGTTTTTTCGTGGTGTCTTTCGTCGACAGAGATCTGTCAGTAGCCATAACAATGGTCGATGGAGAAAAAGTAGCTGGCTTCGTTCAAACAATCAAGAGCAATGGGTACGTCTTTTTTAGTCAACTTATTGAGATGGCGATAATCGACGCAGAACATCCGCTCTGATCTTTCTGCTGCGCTACAGAGGATGTCCAGGGGCTCAATATGTTGTTGGCTAGCATTTTTCAACTTCTCGTTCAATCACCTGGCGCTCGAAATGAGAGACACGATACAGTCATCCGCGAATAGGATCAGCGTCATCGATGTCAATGCTGTGGAGGGCAAGAGACGTTTGGCCTATAGGTCATGCGCAGAAATAAAAACAAATTGCTAAAAGACAGCAAAATCTTGAAAAGTTCCTTGGCTGAATTGGGTTGTAGATCAGTTACAATCATACCTTAAAGAAGATCAGAATGGGAACAGGACGAGGTGAGAGTGAGGAGTGAGTAGTGGCAGGTGCGGCAGAGGGAGGGCCGGGCATTAGGGCTGAAAGTTCCCAGTCAGTCAGCGGGGTCCGTTCAGCGATGGAAATTCCGTTGGGGAGAATTGTGCCGAGTAACTGAAGTTAAGGACCGGAAGATTGGTGTGATTCTGAGAAACATGTACGATAAGGTGAGAAAGGGGGAGGATGACGTTACGATGCAGGACGACATCTGCAATGGGGCACGCGCGGTAGTCGCTATCGGGCTCGGGCGAAAAATGGCATATACGAATGTAAAGGTAGCTTGAAAAGGGAGACGAGAAAATTCGGCTGAACAAAGGCGAGGTGGGCTGGTGATGTCTTCAAAGCAGACAGGAAGGTGCAAGCGAAGAAGGCCGGTAGAGCAGTCAAAGGCTGAGTGCGCTTAAGAAGTCGAGGCAAAGGATCACGTCATGAGGGCATTCCTGGAAGAAGGCAAATAAAACTGGTGTGTGACAATCAGAAATGGTTACTCGAGCAACCCACATGCCAAGCACGGCAACAGCACTGCCTTTGGCTAGCGTCAGTGCTTTTTTTTTTCTTTTCTTTTTTTTTGAGACAACAACAAAGCAAGGAGTTGAGAACAGATGTTTGGGCACTGGTGTGTGTAAGGGCAGGAACGGGACCACTTATTTTCGCACAGGCTTCATTCGTAGTTTGAGGGAGAAAAAGCTAGCACAGCTGAGGAGCATTTTTACCAGCTGCTGTTAGAGTGTGGCCCCATAGACTACACGAAATATCATCTGGATGAGGCTCTGTGAACGACAGGCATGATCGACTACTACGTCCCGTTGAGCGGCAGGTTCAAATGTACGTTCAGAAGCACGCGGTAACATTCAAAGTTGGACAAAAAACGTATAGCATGCAACATGGCTGAAATGGTGGCGGCAGAAGCATAGCGCTAAATAGGAAAGCAGGCAGCTTAACAAATATGAACAGATGAAGGAGAAAACTATAAGGTGAACATCCTTCCGTCATCGCCGCTGTGGTATGCGGGACGATTCAGTAGGCGGAAGTAAATAAAAAGAATGGCACGAGCGTCGCTCCAAATTAGCAATTGCCCTGAAATAATAAAAAACAAGACTTTGATTCTCGAAAAGCTGATTTTTGCAGATTATGATTCTCTTTCGCTGAAACTCGTTACATAACCCAAAGATGGACAATCTCTTAGGCGAGTCACTGTGGCACTCTAAATATTGTAGCCAAAAATGTTGATGTTGTTTACCATAATTGCTTCGATTGCTTGATCGTTGTTCTCTGGCTAATATGCAGCCGTGCTGCTGTAATTCTGGAAAGGGCAATGAAGGCGTGTAATAAAGAACCAAAGGTTCTGATAGAGTTTGCCTAGACCCTAGACACTGTAGAAATAAGCAGCGGTGTTTACTTTATGCAGAAAAAAAAAAGACCAAAGCGCAACCCGCTAGTTTATTTATTTATTTATTTATTTATTTATTTATTTATTTATTTATTTATTTATTTATTTATTTATTTATTTATTTATTTATTTATTTATTTATTTATTTATTTATTTATTTATTTATTTAATTTTGTGATGAAACTCAGCGATGTTTCTCTTTCCGGAAAAGCTTGTTTAATGATAGCGAGGGCGCAGTAATGTGAAAAAATGTACTTCCCGATAAAAAAAAAGAACAAGACTATTTATTGTAACCGGAGCTTCTGCTGCAGCGCTGCAGTGAACGAACCGCGCTGGACTGCGATGTCAAGGCCATACAGATATTGCAGAAAGCGCGCTAAAATGAGCGAATCTGAGATCTCTGGTGGTCAGAGTGAGAAGCATGCCTTATTTTATGATGCTCATTAAGGTTGTAACTGCTCGCAGTGTGCAGCGCCTTGCCTTCCTTAAAGGGCTTCGGGTCGTTTGATTTAGCTTGCACCTGTTTGCTCATTTGAATGTGCTGAATGCGTAAATATTTAATTCATTTGGAACCAGAGAAACTGAATGTGCAATTTCATGACATCTAGAAGTTTGGAGCTCGATATCTTTGTTGTTTCTTAAGGCAACGAAGGAACACAATCTGCTGCTTTCGGGAAGGCAAATGTCTTCACGGGACACAGCAACCCGGATGGCTCGAATTTTATTAATTAATCAAGCCACGACACCTGCGTCTGTAACCCCCCTTGGCAAGTTCTGTGCTGCCCTCCTGTGTCTTGGCTGAGGAAAGTTTCCAAGCTATAAAGCGCTGCTGTAACATAAAAAACGTTTTGCTTCACGGTTGGCCAGTTAGCCGACTGGTTTTAACGAGGGCGTTTTAACGAAGCAAAGAAGAAATAAATAATGCAAAATTTATTGCTTTCTCATCGCGTGCTAATGAATAATTTAGGGCCGAGCACCAGTCTCCCCTTTCTTTTTCCCTATCAGCGAACATTATGCTTTCTTCACTCAAGAAGACAGATTTTGTATATTTGCAGGGTGAATCTGGCGCCAAGGCGGAAAATCTTGTTTGCTAACAAGGAATATAAGTGTTTGTGCGGTTACGTGTACGCATAACTCGTAAACGACCCTACGAAACTTGTATAAATACATCAAGAGGTATTCATCAGGGGATACTTTCGAGGGGAAGCATCTGCTTTCTGATCAGTTGCGCTCTCTCCCGGAATTTGGCAAACAATAGGCAAAAGTGAACAGGCGAAATCTGGATTGCCACCAAAATGCAAACCTAAGAAATTAAGATATGAACAAAAGATATTATGAATATATCGGATCCCTTACCTTTTTTTTTCTGAAATGCTCTATATTCCTCCCGGTTTGCTGTCTTAAATGTTAATTAGTAGCTCTAGTTTGTATGGCTTTTTTTAAAAGAGTATTATGACTGCGGGATGAGGCCCATGCAGGACTTGTAAACAACTGCTGATTGGTTGTGTTGGTTAATGCTTACCCATTGACACGGAACAGCAAGTATTTTACGTGCATGCCCTAAATATGAATACGGTAAATTATTATTAAATTAAACGGATCAACAAAAGCAAGAAACAAAGAAACGTAAACAGAGTTTTTGCATATGCACTTGCTTTCTTGTTGTTGTTGTTGTTTTTTTTTTGTTTATGGTCTGTTGCTTAATTTTCTGACCTTCGTAAGTGATAACGAGCATAGCAACCAGTCACCGCTTACAGCTTTTCAATAGCATTTCGCCGTTCCTGAGTCATTTATTTAGTGACATACTATTATCCGACCACGTGAATCTGGAGTTTTGTAATCTGCACTAAAGGCTTCCTGGACGAAAGCTATTACACCCATCCTCCGCTGTAACGCTTCTACGTGGTATTGCGTGAGGCATGGGACATCATTCCGAGCAGCAAAGTTCGCAGTGAGGAACCGCATTTGGTTTGTTTGGTTTGGTTTGTGGGGTTTAACGTCTCAAAGCGACTCAGGCTATGAGAGACGCCGTAGTGGAGGGCTCCGGAAATTTTGATCGCCTGGGGTTCTTTAACGTGCACTGACATCGCACAGCACACGGGCGCCTTGCTTTTCGCCTCCACGAAAAGCGGCCGCCGAGGCCGGGGTTCGATCCCGCATCCTTGGGAACAGTAGTCGAGCGCCGTAACCACTGCGCCAACCCGGCGGGATGGAACCGCATTTGGTGCAGAAAAAATGCTCAAAGAACTGTGTGGAGCGCTATGCCATCGCACGGTAAACAACTTCAAGAGGTTTAAATTAGTAACTCTGCGAGTTAGCGCTTGTCCGTGTCTTTCTTCCTTCCGTCCTTCGTGTACTTTCGCGCTATTTTCCATCATGAATGTTAACCAACTCGCCCAACTTTCGGCATTAAATTAGTCATGTATCATATCCTGCTGCGGCGCAACTCATATCCCATGTGCCCCTTCAGGATGTTAACGTTTACTTATACATACATACATTAGACGTTATGGGCTGTGAAACGCCCCAGCCGCTGTGCTACCGAGGTAGGTCTCCTAAGCAATGAAGGGCTACCGCAAATGACGATGAAGTGTTTGTTTACTTACCTGAGCTGGAGTACTTTGAAGTAATCACGTTGTTTACCGAACCAGCACATTATTCCTAAGTTGTATCATATGCGTTAAAAGTTGTATTTTCTATTTTTTACTTCCCGAGGGGAGATCCTAGTCCGTGAAAAGATCCATGATTCCCACTGTGCTGCTTTGTTTTGTTAGTTCCCCGTGATTAAACCGCATTCTTAATGCGGCGCTTTTGTACTCCTCTGAGTAGGTGGTTAGTAAAGAACTTTGCGAAGATGTTAATAATCTCAACACAGTATACCATGCAGACGTTTTCAGGGTGGCAAAAATGCGACCCATATATGTCCTTTAAGACCAAACACGGCTTAAGACTGGCGAAGGCTTTTTTTTTTCTTAGCTTTCTCAGCCTACTTTCACGAAAATTGTACGCTGTGGTAACCCAGGCACCGCTTCGTCACAAGCCCTCGCTCTAAGACTTTCCATTAGCGCTCGTCTTTGAAATAACGTAAACCTTACCCTTACCAAAGTAATTAGCTTGGGAATAACTAAAGGTTCTTTATAGAGTCTAAAAACATTTGGATAAAAGTAACAATCTTTGCGAACTTTAAACCAGCTTCTCGAGAAGTTCTGAGGTTTCTTTTACACCAGCGCAGCAAGAGTAACAGGCGAGGACTGGGCGGAAAATGCGTTGTGCAGAAACGGCGACCCAAGAATCCTCTGGATTCCACCTTAATAACTGCAGCACTAACCTTGATGGTGATAAAAGGCATAAAGGCAACACGTCCTAGCACGAATAACTAGAGAATCCACATATGGGCAGTAGTAGCATGTAGCGCGGAGGCTTATACTCGCCCAGTAATGTTCTTTGCATGCATAAGTGCCATTTTCTAGCTGGAAGTGAAATGTTAGATTCAGAGTTACATTTAAACTACTACAATGACTAAGCAAATAACAAGCCGTTTTATATCATTCGCTGGTTATTCTTTGCGGATAATTACACTGCACCGCCAAGTCAACGAATTCCGCAGCAGTGGCTGAACTGCACCGATTTCGTTGGAGGCGGTGCTGGGGTGAAAGTCGCAGTACGAAGTCAATGTATTAAACTGGGCGAAACCTTTTCTTTACGTCGTCTCTTCCCCGCTAGCGCAGTAGCGCTTTCTACAACGCACATTCACCAGCAAGCGCAGGAAACAACTTTGCTGAGCAAAAATTATCACGCGATGCTTTACGCGTACGGTGATGAGTGACCACGTGAAGAATGGTGCTCTGAAACGAGAGCATTATTTTTAAAGTAGTGCTCTCGGTCCCTATATACAAAATACAGATGCTTTAGATGAACAAGATGTCCCTTGCTCTCCCTGTCCGCCAGCGAAACGACCGGAATTGTCATAACTACATAACAAGTAACATGCAGATGCTATAAGGCCTCCGAAACGCTGTGCTAACTAATCTCAGCATTGCCGAATGTTTTTAGATAGCGCCGATGAAATCCCGCGGTTCCAGAACGCTTGGCGGCGCATACTAGCCGCGGAACGCTTACAACGATGGGAAAATTATGTGGACAATTGGAAGGTTAATAAAACGTGCACATGGGGTGCAACTACGGCCACTACATGTGTGTATCATATCCTGATACAAAATTTCACTCTACAAAGAAACTTTTGCGACAACCTTCAGCACGAGGATAGAGCACGGATTTGAACGAAACTGATACAGGAAAGTGGGAAGACAAAACGCAACAGAGACGAATGAGATCACTAGCGTGAGAAAAAAAATAACTATGAAAAAGAGATAAGTAAAAACAGCGCTCCAGTGTGGTGTCGACGCAGGAACAGGAACGAAATACTTTGGACGACTGAAGAGCAGCGCTGCGCGCCACCCTTTCGTGAGCTTGAATGGTGTTATCGATCTGCGCCGACCGCCAGACGAGCGCTGGCCACGGAAGATTACGTAATCGATTCTTTCATGATTTTTTTTTTGTCCTAACTTTCCGCTATAGTGAGGTTCAGTTTTTATTTCCTTTCCGGCTCTTCGCTTAGTGCCATCATCCGCGGTGATCGCGACACAGTGGTGTCATCAGCGTTACAGGGAGAGAGTGTAGAGGATATGACTACGCACAGAAATGGGCCCGAAGTGATTCCAACTTCGCAAGCGCATCGAGTGGCCGCAGAATCACTCAACCGTCGCCAGGAGGAGACTTCGTACTCTCACCTCGTTTTCCTGGATGTGGGAAAAAAAATACGAGAAGAAAAGGCTTCCACGGAGAAGACACTTTCTCCTTGTCCTCGTGCGTTTGTTTTTCGAGGTTCCATTGTCGGTGCGCAAACGACACTTAAGACAGCGCAGGAACTCGCTGAAATCACATCTTTGGGGATGATCGGTAATACATCCAGGGCGTCTAGCAATATTTTACAGATAGCAGCGAGTACTGAAGGAGCCCCCAGAAGAATATGGCCAGCTATTACAATTTTCATGAAAAGGCATCCGTGCATAATGGGCCGCAGGTATTGAAAGTTTGGTGATATTCAGTGAGAATATCCCATTGGCTGACGATGAGAAGTTGACACTGATGACAAACCATCGTTCCTATTTGCAGGAATCATTTGCAAAGATAGATTCACTGTTCTGCAAAATTTGGACGCGGCAGACATGGTGCCTCTTTTTGCCTTCTTTTTTTTTTCCCCCGGAGAGGAGGGGGGACCATCGCTTCAAACACATATGTATACATATTACTGCAGGCTTGATTGATTGCACCGTGCTGTAAAGAGGATGCTAACGGACTTTTATGCCTGTTCCATTCATCTTTCCACCTACAAATGCATGTTATCGATGTATTGTTTTTCATTATTATTTCCAATCTAATGCATTTGTAGTTATTTCCAATATCTGGGCCATTTATGCGCCATCCGGCCGGTAGTGTGCGGCCGGCACAACTTTATTTGGCCTTTATACATGACGTACAAGTAAAATGCCAGAAAGCCTTCGCTACTTTTGTTAGAGAGCAGCTTTCTCGCCAACCCAGAGATCAGACAAATGCCTGTATGTGAGCCTGAACGCTGGAAAGCCTTTTGTGTACCCCGTATAAATCGCATAAACGTTCATCAGGATTTAGTAGCCACCCCCTTTTTGTTTTCTGCGGGGCAAGTAGTTTACAGAAAATTTACACGCAGCAGGAAGTGTGCGCCTTATATAATTGCTTCTTTTGACTGGTATTTCTAGACTTACCCGGTGTCCCTGCTCAATGTAACCAAAGTTTTAAAAACTACTGTGCGACCTTGTCCAGTGGTACCAACTTAAAGCTGTTCAGAGTCACCTATGCTAACCTGCAGTATTTTTCGCTGACCAAAGCTAGTTAATTAGTAACGACTAATTAGCTAACTATTGTCTTAACGAAAGAAGTGTCAGTGCAATACTTGTGGATCGCCTCGAAAAACGGCCAGGTAGTACATTGCTTCCGTCACGTTCTGAGTTACGCAGCTATATAGGTCCTCAAAAAATGCTGTCACGTGACCAGTTTTTTAAATCATCCGCCAAGTGCATACACCGAGCTTCATCGGAAAGAGCACTGCCAATTTGATTGCGCTCGCGTCGTGTCCTTAGCCCAAACTCAACAACTTCTTTTGTGCCATTGTTTCTATGCAATTATGAGTGATTTATTTATTTATTTTTAATACTGATATCGTAGTGTCTTATTCTGAATCGTCCTTTATTTTACATGTTAGTTTTCCTTCGAGTCTTTTGTATTTACTTTCCTTGATGAAGTTTCTCCTGTTTGATGCTATCATTTTTCTCCAATTTTTATTTACTTGTTTTTATTGATATCTTAACGTTAAAATTGTGTATTCTTATCTGGCCTTTTGTATATCGTTCAGTTTGCACTTCTTTAGTGCATTGACCATATTTTGTTATTTCTCTCTTTTTGATGCTTTTTTGTGATATGTACCTCAAGACTTGTTTCTCATTGATTTCATTCTTTGCGTAAATCATTTTATCTAAACTCCATTTGATATGTGTTATTTGTTTCTTCTTTCGCTTTGTCTATCAGCGTGTATTGCTTTCGTGTGCGTTTTTTTATTCTATTTGTGCTGCAGTACCAAGACCGTATGGTTGTTCCTGCACACATAAAAATAAAGACTGATACATTATTATTATTATTATTATTATTATTATTATTATTATTATTATTATTATTATTATTATTATTATTATTATTATTATTATTATTATTATTATTATTATTATTATTATTATTATTATTATTATTATTATTATTATTATTATTTAACATAAAATTTTACTCGGAGCCGCCGGAGGGGAACGTGTTGCTTGCGCTCTTTCGTTCAAGACTTGAGGAAAACTTCCGCAACAGGTACCGGCCTGTAACGCGGCATTCGAAGACTTGCACTGTCTGTGGCAATACTACTACTTATTTATTGTAATTTATCGTATTGTATGGAGGAGTGCGGGTGGCATAAGCATGCTGCCACTCTTGACGTAACTGTGTTTGGACCAATCAGCTTAACGCGTCGCAATGAAGTCATAGGCAACGTTACTGCATGCTTATCAACGTGAAAAAAAGCTCCACCTTCACTGTATTTCCTTCCCGTCTGTCACTTGTTTTACGCACGCCAACGAAGCAGACCAAAAAATATATACCTATTCTTTAGGTACAAAAGAGAAGTGCGAAACTGTGGCGCCTGCAATACGCACGGAGAGGCTGAGACGTCCTGACCTCTCAAAACGGTAATGTTTTTTTTTTTTCTCATAAATCTCGCTGGATATAATTTATACTCGATGTTACCAAAGAGGCAAAATACGCTATTTGCATTGCTGCGTTGAATGAATGCGCTAAGTGGGAACCAGGAAGAAGCAAGACAAATTGCATTTAAGAAGCATCGCACAGTTGTTGTCGTGTTTTTTCCTTGCTCGGGTCCACTCAGTGCAGTCAAGTAACATAGTTGTATTTGATGGCCAGATGATGACAAAATAAGCGCACGTCAGCTCATGACCAATTGCTGTTAAGACAGGTAGTCTACGAATACAAACAGTAGTGCTCCACAGCGGTGGTGCAGTGGTTAAGATGCCCGACTACTGTACCGGAGTTCCTGTGTTCAATCCGGACCACCGCTGGCTGCGTTTCGATGGAGGCGAAATAAAGTGGCGTCCGTGTGCTTTTCGAGGTCAGTGCACGTTAAAGAACCCCCAAGTGGCCGAAATTTCCGGAGTCCTCCACTGCAGTATCTCTCATAGCATGAGTCGCTTTGAAACGCTAAACCCTACAAACCATTATTAAGCCACCCTACAATCCAAACCAATCTACGAATAGTAGTGTTAAAACGTTTAACGTTCTCTCGACAGAAATCAATGGCTCCGTAATTATTGTATTCTTTATTAAATTGTTCAGCACTGTATGTTCTAGAGTGATGCATAATTCCACATGAAAAAAAAAATATAAGTAGAAAAGAAAGGAAGGTTTTTGTTCTCAGAGTAGATCGGCAAGTCACGCACTCCATATCAGCTCCTCCGGGGAACGACACACCCCTGTAGGCACATACACAAGCATATCGATCTAGGCTTGTTGTGCTGGCCGAAGATGCTTCCCGGGGCTCTCGATGCATTCAGTTTGTTTGTTTTTTTCTTTTTTTTGTATCTACAGTTTTTGCTTGCTTAGTCCACGCCTGTTGGCCGATCTTCCCATATACTCTCCTTTATCGGCTTCTTTTTTGTTCGCGAAGTCACGTCTACCCGCGGCAGGGTGGTTTTTGTTCCTTCCTCTGCAACACATCACCTCCAGCGTCGATGCGTATTGTCTCGAAGCGTGGCGCAGATGGAAGGGAACATTGGCCCGGCGGCACTCCTTTTGTGATGCTGCAGCTTCCCTGAGCACTGTGTCCGATAGTGCTGTCCGGCTTTCTTTCGCGTTTTCTTTTTTGCCTCTATTTTTTTTTTATTGTTGTGGATTCTCCTTCCTGTTGCGCATTGTTCATGAAGAGAAGACAAAATACTTCAAGCTTTTACGAAAAATTTTTCCTGGTAATTTGCTTGACATGCAAGCAGGCAGAGTGCGTGCCTACAGAATGTCAATGCGATGATATGTGAAGGCAGCCTTGTCGCAAATGCAATGCCTTGAAGGACAACAATAGAAACGAGTGAAATATATGTCTTACTAAGGCTCAGACGTCGAGTACAGAAAAAGTATTTCTCCCAACGAAAGTCAGAAATATTTTCATATCGGGCTGCTCAAGCCATCCACTTGTAAGGGCAGAAGGGCGACATGCTGGAGGGGTGAAAAGCAGGAAGAGGAGGAGGAAAGGCAGGGAAACAGGGGATAGGGAGGAGGCTATGTACACACGATAGTCAAAAGTGAGCATATCAAATGGTCAGGATTGAACTGTGACTTGTGTTCTCCTCGTCAGCCTGTGTTCCTGAAGAGAAGTCCCAATAGCTGCTCCGCGATTGCAGCTCTAATAAAAAGTTTTTAACGCGCACGTTGTATATCATATGCAGCACTCGCTTGGTGTTCAACGGCACATTATCTACGCTTGCCAAAAGGTATGTTCCCTGATTTCCTTGGCCACAGCTCGGAGCTTCTTTGACCGGTATTCCTGTTACTTTCTGTCCAGTGAAACGGAGTAAAAGTTTGTTTTCTTACTCTTTGTGCCGAGAAAGGTGCAAGTAAAAGGGAACACTCCATAAGTAAGATCTAAAGAGACCTTCCTGCAACGCTAATATATCGCGACGGATATCAGGAAATAGTTGAATTTTTTTTTTTTTTTTTAGAATTGAAGGGGGGGGGGGGGGGGGTATTTTGCAGTTTTTCAGTGATTCGGCAGACATGAAAGAATTGAAGCCTGCAGCGCCAGTAATCGCTTTCAGCGCCTCCGTCAACCGGGAACTATTAGTTTTGTATTTGTACAGATGAACAAGCCTCTGTTGTACACTAAACATAAAGGAGCGCTACAATTTCAATTCACTTTGTAGCTTTATCTTCTTGCTTCTGGTGCAGTATTTGACGATGAGTATTTCGTGCGCGCGTCGTTATCTTTGGCGCTTTGTTTTAATTTATAGTGTAAAACAGGTATTGGGCTCTGATATGTTCAGCGCCTATTGCTGAAGAGAACGACGACAAGCATGTTCAACGCTTGACGGGCAGGAAAGAAAACGACAACGAAGCTCGCTTCGACGCTCGTACGTGTGCTGACACGTCTCACGACTGATCGCAGAACGTTCTATTGACTGTTGACGACGTATCACCCTGTTCAAGGTCTTCTACAACAATGTTTAGCGTCTCAAAAGCGACAGTGGCTATGAAGGACACTGTAGTGTAGTGCCTTGGAAATTTCGGGGAGCACGGTACTTCAAGGCATGCTGACAACGCACAGGTTTTTCTGCATTCCCTTATGCTCTTTGCTTGTAAGAAGGGTTTCTATACGAATCACTACTGCAAATCAGAAAGCGGAAAATTATCGTTTCGTAATTTTACCCAAAAGAACATATAAATCGAGGGAGGCAGAACGTGCAGGGAGGTTAAGATAATTAAGTTTTTCCTTTTAAGCAAAGCCAAATAACAGAGAAAGAAAACATGAAAAGTGTGCGTGCTATTGCCGTTTTCTTTTTTTTCGTGTTAGACATTACTTGCAGCGGAAGTACGCATCTTGTTCTCCTGATCGTTAGTACTAAACGCAAATATTTTAGCTATGCCTCAGAGCTGCAAGGTATTTGTTATATTCTCCCAAATAAACATTAGGCCAAGAAGTCTTCATTAATCTGAAGGCAGCACAACCATGCATATACAACAGTCGGAGTTGCATAAAGTGTTGGAAAGCACCATCACGAAGACACTAAAGGACACGTCCCTCGATATCCTACGAACTGTTTTTAAGATATGATCAGCTAACTATACTCAAGCTTACAAGCTGATTGCAGCATACGATAAATAAGGATGACCTGCGCCAACCGGGCCCACTGAATGACTGTGCACTTATCCCACTGTCGCCCACGTTCTAACAATGTGGTGTTACGTTCCGAGTAGCTGGTGGCTGTGAACACTAGAAGACTTGAGCATTGTGCTGCGAGCGCGCCAGCAGACCCTCCGCGCCACGGGGTGCCAGCGAGGGCGCGGTGCTCTCATTAGGAAGGAGAGCGTCCTGCTCGGACTTGACATGTTTATGAGGGTCGCGAAGAGCGACCGTCACCCTCTCCTCTCCCCGCATTGGAACTCCGGGGTGGCCCCGGCTCGGCCACCCACGGACCATCGCTTCCGGGAACCGCGGCTGGGTCACGTGACCACGTTGTGCGGAGTGCGGCCAGCAGCGGTGAAGAAGAGTCTTCCTCCAGCAGCAGACGAGAACGGCTGCTCGGGGAGCCCGCTACCTTTTTAGGGCCTGGGGCCCTCTTCGTTTCTTTGGGTCGCTTTTATTTAAATAAAGACCCGTTTAAAACCTTCACGGAGTCTGCAGCCCGTACCTCGCAATAATCTGGTTGGCAGCGGCGGGATTAATACAAAGGCGTGAAAGCAACCGCTCAAGGGAACAACTGCTGACGGAGAGCGTCTTCAACGATCCGGGATCGACGGAGCTCCGCTACGTGGCTCAGGGAGTCACCTTCGTCACAGCGCAACGTGAAGGCCAGGCGTGAAAGCAACCGCTCAAGGGAACAACTGCTGACGGAGAGCGTCTTCAACGATCCGGGATCGACGGAGCTCCGCTACGTGGCTCAGGGAGTCACCTTCGTCACAGCGCAACGTGAAGGCCAGGCGTGAAAGCAACCGCTCAAGGGAACAACTGCTGACGGAGAGCGTCTTCAACGATCCGGGATCGACGGAGCTCCGCTACGTGGCTCAGGGAGTCACCTTCGTCACAGCGCAACGTGAAGGCCAGGCGTGAAAGCAACCGCTCAAGGGAACAACTGCTGACGGAGAGCGTCTTCAACGATCCGGGATCGACGGAGCTCCGCTACGTGGCTCAGGGAGTCATCTTCGTCACAGCGCAACGTGAAGGCCAGGCGTGAAAGCAACAGCTCAAGAGACAACTGCTGACGGCAGAGCGTCTTCGACGATCCGGGATCGACGGAGCTCCGCTACGTGGCTCAGGGAGTCACCTTCGTCACAGCGCAACTTGAGGGCCAGGCGTGAAAGTAACAGCTCAAGAGACAACTGCTGACGGGAGAGCGTCTTCGACGATCCGGGATCGACGGAGCTCCGCTACGTGGCTCAGGGAGTCACCTTCGTCGCAGCGCAACTTGAGGGCCAGGCGTGGAAGCAACCGCTCAAGGAGCAACCTCGACGATCTGGGATCGCCGGACTTGGCAGCTCGTAACTCCGGGAGGCACAGCGGCCATCGCAGACTCTTGGTTGGGTGAGTGCTGGAGCGACTACGTATTGCCAGACGAGCTAGAACTGGGTTCTGTTCGGGCAAAATTTCATTAATCACCACTGGGTGTGCGATTTATTGAAGGCTTTGTAGTCGGCTCTCGACAACCATGGATATTAAGAAGTTAACTAAGGATGAACTGCTGCTGTTGGCAGCTGAACTTGGTTTAGAGATAAGCCAAAGTAGGAGAAAGCCAGAAATTCGCCTCGCTATTGAGGAGGTGGGCTTTGAAGAAGACGAGTTAACTGATGCTTGGGAAAAGATATGCCGAATTGAAAAAGAGAAAGCTGAGGAGCGAGAGAAGCAGAAGGAGAAGGAAAAGAGGGAGGCTGAGTTTGAAGCTGAGAGAGAGAGTAAAAGAATGGAACTCGAGATTGAAAAGACAAGGCTCGAGCGGGCAAGGATAGAACGCGGAGAAAGTGCCGTCACACCTCAGGGAGGTAACGTAAAGATGACGAACTTGCTTCAGCCGTTCAAAGTTGGCGATGACATCGCTCTCTATCTCATCAATTTTGAGAGGATGTGCGAGAAACACAACATTAGCCGTGACATGTGGCCGGAAAAGTTAATGGCATTGCTTCCTGGAGAACCTTCGCAGGTCGTAGCACGCTTGAGTGCTAGCGAAGCGGGTGACTATGATTTGGTGAGATCAAGCCTGCTCGCGAAGTACAGGATTTCAACGGAAGAGTTCCGGAGGAGATTTCGCACGTCTCGAAAAAAACAAAATGAAAGCTTCTTGGAATTCGCCTGTACATTAAATGACAATTTGACGCAGTGGGTGAAAGGTTCAAAGGCAGATGAATTCAAAAAGCTGAAAGATTTGATCTGCCTTGAACAATTTTTTGAGACTTTACCTGAAAATGTTCGTTTGTGGGTCAGAGACAGGCAAGAGGATCTCTCCGTGGAGAAAGCGGCGCAGCTTGCAGATGAATATGTGGCAAGCCGCAGCTTTAAGCCAGCTAAGGCTGGGCAGGATTTCAGGAACGAGAATCAGGGGCAGAAACTCTACCATCGAGAGCAGCAGAAGCCTCGTGTAGAACCCCGCGTCAGAGAACATGGTTCACTGCACCCCGATACTTCACGCAGAGCCGATGAATCAGGTAGTAAGGAGAGTAGTGATCATTCGGAAGAATTTGAAAAAAGGAGGCCCTTGGCATGTTACAACTGTAAAGAGCCAGGGCATTTCGCGCGAAACTGCACGAAAGAAAGGCAGGTGTTCGCTTCAGTGAGAGACCACCCGAGTAACAACGAACTCCTGAAACCGTACACTAAGGAGTGCACTGTAAATGGTCAGTTGTGCAGAGTTCTCAGGGATTCGGCCGCAACCATGGACGTAGTCCACCCTAAATTTGTTGCAAAAGAAGACTATGTGTCGGAGTGTGCGTGGATACGTCAGGCAGTAAGTGAAGATTCCGTTTGTCTGCCAATGGCTAATGTTAAAATTGAGGGGCCATTTGGCACACTAAAAACAGTAGCGGCTGTGTCGAAGGGTCTGCCCGAAGGCTACCCTTACCTTTTTTCAAACAGCTCGGAATCATTGCTAAATGAAAAGGGTTGTGGCTTCGCTGAAACCGAAGCCCAAGTGATGGCTTTAACTCAGGCTAAAGCGGGACAACGTTCTCAGGAGTTGATCTACCAAGATCGGGAGAGTTCAACTGATGCCAGCAAATCAGTTAATCCTGAGGTAGTAGTGGAACAGGATAAAAAGAGACCTGAAAGGTCGGAACAAAGTGAAGCTGACCAAGCGCACAAGTCACAGAGCAGTCAGCGTCCGAATGAGACAGAAAGTGAGTTAAACACTTCTTTTGTCGCTCCTACTGCATGTAGCCTTGATCAGCTGCTTGAGGCAAACAAAGAGCAGCTGAGGTCGGAGCAGAAGGCTGACCCGACTCTAAAGGTATGTAGTGGCGATTTGGCTGAAGGAGTCTCGTCACAGAACATTTCCTTCCGGGAGAAGAACGGGCTTTTGTACAGGCATTATGAAGACAAACGAGGAAAAACTGATTTGGTAACCCATGATATCGAATTGATATCCGAGGTTTCTTTCAAGTTTAAGCTATACCTGTCGTCTGTTAGAACACTAAAAGTTGTGAGGAAAGAGGTCGACAGAATGCTGGAACTCGGGGTGATTAAGAAGGGAAGCGAGAACGAAAATGTAGATGGTTTGAGCAGAGGTTTTAAGCTACGAGGCGTTAAAAAAAGAAAAAAGAAAAGAAAGAAAGCCTCTCAGAACTCTCGTTTAGTTTTGTGTTGTATTTTTTCCATGTGTTGCCGAGGGCCGAATACTTGGTCGGGGAGGACCGGCATGGGGCAAAAATTCTGTAAACGACGCCTGGCAGTCGTTCGTCGCTTGGGCACCACCGACCAGGGGTTTCCGCGAATGTGTGCGTGCAAAGCGAGCGCGAGTGTTGTGCTTTGTGTTGGCCTTCTTCCGACCCTGCATCTGGGGACGCAGCCTCGGCGAAGGACTTCATCCGGGGGAGGAGTCTGTTACGTTCCGAGTAGCTGGTGGCTGTGAACACTAGAAGACTTGAGCATTGTGCTGCGAGCGCGCCAGCAGACCCTCCGCGCCACGGGGTGCCAGCGAGGGCGCGGTGCTCTCATTAGGAAGGAGAGCGTCCTGCTCGGACTTGACATGTTTATGAGGGTCGCGAAGAGCGACCGTCACCCTCTCCTCTCCCCGCATTGGAACTCCGGGGTGGCCCCGGCTCGGCCACCCACGGACCATCACTTCCGGGAACCGCGGCTGGGTCACGTGACCACGTTGTGCGGAGTGCGGCCAGCAGCGGTGAAGAAGAGTCTTCCTCCAGCAGCAGACGAGAACGGCTGCTCGGGGAGCCCGCTACCTTTTTAGGGCCTGGGGCCCTCTTCGTTTCTTTGGGTCGCTTTTATTTAAATAAAGACCCGTTTAAAACCTTCACGGAGTCTGCAGCCCGTACCTCGCAATAGTGGTAGGAATAAAATCACACTGTGTGCGTCACAACGATTAGCTCAGGTCGACTTATCTTTCATAGTGCAGCAAGCAGCTAGTGAAACGCAGTATAAGTGCGGTTAACAACAGGCAGCGATTTTGCAGCCAGCGAATAGGTCGCCGCCTTTTCACCGCAGCCGATTTCGCTAAGTGCAAAATTTGTTTTTATCACTTTACCTGAAAAAAAAAAACAAAAAAAAACAAAAAACAAAACAAAAAACAACTCGGCGACTCACAACGAGTAGCATTCAGACACTTATCCCATTATTGCGGATTTGACTTCGTCCGGGTGGACGTATTTCGATGGAGGTGAAACCCCAAAACGTAGGTTTGCTTCATGCTTTTGTTTGGGGGTTTTAGCGTCCTGAAGCGGCACAAGCTGTAGTCGTGTTCACCGTTTTCGCCATCATCTCATTGGTGGAAACGCCGGAACCGGAAGTGGTAGCAACCAAACTGACATCCGGTTGTGGTGATTCCGCCAATCAGGGGACTCGAAGGAGGGCGTCCGAAAGCAGCACAAACTTGGGCCCCGGATTAGCCGGTTGTAAGATATGAGTACACCTTAATGAACCTCAGAGGATCTAAATCCGCCCGAAGCACTGCACTACGGCGCCGCCTCAGCTTGAGCAGGCTCGCGCATTTACACTGTAATCTACAAGTCGCCGCGACTTTCTGCATGTTACATTTAACGAGACAGCGTTTATATCGAACAAGCTTGGGCATATAAAGCAAAAACTGTAATGCAATTCCTTTACAGTGTCGAAGAGAATGCAACGAATTATGCAGACTAAAGTAACGCATCATGCCGGCCTTTACCATGAAAGTATATATTTAAGACGCGCTTCTTCTGGGCGAGATAGTCAGGAAATGTTTAAAACGGCAAACTTACGAGCGTTGCCATCTCGAAAATAATGTGGGTAGTTGTTTCAAACATAAAGAGAATGATGACATATTTTTTAGCGGTTAAAACGCTCAAAACTTTCCCGGAACAAGCTTCAGGCACGAGCATGCTGCACCATCATTAAGCACTGAACCCGAAGCTCGAGGTGCGTTAGGTTACGTGCCCAGAGAACGGTGCTCGAAACAAGCGAAACGGATTTTTTTTTTTTTTTACTTACTGTGCACATATACTTTTTTTTTAACCTCAATATTTTTAAATTATTATTCTTCAAACTCAATTTCGAGATGCAACGCAAGAGTTCTCGGTCGTTAGCGATAGTTCCTCCCCACTCTCACAACATAACAAAATCATTCACTCCTCCACCCCTACTCTGCTCCTCCAAGACGAGGGATAAAGTTACCTTGCGGAGGTTTATTCTAACTTTCTTTTTCTTAGCTTCCGATTTCTTGCGGCGGGAACGTGACTTGGACGTCCTAAGTCTTGATTCCAAAAAATAACTTCGAGCACTGGAGCATTTTCGGTATGCCGCATCATCTGCGCGCTGAAACGCCTGGTATGCCTTTTTACGCAGAGAATGCAAAGTCAGTTAGTGTCTGGGAAGTAAAACTTTCGCATAGGTTTCCTAGCTACAAGCGGCTGCCGAAAGCACGTAACACCTTTCGACACTTTTGCCGCATGCCAAAACTTGGTTCTACATACCACGAAGAACCACTGTATCAGGTGTGCGGATAATAAAGTCATTCCGAAGCTGCTCTCACATCAAAGAAAAACACTTTATAAAGCAACGTTGTAGCGTGTTCCACTCTAATGCCCCTGATTCCGTGTTCATATATATTCGATTACCTAAGCAAAACGAATCTCGTCACCTTCATTGGTTGTTTGATATTGAAACTGTTAGGATAGAAGAAGTAGTATGTTCTACGTCTCAGTATCTGGCGTTGCAAGTTCTATGTAGTCCAGCTTTAATTTGCCATTGTTTCCAGAGGGTAGCAAACTTAGTCACACTTTCTGTCTCTTGTTTGGCGTTGGAGTTGTGGGACTGAACGTCCCAAAGCAACTCAGGCTATGAAAGACGCTGTAGTGGAGTATCCCGGGAATTTTGACCACCTGGGGTTCTTTAACGTGCACTGACATCGCACAGCACATTGGCGCCTTGCTTTTTGCCTCCATCGAAAAGCGGCCGCTGAGGTCGGGATTCTATCCCGCATCCTTGGACACAGTAGTCTAGCGTCCTAACCACTGCGCCACCCCGGCGGGTTTGCTGTCTCTTGTATTTTGTAGGCATAATGCTGTCAGAGTACCAAACCGCTCTTTCAACGTTTGGACTTGGCGCTGTCAGAGCACCCACCGACACTTTGTTTTCGGAATACATTTATATAGTGCTGGGAACATTGGTAAATTGGAATCCTTATCCAAGGCATCGCTATGACAACGAAGCTGCCTGGATTGAAAGGATAGCTTCCTGAAGTTTTTGCTTTTAGAAAGCATAGTTACGGCTCTTAAAGTGCGATGAATATGAACGAGTGGGTGGGCAATTGAGGGTTTTGAGGGGAGAAAAGTAAAAGCGCTTTTATATTTTATCGTTTATCTCAGTGTAAGGATCTGAGTGGATACTCAGGGTCAAAATTGCGCTTTAATGTTGCCCATGATCCAGAAAGAGAGATGCTTATTATACTACTCTCAAGAGAGCTACGTAAAAACAGGTAGGCTACTTAGCGGCGCTACCTAGCACCGCTTTATTAGCAATACATTTTTGCATAATACCACAGAACATGTTGAACTTAAGAAACACCAATCATATGCTTTCCCAGCATGTCATCAAAAGTGACATGGCTACGGCTGCCTGCATCATAAATGTAGAATATAGTTCGAGCTATCAGTGCGTAACTACTCACCAGGACAGTTATACATTTGAATATTTATATTTTGCATTGCCCCACTATCAACATATTAAACCGTATTTCAAAGCGCGTGCAGTAAGGATCAGCAGAATACATTAGTTTACTGTCTGGAAAGTAAACACCGTTTCCGACCGATGCGTTCTCTTCAAGATAAATCCAGTGACCTATATTTTATGCAAATTACTTGCATGTACGAAACTAATTTCTGATTCACTAACTTAAACATTAATCATCTCAAGTGACGCGTCTGAATGTTTATCCTAATTACGGGTGAAAAATGCAAATGACATAAAGCAAAAAGTTCCCGTTCCACCTTACCGTGACTTTGGCGCGATCCATTTTGTGCGCTGATAAGTCCCGTTTAAAATTGTTTATTTACATAGATAGCATGGTCAAATCAAACTGCAGGTTGACTCAGCCGATATTTTACTCATACCAAACTTGCACATTAAGCCGATTTACTGGAGCAGCGCAATGTTTCCATTCAGTACAGAAATATACATTCACGATAGAAGATAAACGTATTGTCAGGATAAATGCGAAGTTAAATTTGGTCATTCTACATCACTGGGATTTCATTTGGCGAAAGAGTGTGAGTGCAAAGAAGAAATCAGTGTATGAATAAGAGGTGAATAAATACAATAACTCCGTGCACAAGGAATGTTTCTCTGGCCTCCCGTTCTCTGTATAATTCCATCATAATTATTTTTCTAAATATTATAAAAATAAAAGCCGCATTACATGCACCGTAGCCTACAAGAATCTCTCATTGGAAAATTAGAATATAGCTTCATGTAATAAATTATGTCTAAAACACGACCATGAGCAGCTTTTATTTTGAGTTTGAAAGCTGGCTTTGTTAGTAAAAATGGTTTGGTTTGGTTTGGATTGTGGGGTTTAACGTCCCAAAGCGACTCAGGCTATGAGAGACGCCGTAGTGGAGGTCTCCGGAAATTTCGACCACCTGGGGTTCTTTAACGTAGCAAAAATGACTTTTTACATACAAGCTCACGTAAGCGCATTGCTGCCGATTTCCACTCCGGTCTCCGGAAGCTAATAGCCCTATAGGCCTCGAAGCATTAGTCTCAATAAATTGACTTCTCCTGTACACATTTTTACAAACAAGTCTTCAAATGCCTGAATTCAGAACCATGTCATCATGATTTCACATATTATAAAAGGATCATCACTGCAAAAGATGAAATCGCCACTTTTAGATTATGTTCAGGCGGATTGTGTCTCCTACCTAGCGTTAAAGTGTTTTATATTTTCAAAATTTACCAGCAGCACCAAACACTTGACCTCTAAAACATCCTTCGCCCCTAACAAAACACATTAAATGACAAATAGGCAATGTCATCATCTGATTTCCTGCTGATAGCAAACTTCTGCTAAGTGATGCCTCTCTTGGGTATCTCAACTCTATTGTTTATCTTTGTATGGAAATCGTACACGCTTGCTTTGGGATTCAAGCAACTATGGCTAGGGTACGAACAGGTTTACTTTTGAGGTTTCGAGTAAGGAATGTATAAATGTCTAATGTGAATTATAAATAAAATGTATTTGCACAGACTGCAAAAACATGGCTTGCAAAAAGTATCCAAGCAACGAAGTTCTTAGTCATGCAACACGGCCTAGTGTAGCCAGACTTCACAACACCCCCTGTCTTTCAATACAGTTGCCAATAGGTGCATCTGAAGCTAAAGTGTGCTTGAAACTACGAACTGATTCGCCAGGTTGCTCCGTGTAGCAAGAAATGCGTGAAGACTGACAATTAAGAAATTAGAATATCTTGAGATATATCTGAAAACTTTGATGCCGGTTAATGATCCGGGACATCGGTGAGACCGCCCCACATTCAGCCGGAATATTCAACACGCTTAAGGGCAGTCGTTCAAAGGTGATGACATCTTTGACGCTTGAAAAATATGGCTGTAAAAAAGCACTATTATTCTACAGAAGTAACATTTATGCTGATCGTATCAGTGCTGAGCGTGGTTAGTGGTTGACGCACGTGTCATAAACTCCGAAAGGAGTAGGTTGAAATGCCGTTTGGTGCTGCTTTTTAGTCCTTTTTAAACAAGTACCCGTGAAAGTTTAAACCTTCCTTTATTTGTCTAGTAGCTATGGCTGGCGAGCCATGCAAAGATAAGCCTGCATGAAAGCCCCACCCAGATTTTGTAGGTTTATATATCACAATAAACTAAAATATTCAACCCTGTACAAATTTAGCACCATATTTCTCGATATAGAAGAGCTTGCCGAGGCATGACGTTTTTTCGAGGAGAGATTCGACTTCCCTTGCTGACTCGCAATTTTGAACGGAGGCACATTATGGTCGTCATCCATGTGTGCATGCAATGCATATTTATGAAGTGCCGAAATCATAACATAGCGAAGCGAGACTGGCCTTGGAGGATATTCGATGTTCCCTGGAGAATAACGAATAATATTGTCCAGGGCCGAATATGCCCCGAAGAATATTCAGCCTATTTTGTTGATGCATAATGTAGTTAACTTAGTTCAGACGCTGTCACTGTGAACTCCTCAGAAAGCAGGCACATTCTGAGCCCCCTACGAATTGGTTTTCGGATAGGATGACCGATATTTTAGCGCGCTTGCTTATCTACAGAGTCGGTTTTATCATAATTGACACTATTAAAGTTCGCTGTTTTGGTTGCAGTGAAAAATCCGGAGCTGCGTCCTGCGAGGTAAAGATTCGCACAATCGGGAAGCTGTACCACAAGAAGATGCCCAATCTCCTGGGCTATTCAATATTCCCCTCTGCCCTATTCTCATTCACAGTGACGTTCGGGCTCAGATCTGCACTAATGACATCGAGTTTTCTGGCAGCCGACGAACTGACATTCGTTCACTCTTTTTCGCCTGGAATCCAGTTTGAGTGACGTCGAACATTGGCCACGCACAGTGCACTTTGTAATATATGCTCTACGCACTACTTTTCCTGAGAGAGGACCTTTACTCGTCTCTGTGCCTTGCCACTTTCCGCCCATACGTAAAACTTATTTCTTGAATTATCAGTTAATCCAATCAAACCTAACATAGCTGGGTTGAACTATGACAAAAAATTGCCCTGGCAGCTGACATTTATCTTGTCGTAGCGAAAGTGGTTCAGAAAATGGACAAGTGTAGGCTGTATAATATCCCGCCAGAAACGAGGATCGATGTGCTTCTCATAGGTTATAGAATGCATGCCCAAGCAATTTTAGAAATCATATATCTTACTCTTCTACTGCTCACCTGCTTACAGATATTGTGTCCTTGTCCTTTTGGAGCAGAAATAGTTGCATTTTTTGTATTGGGCTTTTTAAGATTGGCTGAACAACGGGTTGTACTTGAAGCCCAGCTACCATGGCTTTCATCCAGGTCTCAAAATTTGCACGGCTTTCTGTACGTGCTCTGTCAGCAGCTTGCCCCTGTTTTGGCTACTATTGGCCTCGCTTTCACATCTAATGCATTATTTTCCTCCAAAGTAATATCGAGTCATCACACATCCTAATAAACAAAACATCTCTGGGGCGTCTCTCATAGCCTGTGTTGCTTTAGGACGTTAAACCCCACAAACCAAAACATTTCTGAAGAACAGCATGCAGAGGGGCGTTTGTTCAAATTACGTTTGAATAAATCTTCCAAACAATGCCGAACTATATCGCCCTGCATTCTTAACGTTTATTTCAACATGGTAGCACCGAGATTGCAAAAGACGCCTCGTGATGCACCAAAAGAGCAAGTGGGGTAATATTCTGCCCGTCGTTTAATTGCATGTTTTTCTTCTTCCCTATATATTTTCAATTTCACCTCCATTTATCACAATATTTCTGATTTTTGTCGCAATCTAGTCATATTTTGTTCTCACTTCCAGCGTCATTGCTGATATTTTAATTGTGCATGCCACCCGTTCCGTTACTCATCCATTTTAGACACATTCCATTCACCAGTTTCTATGGATTTGCGTTTTTGTTTTTATTTCATATGGGTGCCTGCGCACAGTAGTGTGATCCTGGTGAGTTAATGTATAACCTGGTAAAGGCGTCCCTCCTGTTTACAGCTATATATGTCACATTGGCTAGGTTGCAAAGAATGCCTATGGTAATTAAGCTAGACAAATGGCTGTTAACGCCTACAGATTGAGATACCCTTCGGTATCCAGGGCAGAACATTTGCCTAACGCGACAGATTGAAGTTGCTTTACCGATCCCATCCTCTACCCATGTTCCTCTATTAACTTTTCACCAACGCATCTCTGCTTTTGGGCTTTTTCCTATGTGCACTGTGCCGCGAACTTCATTCTACAGACCATTTCTGTTTTTTTTTTTTTTTTTTTTTTTTTTTTTTTTTGTCACCGCTTCTTCTTATCCTAGAGGGAAGGTGTTGGATCGGCCCTTGTAGCAGACCGAACATAGCTGAGCAGCCCCATCTAGGTTGTAATTTGAGGCCACCGGGAGTCGCAGGTTTATTTATTCCACAGTTCAAAATTTCTTATTTGAAACACATCGGCTGCCCTCCTAAGTGTTAAATTTTAAACCTTTCTCTCTGTGTACTATTCAGACAGGGCCCTATACCTTTATTCGTGCCACATGGCGATGTCCTTTCGCATGTAGTATCCACTATACTTCTGTGTTTCTATTCTTTTTCTTTCTTATTTTCTATAACGAAGAGCTTCCGTTTATTAGCATTTTACCACCTCCGGATTCCTGGCCGATCACCAGTGTGGGTGCGAGTCCATTTGTTCTTTGGAAGAAATATAACCAAATGTTTTGGCTCACGGGCCGAGATGAAGTGAGATGAAGTAAGGGCAGAGGCCACCTGACGCGTCAGGTGGCCTCTGCCCTTAATCTAGTTTTAGGCTGCTTTCATAAACGTCATCAGCCCCCAGCTAAATCATGGAGTTTTTGAGATGACCTTGAAAAAAGAGGTACAGAGCATGGACGTTTCTTTTAAAATGCGTAATGCATTAAGAAAATGCCGGCATTTGAAAGTTTCCTTTCTGGTTTAGCAAAATGCAAAACTGACGATTACTACACCTCGATTAACACCGTTATTATAGCTGTAATTGTTTGCAATACTACGACTATATATAATATACTCCCATGCACAATCATTATAGAAGGCTGCATTGAGTAGTGGCTTTCCATGACAGACTTTCCCATATAAAAATTCAATTCATAACTTCGCTGCAGCTGGAAGGCTGACAAGCGGCAAATTTTTTATGTGCTTTTGTCGGCAGCCTTATACATGATTTCGACAGAATTATATTTAGCCTCTCGCCCGAAATATACTAGCGCATTTGACAGAATTTCAATTCAGAGCCGATAACAACTTCGATTATCTTACAAATGAGCGAACTCTATTTATTAGCCACTAAAATTATCGGCAAAGATGCGTGAGAAGGGAACGTACGAGTGTGTTTTTCTGATTACCTAGGTCGCCACGTCAGTAGCACTGGTGTTGATCTGGCTCGCATTTCTCAGTGGCGACAAACGTGTCTCTTACGCCCCTGTACAGACTACTGGTCATTGTTTGAACTGATCCGGTACCAAGCTGGTCAACATTACAATGCCTAACGCAGAAATCAAAAGCGCAAGCTCACTGCGCAGTCTACCACCGACTCTAGAAACTGTGAAACAGGAAGTCATGTCAATCTTCACAATGATGCGGGCATTAGATGTTTGAATTAAGATTATTGCGCCATGTGGCATGTGATGCTCCCGGCCACTACATCGGAGGGCTTCGAGGCTAAACTAATTGAAGCGTTGTCTTGTGGTTAACGCACTAGGTTGTTTAAACTCCCCCTGCGTAATATCAGGCCTCGTACTGTTACGGTACTTGCCATGGCTACTGTCTAGTGTCCAAGAATTAGAGGAGAAGGAGAAGGTGGAGAAGGAAGAAAGGCGGGAAGGTTAACCGGAGGACGAAACCGGTTTGCTACCCTGTACTGGGGGCCACAGTACAGGGTTCGTTCGCGGAAATGTATAGAGAATAAATACTGCTTGTTTATTGTGGGATTGTTTTTTAAGTAGGAAAATGATAAATGTGCACGTCTTGAGCCTTTTTTTTCTGTGTATCTTCTAAGTTACCTGCGGAATTGGCAGACACAAGTGTTCGTCCTTGCAACCAAGGTGATTAACTTTACCAACCCGAGAACTTCGGTTCCTCTCAAGATATTGGCGTCTATGCACCTTTGCATATATCGGAAAGTGCGTTTTCACAAAGACGTGCAGCATCTGCCAACATAAAGTATCGATTTTAGGTATGTGATTAATTTGTTAAAGACCTATTTAGTAGAAATAATTTTTCATTGTGAATGCCGACGTTTTGTCCATATTTTCTCACCAGCTGCTACTGCAATCGTTTTGTCCCTATTTCAACGTATTTTACAGATGTTAGGTTTTGTCGGAACATGAATATGTAATTTTGGCAGTACTATAGTGATAACCGTTTACTCTAAAAAAATGTTTACCGCGTTCTATTTGCCGTAGAATGCTTTCTTGTTGCGCAATAAGGTGCAGTTAGCTGGCCTTTTCAAAATTAACAACCTCGGTGGACATCGGGATCTCGACAAACAGTACGTGGCTAAAAGAGCGCCTGCAAATGCCCGCCATATACTCATGATGTCGGAGAGAGTCCCAGCGCGTTGGCTGGTACTTCGCGCCTGTACCCGGAGTCTGCAGCGATAGCCGGGAGGAATGACATCATTATTGAGACGGGCATATTGTCACGCGACCATCGTCGCTCTCGACGCTGCCTGAGAAATGGTGTTGCTCACCGGCGCTCTTTCAGCACATGGCTTCAGCGAAGTGGGAGGCGTGGTGTCCTCACGCGATGCCGAATATTTACTTTCTTGTGTATCATCTTGGTCTTTCTAAACGTGCAAGCAAAAGGACAAATAATTATTTGCAGTGCCAATGACCCCTAAAGATGTTCTGAGCCCGATGTCTGCGAATCACGAAAAACACTCCGGAGCATAAGGGTAGTTCAAGACATATGCTGCTCCGAAAGAACGTTTACAAGCGCGCAACTGGATAAAAATTAACAAAACTCAGAATAGCTTCATATTTTTTTTATTTTTTTTAACTGAAATTCTCTCCATCATTTTGTCGAGACTTGTGTTTTCAAGACAGGGTCCCGCTTAACGCGACCGCTGCTGATGCCGTTTCCCTTGGTAATCTGCTTAAACCATGGCCAGGAGTGGAGCGGATTAGTCATGAATAACTTCAGTACGCGTTTATTCCATGCTTCTGTTCTCGAAACAGGAAATGCACAGGTCATCAACTGAAGAGCAATTCGAAAGCAGTGAAGTCGATTTTTATTTCGATTTTATTTCTATCTCTAGTTACGCATTTTCCCAGATAACCCTGGCTTGTTTGCAACTTATAGTGTTCTGGCGACTACCATTAATCGTTGATCTTTTAACTGGAATCACTATCTCAGCACCACGCCACTCATGCTGGCGAGCGCGGCATTGGAAAACAAAGATATGGAAGACTGTTTACAGCTTCGACATACAGCTACTCAGCTGACTAAATCCCGCCGTGTGTAACAGGTCATGAAATCGCATAAATCTGCCTGCGAGTGCAGCGCGCAGCCTGCTTCCTACTTCTTACTCTTCGCCGCTGCCACTTTCAGCCACGTACACCTTTCCACAGTTCTGGATGTGAACGGTGAAACTCACTTGCCCATAGTCGTTCTTAATTCGTTGTAGGAACATAAACTACCATCTGGTTTTACCAATCGGGTGCAACCTTTACGTCGTCAGCGCATCACTGGCAGCGCTGTGTCTCCTGATAAGTGAGGTCTTGATGGCAGGCGTATTCAACCGCCTGTCTTCTGACATCTCGTTCTGGGCTGCACCGCTTTTGAGGTGCAGTTCTCCATTTCTACAGTGCCACCAAGGCGTTACCTTCGCAACCTCGGCCATCTCAGCCGCAAAAGCCACCGTGCTCTTTGCCTCCGGCCCTTCCCAGTGCTGAACCTGAGCCATCATTTCACCAGCACGATGACCACGCGTCCATGACTCAAGTGTACGCCACCGTCGACTTTGCACCATCCACTGCGAAGCATTCCACCTCTCTGCTTTTGCAATTCTAGGAGCGTTTATGCATTAATATTATATCCTGTGAGGATAATCGGTACATGGCCTCTTAAAGGCAATGCTGCCACGTCTCTCTTTACATATGATTCGGTGTGCAGCCCCTTGCCGCCCCCCTTGCGATGTCCCGCTTGTCGCCGTAAGTGCGCGCAATCCAAAGTCACAGTCGACGTTACCCCGGTTCTTGTCCACACCAACCGCAACGCTGCAGCCTCTTATTCTTTCCCGAATGACGTAACCCCAGAATGCGTACCCACCGTTAACTGATTTCCTGCAAATCACCTACCTATTTCCGCCTTTTTCCCTCACCTCAAAGGAACACCTTTACAGCCAACCTTCTGCGCCCCACTTCAAGCGATGATCATGCGGCTCAGCTCTCTGCCACAATCACTGGTACTTAAGACAGCTGCTCGAAGAGCCGTGCGCCTAATGCTTCGGGTCCAACCATGCTTAGCGTTAGCTATAAGCACTCATCTACCGGAAGTGTGTCTCGGCACCTCTTCACAATCAACATTAACTCACCTACCTTGCAATCATGTGCTCAAATATAAGGCCCCCTCCACATCTTTCCACGCACTGTCCATCTGCAGTAACAAGCGTTCTTCATAACCTTCATCACGTTCTTCAATAACCGCTTCATGTGGTTATAGTACCAGATACGACATTTTGCTCCCTACTTCGCCTGCGTTATCAATGCAAGTCCTGTAAACCACCTAGCACAGCGTCACGAGGCACTTTCACACCGGATAGCTCCTCTACAGCATCTTCTCTGCAGGCTTGTTGTAGACCACTCTGAAGCTTCGGCGGTCAGCAGTGATATTTTTTTTTTTTTACATCATATCCGAGACAGCCACTTTCCGATGGTCGAGCGCGATGGTCGAGAAATGGCGGCCGGGCAGTATACAATCATAATACGTACAAGTGGACTTTCTTCGTGCCATCCACTTGTACGTATTATGATTGTATACTGCCCGGCCGCCATTTCTCGACCATCGCGCTTCTGCCTTAGCCGCTCGCTCGAGGCCTGACTGCTGCCGCGGCAGGACCAGCTTAATCTCCCACCTTGCCTTCTTCCTGGAATTCCTGCCTCTTAAACGTGCAGTGTACGTAAATCTTCTTCATATGCTCTACTGTTTTATGCGTTCTGCCGGAGCACTTATCAGTCTTTTCTTTCGTTCTCTTTACGATGGGCACATGTAGCGGCTATCATAATGGCGCAAACCCCTCGAGCTGGTGAGCGTGAGCTTGAAGCGCAGAGAGCGCTGGAAGACTGCGAACAGCGTCAACTCTGTGTAGCTCAACTGGCTGGACCTTACCGGGGCCACGTATTGCCAAACCATATCCCATAGGCACACTGGAGCAGACGACGCTTTCAGCGAGTTAAACGGTGATTGTTGCAGAAAGATCTCTCTGAACGCAACCTAAAGGTAACATACACTCACTCTAAACGGCGATTGTTGCTGAAAGATGTCTCTGAGCGCAACATAAAGGTAATATACACTCACTGAAGTTCGAAATGGTTATGGGGAAGGTAATTGCTTTGTGTAACTGTTGTCATACCGATTGTTACTTAAAGGTGTCTGTGAACGTAACTTAAAGGTAACATACCACTCACCGAACGAATGATATAATTACGGTGAAGGGAAATTGTAAAAAAAAAAAATCTTCAGAAAAAAAAAATAGAGCACAGCAGTCGAACGCATGTTTAAGTGGCATCAGTGAAGAGATGAGTGGTGTTAATCCATTTCGCCTCCAAAACGACGGGAACGGTGACTTTAAATGCGTTCTTATTCGTTTACACAATATATGCACTATTTGTCGCCTAGTGGCGCTGCTCAGAGGAATCACGCGCCAGAGCGTCGTCTGCTCGAGTGCTCCTACCGGATATGGTTTGCTAATACGCTGCCGGGCCAGTGCCCGTCGCCGAGTGGAATAGCAGTGGCTGTCATCGCCGCAATGTTTTAACCGAAAACTTAAGCGTTACTTTAACTTGTTATCTTCGAAACTTAGATTAGGCCTGTGATTGAATATTATTACATCACTGGTCGGAAATGCTGGTGGGAATGCTGGGGGTGCGACGCGCTGATGGGAAGTATATCTCCTTAGGTTTGTTTTTAGATTAGTATCTCTATGGACGCGAGCTGTTCTATGGCTTTTGTGTAACCGTAGTTTGAATAATTTCTTAACTTCCCGGAAGGTGTAACCACCACAGAGAGAAGAGGACGGACCTTTAACTGCCACCTCGCAGTAGGTTAGTGTCAGGTAGGCAATTAAGTAAGAGCGAAGGAAGTGCAACTGCTAAGCGTCCGCCGCGTCGATATGACGTCCGAATCGCGATCGGTGACGGCTGTTATCGAATCTTTTATTTGAGTCACAAAACCTACCATAGTTTATGAAGAAAAAATATTTTCATTCTTACGTACAGGGTACCATACTCGCTCTTGGCAGGGCAAGCAGCGCTTCTTCTGGAACATTTTTAACATATCTTTTCTTTTGCTTCATCACGCATAATGCCGCACTGAATTTCGGTACTGATAATTCTCCCAGAAAACTTTAAATTTATATCAGCACCATATATAGGCGCTTGTTATGTTTTATAGCATTTTACATAAAGAATTCAGTGGCAGTAGTGTGATCAATTGTTAGGAACTCTGTCAGAAGACTGTCATTATGTGGATCTGTCTTGGTTTTCTTGTCCTACTGTAATTGCTTTTGCAAACAAAAAACTGATTTGTTTACTGAATAAGTGAGGTGTGAACATTCTCCAATCTATCTATTAACTCTAAAGATGCCACCTGTTACCATACCTAACGTGTCCATTTACTTATCAAGCCTACGTCGCAAAGCAGGACTCTTCTGAGAAGACAAAAGTGTGAGGGGGACGATTTCCCAGATATTCTGACTAACCATTTGCGCATTTGTCCGATCGCGCAAAAGAAAAAAAAAGTACAGCCCACTAACGCCTCGCAAATGTTAGTGTGCAGCCATAGTTTATAAAAGTACAGTAAGCTACGCGCAAGCGCTCTTTCATCCCAACACGCGGTCACTTCTGTAAGGCTTGTGCGTAGGCCACCACATCGATTTTAGTCGCAACTTCGGCACTTACGTTTGATGATAAAAACTAACATGACAAATTCTGACTTCTTCAGGTAAGCATGCAAGGAAAGTAGTTTTTTTCTGTGCTGCCCCTTAGTGAATGAGTACCAGACACGGTGAAAATACAGCGTAGCCGCAACAGATGTCAAAGTCTCACGCGAATCAATACCCTGGCCATGACAGGGCTGCCTACGCATTGTGGGCGATGGGAATCTTTTGTGCTGGTACGGCCGCTGCACAAACGCAAACATGAAGTCTACCTTACGGCGAATGTCATTTCACACTCGCTCGGTGGTGTCTTTCGTTTCCCGTGCTGCCATCCATGCATCCATGCCAGCCTCGCTTTTGACTTTGCATCACCGTCTTCCAGGCTGGAAGCAAGCCAATGAGCGTATTGTTGGTAGAATCGAACCGCCCACCAGGATCGGATTGCAAGGTTGCTGGCATGATGGAGCACAGAACACCTAGAAGTGTTGTTTGCAGAAGTTCCCCTCCTGGGTAACTGAATGCACTGACATTGGCAGTGGCTGATACTGAATATTTCTTTTTTTTTTTTCTTCTGGCTTTAGGCTATAATCTTAGTGTGGGCCCCGAACATGGGGTGGAGGCACTTTATTTATTACTCCTGGTGGTTGAAATGACAAAATGACTCCTTGCAATCGCACGAAATTCAAAAATGTTTACAAATTGCCTTAATAGTGAAAGAATAAACATTTCGCCCTTTTCTTTAAAAAAAAAAAAGACAAACTAAGAGAACAGGAAATATTTTGTAGAAGTTCGCCTCCCCCCTCCCCCACCCCCCTTTTTTTGTCTTTTTTTTTAACAGCAGTGTCTTTGGTCAATTCATTATATGTCGCGTCGTTACTGGAGGAAATTGGGGTGGCGCTCATAGTAAGTCGCGTCTGCGAAAATTGCTAATCGTATTTCTACAAGATCTGGCGGCACATTAACGAAACATATTTTAAAGACGTCAGTAGTAGCCAATATTGCTATCAGACATCGAATCCGTGCCATACCGTACCATACCTGCCCCGCCATGGTAGTGCAGGGGTTAGGGCGCTCGACTGCTGTGCTCAAGGGTCCGGGATCGAATCCCGGCCTCGGCGACTGCTTTTAGATGGAGGAGAAAAGCCCTCCACTAGGGCGTCCCTCATATTCTGAGTTGTTTTGGGACGTTAAACCCATACAATAAAAGCAAGAACCATACCATGCCATACCGTACCGTACCATATTGCCGCGAAACCTTCAAACAGTATTTATTGTTTTTTAACATTCGCCGGCATACAGGCTTATCACTCTGATTCCGGATCGCGTATCAGTTCTGTATTCTTTGTTTCTTATTGCTCGATGTCGCGAGTCACACCTTTATCAGTTTCGTTGTAGCGCAAGATGCACCGAGATCTGTCTCGAAGGTTCCGGCCACTCGGGTGTCTTTCCACCATGTTCCAGCCCGTGCTGGTAGCTGTTTGCGACGTTATCTAGACTGTTCTGTGCACCCTTTAAATTGAGCGTTGACAAGTGGGACGGGCATTCTTTGTTCGACGATCGACGAGCACGTTTGTTTCTATCGCAGCCGCCGAGTTGCTTAGTTCTTTTGTGGGCGCAAGTCAGCCAAAATAAAGAGTTTAATTTAGTGCAATCATCGACCCTTCATTTGTGTCGTCGACCTCGTCACCACTACGTGACAATACCATACCATACCATACCTTACCATACCATACCATACCATGAACGGTGATTCCCTATATTAAATTGGCTAAAATGACAATATGGATCCGATTATCGAACGCCGAGCAAATGCACATTAAAGCAGAGTTTTCATTTATTCCATTGCTGACATTAAAATGGCGCCCGACATACTATTTGTTCGTCGCATACGGACGCTGTTTGTCCATTTGATGAAGTACAAGAAACTGACATGATTATGGCGATGGCAACACGCGCACCGACTCCGTTGTTTTAAAAATATTCAATATGGGTAGGTGCATGCAACTAGGTTTCAAATGCGTACTTCTGGAGCTTGATCTTACGAACTACATAGAAGATTAAGACAGTTTAGAAACTGAGCTCAACCTCGATGTTGATGTGCACGAATTTTGCAGCTATATAATATTCCTTAAGAGATGCAGGGGTTGATTAGTTAATTTTGTAAATTAATCATCGAATCATGACGTTCTATCACTGACATGATGCCCATTTTGCTGGAAAACCAACCTGCGTTGGCTATACTGACGTACTACGCAGGTTTAAAAAAATCTGCTAACAAAATAAAGAAAAAATTAGCCATGGTTTAGCTTGTTTTTGAATCTGGAGTTCGGCGAGAGCTATCTGCATGGCTACGCTTAGGTTCGGCTTGACAGTACAGGCATGGCTTTTGCATAGTAGTTTACTTTATGGTTCCAGCTTTATTTATGCCATAGGGGGCACTTTTCACCACTAAAGTGCGATGAGGCGAAAGCCTATGTTGCGCAGTGGTTCGAAGCCCTCCACTACGGCACCCTTTTCTCTCTGTTTTCCCTCTCACCTTCGCGATGACGCGATAGCGTAAGCTAGTAGCCAACATATGAAGCCCCGCTTTAACCGAGCCGTATGATCATGCTTGCGTGGCCTAGGAATAACGTGAATGCAAGGGTTTTAGCTCCTCCTACAAAACAATATCGGTATATGGTTTAAGAGTAGGTTGAGAGTGGTGCAAGTTACTGGAGTAAATATTACTTTGAAAGCTTTTTTTTTTCTCCTTAATGCCGCTCTGATAAAGAAGTTCGGAGGTATTGGGGAAGAGTTCGAGTTAACGTTTCCTATGATTCCCGTATGCTATTCGTCCTAATTTGTAGGGAACCGGAGAGAAGTATTTCGAACTCAAAATAGGGGATGTCCGTTCGAGCAGTTGCATCATCACCTTTTCAAAATGATTTCTGCCACTCACTTTTTTTTTTGTCAATACATTTGATTGCGGTAATTTTTCCCAGCCTATTTTGCTCTGGTTTGACCTTGTTTTTTGTAAATACTCAATGTGCAGCGCATAGACTGAGGCAGAAATGAGTCACCAGTATTTTCGGAGTACCCCATTTCAAGTCACTCTTCACAGCAGATATGCAATGAACAGACCGATCTTACATATACAATACGTAACTGCACCACAATAGCACACATAAGAACAAAGGATAACTTACATATATAGGTAATGAAAAACGTCTTACAAAGTGCGTGGAACAGCTCGTATTAACAGGGTGACAGCGGCACGGGATAAAATACACCACGGCCGCTCGATGGAAGCAAATACACAATGGATTTTTTGTACTGACGGAACGGGAAACCGAATGCTTGTTTCTGAGTCTATTTCAATCCAGGCGGCAATAATACGCCCCAAACATGGGCCTTTAAATATATTTATTTCGCACCCGCAACTTTGTTTCTCTTCTAATAAGCTTTGAATGGCAAATATTGGGCCAAGCGTATGCCATGCCATCTCAATAGAATACTATATTGAATCTCCGCACTATTCTGTGAAGAGAATTAAAAGCAACTCAAGAATTATTTCTATTAAATTACTTGGTTTAGTGCACTTGTATTGCGTAGTGATCGGTACGCCAAATCACTATATCATTGCTAGGTTTCCAGTAAACAATGAAAAACAAATATTATTTCTTAGAAAAAGAGGTTGGGGAGGGGATACCTTGTGCACACGTTCAACTGTACGAAAGAGTCCCATACTCTAGTTCTTTTTATGTACAGAACAGTTCAATCTCTTTGGGAAATAAACCGTTTATGTTCACTTGCTCGAAAAAATGCCATATAAAAGTGTCTTCAAAGTTCATGCAACAATTGCTATGTTTCGATTCGTTGGTAGGACCATATATGGTGCATATGGGATTTTCGAGACATTTAAATGTCATCTGTTTGTTTTTAGCTGGCTTGTGCACTATACAAGGTAGTTTTTTACGATCGCTTCTAGTGTAATAAGCGTTTTTATAAAGTATCAAGTAGTATCGGGAATTACAGATAGTATTATTTAGAATCGTCTGGATCACTATCTGATTAAGATGGATCTGTCCGATTGAAAGTGAATCTCCTGAAATGATAATTTCTCTAATGTCGACAAATTTGCTTTTCTTTTCAATCTCATTAACTTTGTGCCAACCCAAAAGCGATTACTGAAGAAAATTATTTATAATCTTAGGACTTGAGGCAAAGAAATTTTAGTTTTCCCCGTCCGCTAAAATTAGCCTCCCAGAAGCATCTACCGCCACTCTTTTCATTGTGCGTCCCTTGTCTCGAATGAAAATTGAAGCACAGAAAATGAAAACATCCCGTTCTGTTTTCATCTCAACAACCCTCTAACTTCCACGCCAACGTGCGGCTAGAAACGAATGCCAATCGGGTACCTTCACTAAATTCTAAGCATTAGATTTAAAAATACGCCGTGTTTATCGAACTACACCTCAGACGAATTTGGGTCATTGTTAAAAGCCAACAAATGCATGCCTATGAATATCTACATTAATATTGCTCCGTTCGCTGCAGCTCATTTACTTTGTTAAAATATCTGAAATAGAAGTTTTTAACACGATTATATACTCGCTAGTGCGAAATTTAGCTAAGCTATTTAAGCGTTGCGATATATTGAGGCAAAGAATCTTAGATATGCTTGTATATGTATTTGAAGTTACAAAGCAAGCCAAAGAGAATTCCTGAGAAATAGCGAATATAGAGTCACGAGTCATGGGCGCAGAGCTCGTGACTGTTCTTTATTTTCTTCTGAGAAATCATCTTCAGCTAGAGACTCTCTCGTTGCCTGTGACTCTCTTTCGCTCAGTTACATCGACAATAACGGCGGCGTGGCCCAACCACCGAACAGTGGCACAAGAACGACGCTCTAAAACAGCCGTAACTATGTTCAAAACAGTTGCCAGAAGTGGCTACATTGTGAACGCTTCTTGACTCGTTATGCAGAGGCCCATGGTGACCCAAATTATACTCTCGGAGAGCCAGAGCCGCTATGATTCTTCTCTATCCAGAGACAAAGCAGCAACGCTAGTAGTGCTTTTCGACATTAGCGATCACGTCCGTCTTTGACACCCAACAATGGTGCTGCACTTAGTGCCAGTTTGCATCGTGGAGGAAATGTCACCGCGTCCCTGCTCCTAGCGCTAAGCGAGTTCCTCTCTCGTGAAAAGGCGAATGATTTGTCAAACGCAGAACTTGGACCTTCCATGATTCGTAGCAAGCTAGCAATATGGAACGTCTTTTCAAATTTTCGCAGCGACGCCAGCGTATAAGCGTTTTTCTTCAAATTTTGATACGTTTCCATTTCACACGCTCTAACTCCGCAGTTGAGATGCTTTTTCACTGCAGTCTTCTCAATTCTATTTTGTCCTGATTACTTAAACCTAACAACGAGTGCCAGTAATAACACATCCGGAAAATATACACCGGGCGTACGTGGCCTCCTACGTGCAGTGTAAGTGGTTTTGAGCGCATGATGGTTAGACCCAACCGGCCGTAGCCTCAACCGCACGTAACTTTCCATTTCAGTTTACCATTGCTCTTGTACTCCACTTGCATTGTTTTGGAACGTTCATCCCAGCATGACAGATTGGGTTACGGGCTTATTGAGACAGTGACTGGACCACCTTCTTTCTTCACTAATTAGTTCTCTTCCTTTTCCTCTGTGATGACGCAACCTAATACCGAAACCCAATAACAAAATTTTATAACGAGGTCAGTCTTGCTGAAACAATTGTTTCGAGTAAATTGTAGCACTTTCCGAATTTAGCACAGCAAACATTAAAAGATCACGTGCGATTCAGTCCACTTCGAACTTCATCACTGAGCTTGCCGAGTTCAAACCAAGCCTAGATAACCAAGGCAAGCAGAAAGGTTTACATTTCAACAGCCTGATCATTGAGAGTCGTGCTGTTTAGGCAAGAAGCGGTACCTATCCTAAATGCAATCAACGCTCACAGGCGATCAGCCGAAAAGATTGCTCTTGCCTTGTCATTGATTGTCACTGCCTCACTCGAAGTTGCGTAGGCGCGAAGCTTGCGGCCAAGCGCCGCAGGAAACTTCTTAACTGAATAAAATGCTACACGTTCGGACGAACGACGGCTGATTACATCATGGTTTGTACGTCGCCTTCTGTGCGAGTGGCTGCGCCTGTACGATGTCGGTGATTCACGCATAGTGTTCGACCGGGGCGGTTGTTCTGGAGGCCCGCCAAGTCGACGCTCAACCTGTTCTGCTGTTGCTAATTCGGTTCCATCCTTTGATCACTACGAGTAGATGAGGCAATCGCCCCTGGACAGCAGAGCAAGACATCCAAACTAACGCACGGCGTCTGTCGTCTCGAACGGCTTTCAGGCGGAGCCCACGTCGTTACCCGGGATGGGAGACGCCCAGCGAGTTACGTAATAGTCATCAAGATGGGATTCAGGCGTTGGCGTAATGTGTGCTTCTAACGCACCTGTTTTAATCATAATGTTAAGTTGCTTTTTTCTTTAGTTCTTGGTAACATAACGGTGCTGCGTGTCGGTATTTGAAAGAAGTCCTGCCCAGTCACAGGTACGGTTTAACAAACCAATGTCGCGCCCCACCCAGTCGACATGGCTCATAATAGCGGCTTCGGTAACCCATTGCGAAAAAAAGAGTAATAAAGGGGGCGCTGTTATAGTACAGTGCTCTTCTTTAACAGAGCTTAGCAAGTTTGAAGGGCTACTCCTGAGGTTTTTCGACATTTGAATATACTAATAAAATTTTTACTATGGGTTGTCCTGTCCCCCCTGACGCATTATACCAAATTTAGGCGCTTTGCGATAATTCGTTCACGCGCAACAGGGTTTTAAAATGTGCAGTTTTCGTGGCTTCTTTTCAAACGATTTCTGCGGGGCAACACTGGATTTGTGACGTCACAAAGAGTACACCCGCGTTACTGCCCACTCCCCGCGTGATCATGAAATTTTGAGGCCTGTGTCGGGCTACCTCAGACATCTTAAGTACTCGCTCATGATTTCCATATTTTAATTTTACCGTCCAACGCACTTGCGAGTGTTTTTCGAATACTGTGTGTGACGTCACTGTTTCGTCGACTGCAATGTCGTTTATGGCCATGAAATCAGTTTCGGCTTCGGTTTGTTGTTTTTCCTTCTTTAAAATAGTTCTACTTAAAATTTTGAAACAAGTTCTTTTTTTTTTTTTTTAGTTGGAGTCAGGACCACTGAGTAATGTAATGCAGTCAAACCTCAAAACGACGAAAAAAAACACCGGAGCTGCCTTTAATGACGTCGGCCGCGGCTATCGCAAACATTACAAACGTTTTGTGCTTCTATTTGCATCGGCTACATCGTTTTCGCTCCAAACGCCGGTCAACAAAAGTTCCATCTGAAGTATAATGGTTATGAATGAGGTAAGTCGGCCTGTGACTAGCTATCCGTGGCTCAAACTCCAGGAGGCAGAGTTCTTTCTGGACATAAAGAATTCGGAAATAACTTGGCAGCTTTCAAAACATCAGTTACACTCACTTTGGATGTCGCTATCCCACCTTGCGCTAAACAGCACATAACTTAAATTCACTACCGCAAAAGGTGATTAATCGAGGGCATGCCACCCGTGCAAGCTGCATTCACTGAGAGCGAGTAAAAGCAAATATATAAATATTATCTTGTCCTTTTTACAATGACCCAGCGAACTACGAGAGCTTAAAAAAAAATTGTAATGATTAGCAACAGCGCTTTCACGATATTTCTAGGCTTTGCATACAGCAAGTCGAAATATATGTGATGATTTATTGCTTGATGCAGACAAAACAAGATACCCTAAATTGCAAAGCCGCCTCTTTATTTTAGAACGTTGGCTTTCTTTCAATTATTTTGAACTGAAAGAATGGGCTCAAGAAGTTTGAAATTTCTGCTGACAACGTCGCCTTCTAACTATGACGCAGAAGGAGGCCCTCTGGTTTATGGCTCCTGATTGTACTGTCACGGTCAAATGTTCCGCTTCTGCTTTATCATTCACGGGTCAGTGGCTTCACGAAAGGGACGTGTGCGGCCGTTAAACGATGGTCTTAAACCCTTTGTTTGGCACCTGGATACCTTCATGCGAAGCGGCTTGCTTTGAGAAAAACGAACTGTGGGTTAATTCTTTTAATCATTTGCACACTACCACATAACAGATGCATAGCAAGAGCGCTAAGCGTTTAGAGGTCGCCTGCTTTTTCAGAGGAGCATGAACTCACAAAAGAAAAAAAAAAGTTGTTTGGTGCAATAATAAACATCGTATTGGCCAACGAGCTGATAGTTGAAAAATTATTCGACCCTTAGAAGACACCATGCCTCATATGAAAAGTATTTTTAAAAATCTCGCTAGTACTTAACTCTGCACTGGTTAGTGACAGGACTGAAATAAATCAAATGCAATTATCGCATAGAGAATTTCACTGCTTATTTTTTCTCCAGAACTGAGCAGGCGAGCTCCGTCGGTCTGGTAATTTATTATCATCCAGATGCTATTTGTCATGGCTTTCACTTAGTGAGGTGACCGTAGCGTTCGCTAGCGTTTTATGATAGATAGCCTGACTGCTATAGTGTTTCGCCTCAAAGCACACCACTGAATCTTAACAAAATCGAGGACATCGTTTCGTTAGTCGCCGTCGAACATCGTAGCTTTCGATTTGAAGTGGTAGGGGGGGGGGATGACGTATTTTGGTTTAGGGGGTTTAACGCCCCGAAGTGACTCGGGCTATAAGGGATGCCGTACCAGAGGGCTCCGCAAATGTCACCTACGTAGAGTTCTCTAATGTGCCCTGGCATTGCATTGCTGACGGGCGCTTTGCTTCTCGCCTCTGTCGAAAAGCGGCTGCCCCGTCCAGGATTCGATCCCGCACCCTTAGATGTAGCAGTGTTGAGCGTCTTAACTGCGCCCCCGCTTCGGGACGGGAGCAGATCTAAAACGTTTTCCCACAGCTACTGGTGTAACGGAAACTAAGTAATTGTTGACTTACTAAACCCGCTGCGCAGAGAAAAGTGAATCTCTTGTGGAAAGTGTATAGCTTAACAGCCTTGGCGCTGCCTCGCAAGTGCATTTATATTCAAGACCTTTAGAATGTACCCAACGCTTATCAAGCACAGATGCTGGAAAGAGAACGCACATAACTGCTTATTTATTTTACTCTAACTGAGCAACGCCTTAGTAAATTTGTCTACATATCGGTTTTCCTGAAAACAGGAAATCGTTACTGAGGGAAAAATAAAAAATACGTGTCTTTTTTCGCCAGTTTCATGCAAAATAATTAGGCGAAACTTACAAGAGGTCGAATTAATGAGAAAATTGACATCCTTTTGCACTCTCGGGCAAACCTGACTCAGAGTGTAGAAAAATACCCGTTCACAAATAAGTTATTGCTTCTTAATGTGTAGCATAGAACTAGTGTAGTCGAGCGTAAACTTAGAGATGAATGTATAACAACAGCGATATCGGTACAATACCAACACCTGCAATGCTGAAAGCAGTTTATACGATCGTAACTTTGCTAGTTATACAGGAATCGTTAGCAAACTTTTGAGGCCTGCACAACAAAACCTTTTTGACATAACCGTGCGCATGCGATGTTAAATCTGGAAACGCAAGTAGACACCTCTCAGTTTCCTGTTACTAATGCCTAATGGAAGCCATGGCGATGATTCTGAGCAACTCACAAGCAAGCGAGCTGCGGTTGTCTCGGTGGTGGTATCTTCTTTGGCTTCTATCAGATCTTTAAATTGTGCTTAAGCATTATATCAAACGTGCCGACAAAGCGCACATAAATCTGCGAAGGAGTCATTTAAACATCGTTGCAGGGCAACACACGGCAGGGACGCAGAACGAGATGAGACACGCACACAGCGCGGTCGTGTGTTACGCTACAAATAAGTTTTAATGTGAGGACCAACAGGCCCGAGTTCCCATCTCAGTAAAGTGTTCGGCTTCCGTAGCTATGTATTCGGGAGTAATTGACTACAAATTGTGCAGGGAAAGACAAAAATATCCTTCAGTTATAAAAACTAAGAGCTTTTCGCGACGCCATTTACAACATCAAAGAGTAGCAAGCCTAGTGAAAGCCGAAGGCCCTCGGATGTTCACACGAAACAGATACATGGCAAGTTCACCTCTATTATTCAGCGCCGCCCGTCTCAATCGATGCGCTCGATCTCACAACACATAACCTTTTTAGCGATAGACCAAGCTTTGACCATAGCTGTTGAGCGCAGCACAAACTGTACTTATAGTGCTTCACGCGTTTTCCCTCTATGAATACAGGCTGCTGTTCAAAAAAGACTGGGACCGATGAGGGCAACAGGGGAGGATACAACCGGCCAGTAATTACGGGATAATCAGTGAGAGACGAGTGTCTAAAGGCAATGGCCAAAAACAACTGCACGTTGCCTTCCCTGTTAGCTTCAATCGTGATCGCCAACTCTGCGGGCATCTCATGGTTCACTAAGGATGCAGAATAGATGACTGGCTATAATAGTGTACAGGACGCCATTAGTTTCGCACTGTCGAAGGTAGTACGTAATTGAAAACACTGTTTAGCGATCTCCTGTGAAGTGTGGTCTGTAAAAGCTGCTGCACAAAACTGCGTCAGTTTATCCAGGAACAGGAGTCAGCTGATGACGAAATCCCGTGCTAGTTGTTGTGTAGCGCCCTACCAATGCGCTTTGAGAAAGGATCAACAGCTCTGAAAATGAGCTTTGCATGGGAATTAAGAGACAATAACGATAGTTGTTTTGTTAGTGTGTGTATATATATTTTTTTTTTTTTCACTGCTGCACAGCCAGCTGTAGCAGCACTTTTTCAATGCTATGACGCCGAAATAGAACTTGGCGATCTTTTTTTAGTCGAAACCTTGCCATGTAACAAAAGTTAAGGTTTTGATTTTTCCATCACTAATTTGTCTTCACACACGCACCGCCAAATGACTGAGCAACTGCGACGAAACGCAGAGAACAGAGCCGACACTCCAGTGTACGAGAAAACGTCGGATGTATTGAGAACATTCATGGCTTTTTTTATGGGCAAGAATTAGTTTACTATTGCCTTCAACTACTATCTCGCCTAAGAAATGAGTCAAGCATAAAGTTCGGAAAACAAGCATGGCTCGCCTAAAGAATCTCGATTGCATGCATTCCTAGGCCCAAGACTCTGTAGCGACAAACGTCTCCGTGTAGCAGAACAAAGCAGATTTTATAGCTCCGGAAGACAAAAACATAACAATAGCCAGAAAGACGAAAAGCGATGAAAACAGCCAAGCAGCGTCTGCGCACGTCAGTTTGTATTTCAGCAAGCTCTTACACAACGTTAAGGAGAACGCGAGTAAATATAGCCCTAACGTTTTCGTTTATGTCCACCTGTAACTTTGGCAAAGTTTGTGCACCGCTTGGTGAACAAAAGAGGGGTCTATGCTCTAAGAAGCGTGCTACCGAGCATACAGAATACCCAAACTCACCTGCGACGTCCCCATTATTAACTGTAGTGTTTACATTAGACAAACGGGTCCGTGCTATAGCGATCTGAACAAAAAGATGAAAACCGTTCGAACGTAAGAAGCAAATCCGGTGGGCTCTGGCCAAAGCTATAACGGTAACTCACGCTTATAAAGCAGTACGTTTCTTGCATATTTGCGCTGGATACCAATAAGAGAGGGAGAAGCCATTTAGATCCTTTTTTTTTCTTTTTCTTTATCAACGCAGCTGGGGAGATGTATCCCAGCTCATTATCAGTGTTTTGTTTCTAGACAAAAAAGTTCTATTTCTAGACTGCCCGTCTAGAAATAGAACTAAACTATATTCTATTTCGTCAAGAAATAGAATAAAAATAGAAATAGTATAGAATAGAATACAAAATAAAATAAAAGTAGAAATAGACTGTTCTTGTTCTTTGTAAAATGTCTTTTCTGTGAAAAGGTTTTTTTTTTTTTTACCTTTTTCTTGGCTGGCTCTATATTTAGTTTGACACTGCTTGCTACGCTTTCACGCAACAGCGGTAAAGGCCCATTTTTCTATGAAATCTGAGGTCGGCGTTGTCGGCTTTATGAACGAATTATATTGGATATGCGTCGACAGGTGGCAGTTTACAGGTGGTATGGCCGAGCACTGATTGGCCGGCTTATTGTGTGACGTCACGAGAACACGTCACATGGCCGAGTTAGCAGTAGCTGTCCACTGGGGTAGCTCCTTTCAGATGAAAGGGTGAAATGGGATCTTAACTCTGGATTCTTGTTTCCCCAGTCAGGAACGCTACCCCCATAGGTCATGCAAGCGGGTTCGCAGGGTTTGGCGAAAACAGGGCTTTATACCTTTTTCGGGTGAAGTTTCGCATAATGTGGTAGTTTACGACTATAGACCAGTGAGTATGCGTGAGATTAGAGAGGCACATATTAAGGAATTATTGATTATACGCATAACGACATGCATATACTTGAACGATGATCCGCAATGGAGGCCACAGACAGGAGCCCATAATGGTCGCACGTGGTGCCTGTAAAGGCGGAGCTCAAATGTCACCGAAAATTTTGTTTTTTTTAACTGTCTCCACAGGATTCTTGTCTTCGACTTTTAGCCCATTATCCTGTTGGCTCCTCTGCGTGTATGATTTCTGCGCAGCTTTGCAGAGCTTTACTTGTTCGTTGATGGCCAGTATAGGTTTGGTTATCTTACCCCCGCCAGGGTGGCGCAGTGTTTACGGTGCTCGACTACTGTGCCCAAGGATGCGGGATCGAATCCCTGCCTCTGCGGCCGCTTTTCGGGGGAGGCGAAAAGTAAGGCGCCCGTGTGCTGTGCAATGTCAGCGCACGTTAAAGAACCCCAGGTGAACGAAATTCCCGGAGTCCTCCACTACGGCGTCTCTTATAGCCTGAGTCGCTTTGGGAGGTTAAACCTCACGAATCAAACCAAACCAGGTTTGCTTGCTCTTTTGGAATGCGACATGGGCTGTTAAGAGACAGGAAACTTCTAAAGCAATGCCTATAGTTATTCGACTATTTCTACAGGCTGAGTTAATTTTTGTTCTCATCACATGTTTTTAAAACAGGCTGATTCTGCGCACGAGGTGATGGCTGTAACTCAAAATATCTCATTTCTTGGCCAAATGAATGAGTTGTCCGTAAGCGAGTCTTTTCATTTTCTTTTTTTTTTTTTCTCGCTATTTCCAGAATTTCAGCTCTTAGTGCTGCTGGTATGCCTAATCATGCAAAGGATCTCGATGAAAAACGGTCGCTTTAAGGCAAAAATTAATGCCGCATGCGAACCGTTGTCCTCGATTGTTTGATGCGCTTTCGGTTTCAATATGTGCCCCAAAGCATGTCAGGCATAAAATTATCCTTTCTATCCCCATTTGTCAGTTACAAGAGAACATGCCAAAAGCAGGAATAAAAAGTGTAACGTTTTGTGACCGTATTGAGTTGTATTATGACCATTGACAAATTGCTTCTCGAGAGCAACGTATAAATTCAATTCATAAGAGACATCCTTGCAGTGCACAGCCTTTGTTATGTCCGATTTATATTTTCCGCGTGATGCTTCACTTTCAGAAGTCAGGTTTCTACAGTCCTACAACGTACTTCATCAGCAGTTTAGCAGGCAGTCGGATGTTCCTTGTTTTTTACCAGGCTTACCTCACCACAGTATAGATGAAGAAATTTGCTTTTGTACAACTGCGTTAATGCTCCTGCGGACAGAGTTTTACCGGGGAGTTCCCTTCAGGTATCTGGAGCGCTATTCGGAGCACAGTAAATACGAAACAGAACGTTTCGTTTGCTTTGCCATCTAAGCAAACAATAATATATTGAAAGCTTCGATATGATTTGTCTTGTCCTGTCGTGTTTCGAACATTTCTACAAATAAGTAGCTCTTCGCAGGAAGATAACAGTAAGAGTAACAGTAAATAAATTGTAATAACTAATAAACCATTGGATTGAAAGCACCTAGACTTGAGATGATATGATAGTGTTTACTGGCCTACCACTCTACAAGATTTGGCTGCTGAATATATATCGTATATATGTAGGGAACTTTAGCTCCAGTATAGGTTGACTGCGGAACGCTGTACTGCACGTGCCGAGCTCTTTCGCAAGATGATTGGCGTTGAAACTTCATAGCATCTCATTCTGTTGCGGTGCTTTAAGCGAAGCTTACTGCGCCCGTAGAAAACACCATTAATGTAGCTTCCGAATAATAGCAGTACAAGAACATCATTACGTAAACCGTTCTTATCGTCCTCGCAGATAACCACCGCAAGTGGCAGACATTTTACTTATTAAACATTAGGCCTTCTTTTGGCAGACACGCAACGGTTTGTGTGCATGACACCCCCATCTTCCAGAGGGCTTCCAGCCAAAGCTCACCTACGCATGTTCACATCCCCGAAGGCGTCCGCGCCACCGTCGCCCACCTCCACCTCCCAGAAGGCCTCCACCTACGACCAGCCTACGTACAATAAAAATGCACTAGCGCCGGAACAAAGTATAGAGGTGACATCACATTCAAACTCTCGGGGCAAAGGCGACCTTTGTGAAAGCGAATTTCTAATGCTATCTGAGATTTCCCCCATCGCGTAGTATGATCGCCTGTCAATTTCATTACTTTTCTTTTTAACCCACAAAATTTCAAATAAATTTGAATGTGTTCTCAAATTCCAGTGTGTGAAAGGATTCGACGTACAATTTGTGCAGTCGTAGCTTCAAGCAGGCCGTAGCCAACCAGAAAGTTCTGCCTTCGGAGTGTAACCGAAGCGTTTTTGAATGGCTTCTCGTTCGACGAAAAAAAATCGACGGGAGCGATTCATATCGAAGCTGATACACGTAAACTTTTTGCCGTGTTTTGTAACAAGTAATTTCACCTTTCGTTTCATTTGGCGGTTTCGTAAGTCGTAGGACAGAAAGTGTGGGTTAGGAAGGAAACAACTACTTAGCATCATGCTCTTACTTTTTTTTCTCTCTTTTTCTTTCCTTCTCAACGCTTGCTAGAGGCGTCTGTTCACCCACTCGGCGCCGGTCGATCAACATCTCTATATGCGCACTATCGCCGCCAATGCCCATGGCCTCAATGGTGCCGCAGTTTTTATCTTATATATATATATGTATATATATATCCTTTATTTTAAATTTTCATCTTACCCGCAATACATGAGCGATGCATGAGAGTACCTCTTTTTATCCATTGAGCTTTTCCGCCCACTCTCCTCGTCTTGAAGTCAAGCTACGTTTTTTTAAGCCCGAAAACTCCTTTTATAACCCAATGCCTATTGATATAGCAATGGGATTCGTGAAGCAGTTATGACAGACAGATCATTAATATAGGGTCATATTTAAGCCACGAGCAGCCTGATGTCATTTGGTGTAGTTTACGTCACCAGCTGGCAGCGACCAATCACGGAGGACCAAATTATTATTCATTAAGTGAATTGCCGTGAAAAAGAAATGTGTTTAACCCTGTCTACACCCAATATCTAGCGATAGCTTCAAGATGATATACATTTTCGGATTCTACTCGTCGAAATCTTTTAAACGGTATAAAATTTAAACATGGTAGCATATGAAGCTCAATTTTAATCCCAAAAACTAATCTACAGTAATCAATAGTAAAATTAGTCAAATGAAATTGTACTGGGCAAAACTATACAACGATATATGGCTTGATGTACCACAGGTTAATTTTTTGTCGCATTTAAATAATCAATTTTGTTCACGACACGTAATTAGTAAAGTGGTCATTTAGTCATGCAAACGCTCAGTGAGCCATGGGGTCATGCACCAGTTCACCATAGCGCACTATAGTAAGCGAGACTTGTCGCTAGGCAAGTTAAGTCTCCCTTTGACCTTAGCTGAGCATGAAGGTCATCTTGTGGCACCGACACGATAGCCGGGTTTGTCTATCGCTCTAAAACTGCCTAGGTGGCTCAGTCGCGTTGGAATTCAATTGCTGGTACCAAAGTCGCAAGTTCAATACTGGCCTAAAGCAGCCGTAAATGGACGGGGGCACACAATCTCGTGTGCATCACGTGCGCTTTGTAATGAAAAAAAAAAACGAATAAAAGAAAACCAAAGTGGGCCCCATTGGTTATTACCAGAAGTGTGCCTGACGGCACTTTCTTGAAGTAAAAATAAACCATCGTGAGTGATATCGGTGCACGATAAACTGTTCCCGGTGATCTAAATTACTCCGGATAATAACATTACCGCGTCCATCATAGCCCATTATGTTTTTGGGACGTTCAACTACTGAATTCGCTTATAGAACACGCGCTTCTGTGTTCATTTATTTAAATGGGAAAATATTAAGCACAGTTAATGGAACACTTTGCCCAAAGCTGCGAAGTTTTGGCACGTTTCCATTCACTTGCTACCGAACCTCCGTCTAAACGACTTCTACGTCCTGCAGCGTATTTTCTTCCCATAAGAAGGGAGAGGAAGGGTACCAGGCCGTCTTACTCACTGCTTCGTCCCTGAGGGTTGCGATGGTGTGTGGTGTCGTTTCCATTTCCCAGTGCGGCCCCCAACCGCATCAGCTACACAGGGCCTGGCGGCATTGATAGTTTCCCCACTTTCGCGAAAATCCGGGATCCAATACACAGCACTGTAGAACAATGGTAAGCTGTTCTTGGCTGTAGGATTCATGAATGAACGACAGCTTACACGACAGGATGAAGGAAGAAGGCGCTGTGCACGGAATTCACGACTGACCAATCATCAAGGCCGCGCAAAGGAACATTACGGTGTAACCACGCACATTCTAAGAGACAGAGAAAAACCAATGTATACAATATGCGGACGCTGCAGGCGATGGAAAAGGAGAAAAAAAATGTTGAAGGAAGTTTGGTTTGGTTTTGTGGGGTTTAACGCCCCAAAGCGACTAAGGCTATGAGAGACGCCGTAGTGGAAGACCGGAAATTTTGACCACCTGGAGTTCTTTAACGTGCACCGACATCGTACAGCACACGGGCACCTTGCTTTTCGTCTCCATCGAAAAGTTGCCGCCGAAGCCGGGATTCGATCCCGCATCCTTGGGAACAGTAGTCGAGCGCCGTAACCACTGCGCCACCCCGGCTTTGTTTTTCTTTATTGCCTGGTCTTGACACGAGAACAAAATCAACAAAACTCACTCAAATGCTATTTACAAACGCTATTTACATATGACACACTAAAATTCACGCATACACAACAAAGGCTCTAACCTTGAGAGCCACTCGGGAGGTTTTTCTGTAGCTTTCTGGATTGCCAAATACCTGTCCACGCTTTCCCGAAAATAAATTCTGACAGGCCGTGCATCTTTATCGCAATGGTAACTCGCCATTCTTGAGCGCCATATACAGTGGAGGCCTCGGCAGGGTGAAAGATGGTTGCTTAGTTTAAAATTAATGTCTTTAATTTTAAACTAAGTGCTTGTGAAGGTTTGTTTGCTAATGCAAAGGTAACTATCCTTTGAGTTAAAGTAGACCTAGCTCACTATAGCGTTGGGAGTGTTGCATGAACCGTGCGGAAGGTGCTCTTCGTAAGTTAATGCAGCCTTCGCATGTCCCTTATTGAACTGATAGATGCGTAGACTGAAATAAGAGGAAAGTAATGCGTGCTTCTTAAGGCACTTCTTTACGCACACATTCGTCTTCGCAACACTCGCTGTTAACAGCTCTGCGCTTCGACCCATGTCACCTCAGGTGTACATCGGTGGCTTTCTTGGAACTCACCGGCTTTGAATAGTTGACTGCCCGTGCAACAATTACTTACCGCTGAGCAGCCTATACATCATCGCTCACTTCTGGACTTCATGAAATCAGCCAACCTTTTTCCATTCATTTACCATTCATTAATCCTTCATTCATATCCTACTGATGCCCTGAGGCAATAAATATCGACTAAAAAAATCCCCAAAAGTTTTATTACCAGAAAGTATTGAGGGTCTAGTGCCACTAATGAGCTCGACCCGCCTTATATATTATTAGGTTTGTTTAGTGCTTCTTTTTGATCCTTCGATGAGGGCACGAATTCATAGGTACGTTGTAACAAGCCAGGCTGAGCAAGACGAGAAGGGAACCGGCTTGGTTAAATCAAAACGACCTTCTCCACCACCAAAGTCCATATATTAGTGCGCCAGAGGGGACGTCCGATTCGAGTCCACATACATTGTTAAGCGATGCGCGTTTGTCGTGAAGGCACTCTTCCTGGAGACGATAAAATTTAGCCTGAAAGGTCTAGGATGGGTATTACTCATATTTACGACAAATGACTTTGGTGGGGCTCAAAATTAAAGATGTACGGAACGGTGAGGCTCCTACAGATGGAACACGGAGTGCAATAGACGTCATAAATCATGGAAACATAGTTTATATCCTTGCCAGCGAACCATATGAAAGGATGAAGTAATGAAAGATGCAGAGGAGAGAACATTTTTCACGCTTCGCACAAGGCTGGCATGCAGCAAAAAATAAAACGGACAAAATGAAAAGGCAGAATTTATCCCTGGGTCCGGTTCCAACGATAGTATATTTTTGCTTTTAATCTTTTGCAGTCAGGTCGTCGCAACATACCATGTCTTAGTGTTTCCGGATGAGAAATCTCTGCTTTTTACCCTTTCTATTATATTTCGGGCCGGCACAATCTCTCGCGGAAAAAAAAAAAAAAAGATTTTCAGGATTTCTATTTGTTTCTTTCTGCAGAAGAAAGCCAAGGGGCTGTCATGAGTGGTTATTTGAAACGCACACATTGCATGACAAACCTGACTTTCTTGCAGTTGAGGCATTTAAGAATGTTTTTCACCTTCTAAACTTTGCAACATAACAATATGCAATCCCTTTTAGGGCACAGGATATTCGACCTTGAGTACGACCAATGCGCTGCGTGGCCGTGCTCTGCGTAGTACCAGCGCGCCCGACGGACATTGAGGCGAAGTAGCGCCAGCGCACATAGGCTTAAGTAGCGATGCAGAAGTGCCATTAGTACTACCGATAGGCGCACCGATAGCGCTATCACTTGTACAATAAATAATTTTGCCACTAACTACTAGGATCTTTATTTCTTGGTGCCAACAGCCACAGGCATGCGACCTTATCACTTTGTTTGTAGCCCGTAGAATGATCTAGGCGATGACGCGAACATTTTCTTCTGTTTGTGTGCGCTAAATGCCGCCAGATGTGGCTTTATCTCTTTCGTTTTATCGCAAAATACGGTGAGGTTTATTTCGAATGATTACAGCTACAGCGTCTGCTTCCTAATTTTTCCGGGTTGTTCTATAGTTAACTTCGGCGGATTTATCTAGAATTCTAGGTGTTTCTTCGCCAACTTTGATGATCGTAACAACTATCAGTAGTTTGACAACCACATCTGGGGCCTTTAAGCGTATAATAAAATGATGATGATGATGATGATGATGATGATGATGATGATGATCACAATGGTACGCGGACGCGTCGCGTTCCTTGGCGCGCGTTCAAGCGTGGCATTGCAGATGGCAGGGACTCTAGACAAGAACTATAATCTCGTAGAATCTTGCTGCTTAGTTCTGCGGGGGCAAAGTCAGCGCAGTCGAGAGTTCGTTTACGTGCAAGGTCCGTCTCTTCATTGGCTGCCTTCAGCATTACCAACACCACTTGAAAATGTTATAGTGTGTTTGATTGTTAGCGTTATCGACAGTACTATCAATAACACTATGATCAGAACTTTCGACAGTACTATCGATAGAATGCAATCAACCAGGAGACGTCATTGCAGCATAAACTGGTTTAACAATAAGAACCTCAACTAAATATATTGGCGGGATGTGTCTAGTTACTTTTGAGGATGACTATCGATAGCTTTCTAAAATCATAGCTTTGCTACTCAAGGCACAAATTCAGGAAACGCTTTCTACCTAACAAAGTTCAGCCGATGTCAAAAGGGAAGTGGCCTACCTGGCGATAAATTAAGTCTCGCTTATGATGCGATGATTATGAAGCGGTACATGCACATGACTAACTCACCGCTTTATTAATTATTTTAGCAACCAGTTAAATTTAATTAGTTAATTGTGAAAAAAGTTAAACCTCGTCTTACATCTTCGTCGGATACCTTTGGATAGGATATGTCGACTAAAATTACGCTGTACTTGTAGGTCTCAAAATGATTAAATATTTCATTGAGATAAAGTTCGAACTTTATGCTACATAATTTTCATACATCGTTGGATTACTAACTTTAGGTCCTTGTTAATTACTGTTCATTTGTTACTTTTGGAAAAAAATTGGATCTTAGGCTACGCCATCAAGTCATTTATCGCTGTATAGCATGTATCGAATACGATTACGCTACACTAATTGAAAGTCTTGAGTACCGTTAAAAAGATAACTGTGATTAAATATTGCACTTTCTACTGCCACGTCGTCATACATTCTTGAAAAGGTTTCGAGGAGTTGTACCTGAATATACAGATCATCATATAGAGCTATTTTTTGCACGATGAATTGTTTACAACAAACTATCTATAGAAATGATATTCAATTTACCAATAGTTTTGCATCAGTAGATAGAAGTAAAGCTTCATGTCGTCTGCTACTCTATGGGAGCGCGCCGTGCTTTCTTCGCTGCGAAGCGCACTTAACTCACGGCAAGCTAACAAGACTTGATAGCTCTGAAACAGCGCACGAAAAAGCACGTTTTTTTTTTGTTGTTGTTTTTTTCCCCACCAGAATCTTGCCGCTTGTTCCTCCAAATGCAATTGAGCGGTCACGATATGAATTAAAAGCACGTACTGTTCCAAACTTCCTGATGCTAGTTTGGCCTAACTCCACAGCGGTTAGGGCCCTCGACTACTGTTCCCAAGAATGCGGGATCGAATCCCGACCGCGGCAGCCGCTTTTCGTGGAGACGAAAAGCAAGGCGCCCGTGTGCTGTGCGATGTCAGTGCAAGTTGAAGGATCCCAGGTGGTCGAAATTTCTGAAGCCCGTCATTTTGACACTGCTGATAGCTCTGCTCCTGCGCCATGTGCCCTGAGGTGACGGGAATGACATACCTAAGCATATCCATTCCACGATCCTTTTTTTTTTTTTGTCACCAAATGATTGATTTGTTATTTTGCAGATACCATTCTAACCCTCCTGCTGTTCATTCCTCACAAGGCGACGTAGGCAAGTAATACTAAAAATTAATAATAATAATTAATGCCTCCATCAGCAACGACAGTTTAATTTTGACTGAACTAGGTGGGTAAATTTTGAAGCGCACCTGACGCAATACTTGCCCTTGCGTAATGTTAGAACAGAGGCATGCGAATCACATTTTTTATTAAAAGCATATATCGAATGCTAGTTTAGATCCTGTACCGAAAAGGATATGAATAATATAGCACAGACCGAATTGATTTTTCTCTCAATGACAAATATATTTAGGCCACGTCTGAGTTATTGAGAAGGACGAGACCATCGCTCGAATCATGACCTCGATAGCAGAAATAATGAGCCCGGCTCCAAACTAGGAGGCCAGTCTATGTTTAGGCATTATTAACGAAGCTGGAAATATGTATCGCGTTGAGCCGCTGAACGCGCAGAGGAACCTTCGCAGCATGCTGTGCGTCATCGTCGTGGGCCCTTTCTTTTTTGATACAGCCGCTGAAGTAGACTACGGCGTGTCCGCTTTGAACTTCATATTTAATATTCAAAAACTATTCGAACCTAACTTGCTTCAATATTTGAACATGCGCCATTTAATTAGTGTTGTGAATCACAAGTGCATATTAGGGTCAATATTAGAACAATTTGATTATTCGCACATCCCGATTCATTAATTATCGTGAATCGATATTTAAATTAATTCACCTTACGGATAAACAGAAAGTAGTCCGCTAAAACTTCAAGGCAAGATATTTCTTAGAATAGATTGCCGAAAATGTTTCTAACAGAAAAGAAGAACCTGGACAACTGTGCAGTCTCGCGATGAATGGAAACGTTACATCGGAAAACTTTCTGTCGCGCGATTGTGACGACGCTGCTCATCTACGCGAACCAGCAGGAATGGTTTGTTGTCGCTATTATTATAGAAGGCGATACCTGCTAGGAAGTCCACCCGTGAAGGCTTACTCTATTCCTTAATTTGTTTTTATACAACCAAAGAAGTTGGATTTAATTTGATTGAATTTAATTACAAAAGAGCATTAGAGCTCCTTGACGAAGCCTTCGCGCTGAAGGAATAGTCTGTTCTCTATATATAGTGTAATCTAAAATTATGGCTGAATTTCTTATTCAATGTCAAGAGAAATAAACGTTTTGGTTTGATCTTGATTTGATTTGGTTTTGATTTACATATAAAGCATGCGAATGAATTTCTACCGGAGGAGACCTTAAGGTAAAAACCGTCAGGGCTGCCTCCTGTGATTAAGCGCAAAAGTTAAAGCGCAAATAAAAGGCAGCAAGCAAAACAATATAAATGCACAAAGAGGACTTAAATCGCAAAAAGTAAGACAAAAATGCAAAGAATGTATGAAAAAAAAGTCGGTATAAGCACATACGTAAAAACATTATACGAAACAAATGTAAACGATAATAACAAAGTAATCAATACTATTGGCAAGGAATGACAAAAGAGGGAAAGAATGTTATCAATAAGAAAAAAACTACAATATGAAATAATGTGAAGGCAAATTTAACATAGGAGCGCATAACATATCGGACAGTAATCACCAGTAATAAAAAAAAAAGAAAAAATGAAATGAAGAAAAAGAAAAACGTTCAGAGTGCTAATCCAGTTAGTAAATAGCTCTTCAATTATTGATGAAATGTGCCTGATGTGCGTAGTATCTTGAAGTTAGTGGGTAAAGAATACCATATAAGTATCGCTGAAAAGAACACTAACTGCTTATCGCAATAAGCACGAATTCTTGGAAGAAGCAGGTTGTTATGTTCTGAAAATATTTTTATGTTTGTGTTTGACAGGAGAAGGGGGTCGAAGCTATCTAATTTGAGTTCATTATTAGAACGCGATATATAAACAGGAATAAATTAGCCTTAAGTTAAAGGTCGAGAGGAAGAATGTTTATATTAATATATCCGTGTAAAGTTGTCGATCTGAACGGGGCAAAAGTGATTATACGGATGGCTTGATTTTTCAAATGACGAAGGCACGAAAGGTGAGTGTTGTATTTCCCCACGATGATAAGCAGTAAGTGAGATGGCTATATATGAAGGAGTAATAAAAAGAGCGAAGAACATGCAGCTGAAATAATAACGTGTAAGAAATTACTTTTCTTTTTGTGAAGACTTAGCTATGAATTTTGTTCTCATTGACATACGAAGCGGCTCTGCCTGTGTTCGCGTTTTTGAAACAAATAGTAATTCCAGCACGGAAACAATATCAGGGACGTATCTTTGAAGACGTGTGCCCATTTCTAAGGTATAGCAAATATGATAAGTGGTACGAATGTTCTTGCTGCGTGGTGCATTGATAAGTGGTCGTGTTTTCTACTGATGTGAAGTGCATGCTTTTCATCACCTCAAGCCGCTGGAGAAAGCATTTCGTTTTTAGCTTTTCGCAGGTGTTCTGATCGTTCTATTCGGCTCTTCTTTTGCAGGGATAGCTACACCGACCGCAAGAATTGGATGCTTTCATGTGTCATCAATCACAGCGCTTCAGCAGCCGTCAGAATTTAAACTAGCCGCGGTTATGCGTGAAATCAATAAGGACTGGTTATGAGGAGTTATAGAGGGAAGCGGAGGAGGCGGCTCACGTCAGTTTCATCCAGCTTCATTTTTTTTTTTATGCAAAAAAATCCGTTTTGTAATCCCACGGTGACGCATACCTTAGCTGAGAAGAAACAAGCAAGCGAAAAGGGAGGCGGGGAGGGGGGGGGGGGGGGGTGATTTTAGTTTGAGTATATTTTCTGCCATCAGCCTTCCTCTCCCTGTGCTGCGATATGGCGTGCCATCGCTGGGTACTTGTGACAGCACTATGGCGTAGCGGGATAAAAATAGAATGCTGGCTTTTTTTTATATTGCGGGAAGATGAGTGAAGATGGATGGTTTTCGTAGGCTTGGGATCCTTATTTTGAATTCCCTGGAAGCTTAAAAAAATAAAGAAAGAAAGCAACTCTTTAGCGAAGACGCCAGACGCAATTGGATGCCTGCAAGGCCTTATCTTCTACTGCAGGGACGTCTGCGTGAGTGTGAGGCGTGTGAATACAAAAAGCCTGCGATCAATATTGAAGCACATTCTCTATTTTGTTTTTCCTTGGGAAGGCGCTTCACTAGCTTTTCTTTCACTCACATAATCATATAACTATTTTGTAAGAAAAGAAGATAGCCTCCAAGAATGTATGGGGGCTCTCATGAAGCAACCGTTACCTCTACAGAACTTTGGGACTTTTATTAAAGTGTAAAGTGTAAAGTACTCTGCACACAATCGCTTTCTTTATCAGCACAACTTCATCCGTGTGTCCAATACATCACTAAAATCTTAGGCTGAGGTCGTCTAGGTCAAATTACCCTGGTTTTTTTTTTTTTTCAGCTTATCTTATACACCAGATAGGTACTTACATATGCAACTGTACATTACGTTGTGTGGACAAAATGTTTTTCATGTCATCCTGACAACTTCGGAAAAAGGTGACGATTATTGATAAGTTGTGTCGGCAAAAAGAATGTACAGATTTTTATGGTGTCTCCCATAAAAGAAACGCAGAGAGAGGAATGACAAGGAAGGCGTATAGTGAGCCAGAGGGTGGTTGTTGTTTTGCCCGAAATAGGGGAAGAAAGAAGTTGGAAGGGGAACCTATGAATAAATTGGACAAGGAAAAGGTCAATTACAATAACGGGTGAAAAAAAGAGTAATAAATGTACGTTTATACGTAGGTTGTCCTACCTCAGTGTAGTAGGATGTTCCTGGTGTATGGTGTCAGTGATCCTACAAAACCCAGCTTCACGCACAGCTCATATCGATGCTTGTCAATAGTTTCATATAATATATAAAGTATTATATTATATATAATATAATATATTATATATAAATATAATATATTTATATATAATATATAAAATATATAAATTTGCAATATAAATATATAAATTTGACAAATACAACTGCGTCAGATGCATTCTCCAGGATTTGAGATGACATCGATGTCAGTGTTGGTGTCAGTGCTGTTATATAAGTCGTAACCAAAACTCCCGTCATTTAACTGCTGCCAAAAAATGTTTAACGAAACGGCCTAGTGTGCTGGCTAGAAACCGTGCCGCTTCAAATTTGTAACCAACTCCAAGACTGGTTCAACGTGCGAGAGCCTTTATGCACAAATGTAACGTGCAATGTGCCGCGCGAGATTACAAAGCAGTCTGCACGTGGGCGATAACCTGTTGGATAGCTAAAACATTGCGTCCATCGCTTAGCACAAGAAATTCTAGGGCTCGAATCACCCCCAGGTCCGAAGGCTTTTTTTACAGCGTGAGAGCACTACAAGCGGACACGCAAGCGTTAAACCATGTTTAGTGCTCACGCACTAAACATCTGTGTGATGCGAATGCCATGTGAATATCATGGTATAAAGGAACACTGTGTTCCTTTATACCGTGCAAATCATCTTCTTCCTCTTATTCTACATGTGAATATCATGTGTGATACGAATACAATGTCATACGAATATCATGCAGATCTAATCAAATTCCAGGCGTTGCCATCTAATCTCTATGACATTTTAAAGATAGCGTATGACATTTGTGTGACAAAAAGTGCTTGAATTTTTACATACCATAACTCTTTTTTTCTTGGCAGTAGCCCTTAATTTTGCATTCACAGCATGTGGTAAAAGGAGCCATGACATGGTGTTCATCTAATAGTTTTGTATTCTGGTAAATAATACCAGTAATTATATTTAAAATTCCAAGTCAGCTCCCCAGAAGCATTCTTTATTCCGAAATAAGTGACTGGAGTTAAGACCGCGAAGCTCCTTCCACCGACAGTGATCACCATGTTGAAATGATTGGGTGACGTCACAAACCGACCCTAGCTCCCACGTTGTCTGCTGCTGTGCCGGATCCGATAAGCTGCAGATGCATTGCCCGAGCTGTGTTCGCGTCTGCTTGCAAACTAACATTACTTCAGTTGACTGTTCTGAACATGTTCCTGAAATGAGCGCACAGAATGTATTAAAGCGCGATCTAGTTAGTGCCGCACGTCCACCTTCAGCTCGATCACCGCCATTGCACGATGACACCACTTCCCTCCAGAGCGGTAAACACTGCCGCGCTGGCCTTGCCTTCCGTAAGCTTTCCGAGCTAGCGATGCGGCGAATCCCTTGAGCTAGCGTCATAAAAGCGTGCTAAAATTTGTTCTCGAGATATTAAGCCCTGAGAAGAGAAATTGAAAAAATAAATGCTTCTGGAGGGTTAGTGACCCTTACGGGGGTGGGGAGTGTCTGCTTCAGCCAGTGGGGAGGCCGTTTATCAGGTTCTCCTGTCTGGACGATGGTTTGCAGCTCGCAAGTGGAGTTGCTTCGCAAGAATGAGCTCTGCGGGCAATCAAGAAAACAAAAAAACACTGCCTCTCCAGTAATCAAGTATAGATGTAACATAAAATGGTCACGGGCTCCGTGGTAGCCCTGTAAACTTCGTAAGCGGCCGCATAATATTGGCGTTGTCGGCACGGGCAAGCAGATTTCTGCTGCGGCGCACAAGTCGAAAAGCAATCGATTTTTGCGAGACCCTTTATACATTTCATTTCATCAGGTTCCCCTCCTCCAATGCGCGGATAATGCCTAAGCATGCTAGATTTGAAGGTGGCCTTTGGCAGACCACTTAGTTGGCCATAATCAATTTTGGTTCGACATTAATTTCAGTAGAATTCGAATTAAGTCAAATTTATTGGAATTGAAGGGCCAAATTTGGGGGATGACTCGTCTAACTTTTCATGTCACCACTTAATCGGTAATTCTCAATTCAGGTTGGGCACCAAATCTGGTCCAATTCAGACGAGGTCAAATTTCTAGGGTCTGAAGGCCAATTTTGGTGGTGGCCCTCCTGAATTTGGAGATACAACTGAATGGCCCATAGTAAAATTAGGTTGGACAATAATTTTGGTCACAATCGGACGAGGTAAAACTTTGGCGTCCAGAGGGCCATATTTTTTGGGTACGGTCAACACTTTCTGGGACTCATGCCACTCCTGTACAAGGGTTTAGAGGGCGGAGAACTCGTCCAGTCAAATCTTGTTTGGTGACCGGAAGTCCCATTTTCGGTGCCCGGGTAGCTTAAAATCGGTTCCCAGATTGGTTTTGGCTCGACGGCATCTCAAGGTCACCGGTAACGGGAGCTAAAAGTCTTCATGCTTAATAAGTTAATGACAGGAAGACCAGCGCGCGCAGATGGTGTCACAGTGCTATGGGTGACGCGGAATACTCTTACCGAACTCGCGAGGCTCCATTCCGGAGCAAACTTGCGGCCACCTCCGACTGAGAAGAAGACCGGTGGGCGGCAAGACAGGGGAGCAGCGCACGACGGTAACTACCCCTGGCGACAGATATTGTTACCGAATCGACAATACATAAATGATAAAGACCTTGAAAGACCAGTATTGACCAGTATCGAAAATCGTTCTAGGAGGGCCGTGCTCTAGCGAGAGCATAATGAACATCAGCGTGAAGCAGCCATGGTCCATCCGCCGTTTCACACTGATTCTTAATCAGCCGTTTACCTAGTTTGCGAATTTTTTTACAGTCCTTTATTATAAATTTTACCATGAATGAATTATCATTGTAAACATGTCAAGTGATGCTGTCCTCGTGTATTGCGCATTGAACAAACGTCCCTTTGTCATTCCTGATGACATCTTCGCCCCAGTTTAGTTGCAAGCGGAAAGAAATTGATTTTTTTTTTTTTTTGCAGCTGCTTGTGCTAGTGTTCTGGGCAGCCAAAACTGGTTTTCTACGTAGGCTAGAACTTACTTAAGGGCTCCCTCATCTGTTTTATAAATCTGCATGTGCCCAAGACGTTTGCTACAGTGTAAGAGCAGTTTAGAGTCTGAGTTCAGATGAGGACTACAGTTGGCAACTTGCAGACGAAAATACGCTGAAACTAATCATTAAGAACGTCATCTGACAACGCCGTTTGTCGCTACACAGGGAGCCAAATAGTGCGAGGATCTGTTTTCGTCGCCCTTTTCTTCGAGGGTGTATGAACGGTTTCGCGGAGGCAACATTAGTTTAATACTTTTAGATGCCCATCATAAAGGAAAGAAGGTTTTCTGAGTTTCGCAGTTTCGCCTGCCTAAAGCCATTCGGCGTACTGGATAGAAATACAAAAGCAGTTTTTTTAGAAAAAACGCGGCTCAGGTCTCTGCTGATTAAAAGCATGGTTCATAGGTTCATTACTAGTACCAGCACCTTTCTTGATTACAGTAGGAGTGCATAACTTGCCTAATAGGCACCTGAGCTTCATATAAAGGATGCAATAGTTGATTAATTAAGACCACCTGTCGTTAATTACAAGATATCGAGGCCGCACAACACAGTGACGTCTTTGGATTTCGACCCCCCTAAATTTTTCCTATCAAAGCCAAGATTTGATCCTTGCGAGATTGGTGTGTCTGGTGAAGGTCAAGTCACTATGACCCCATGGCAGATATGAATACTTTTCTCTGGCAAGAACCTAAAAACTCATGTTTCGTTTCGTTTTGTTTCAGGGGTCACGCATTAGCCGTTGGCATGTCGCCAGGCACTGATAAATTCATGCAAATGAAGATTCGTGCTGCCTTTTTGCAGTCTCATTGGTTAACTTGGTTATCGGATCGCTCGACAGTTTAGTTCCACACCCAAACTTTTGGGCTTTGCGGTCTCTACAGCTTCTGTTATTAACAATGGTACGTATTATTCCCGTGGGGTATCTGCGCGTCTGTTAATTTCCGTTTCTTTGTTTGACAATCCCAAATATGCAAGAGAAAAAAAAAAGAGACGAAATAGGAGAAAATGTGGAAAGGTCCGCTGGCGGAAACGTGATTCTGACTAGCTACTTCACTCGGGATAAAGAACAAGTAACTAGAGGGTAATGGGAGGTAATGACGTCATAGTGCAACTGGATGTCCACGTACACACTGCCTGTCACTCGTCCCTAGCAATGATTCTAATGCAGATCACACGCCGCCCACGTCGTACGCACATACAGACAGACGCATATCAATTTCAGAGATGAGCTTTTATGCACAAACACCTTAGTACGTTCAGTATGGTCACTCAGATTGCGCAGTGCTGATAGTACTGGCCAACTACAGCTGCAAATACAGGAATTAGGCATTCACGCGCACGCGTGCTTAGGCACGATGAACAGCTTACATCATCTAATGTTAATGTAGCGCTTAATATACCCATCAATGCTCTAGTAGTGTATCTGTGTAGTAGTAGGGAAATGGGCGCATAAAGTACCGAATCTGGAATAGCCACTGGGCAGATAGAAAATATTGCGGAAGCACTACGCCATGAGTGTCGTCACGAAAGGCAGTGGGAAGAAGTGGTCCACACCGGCGATGCCTCCGTGGCGACAGTGTGGTGAATGAAAACGGTCTCGGCGCTTTTCACCCTGTCTGCGCCAACCGACCATTCTGATTTCTTCAATGAAAGAAGAAAAAGGAACTATTCATCCGGAAACCCCGTTCCCTAGCTTCTACTTCCTGGTCACCACTTCCTCTGAAACGCGGGATGCCGTCCAGAAAGACCCCTGTCCAGTCTTCGGAGCATATTTTATTATATTTGCCTTGTTTCTCTGTCTGCCTAGCAAGGCGAGGCTAGGAGGTCTAAGGCTACGGCACGCATGGGATGGATGTGCGATCAATTTCAGTTGCAGAATCATAGGTCCTATACACGACAAAAATATGCTCCAAGTTTCAAAGAACGAGCACAGAGAACAGTTATTATATAGCAGCATAGGGTAGCATTAGCTTTACCTATTAGGGTAGCATTTGCATTAGTTAAAAGGAATTAGCTATGAGCGTAAATTTCTACACTGAAATGGTGATCAGACAAAGCGAGCAATAACGAAATGCAAGAACACTTAGACAAGGGAAGCAATTTTGTTCTAGTAAAATACAAGTGCATGTGTGTGCAATATCAAGCATTTTCTTTTATATCTTGTCATATTTGCTTCCTGTATTAATACCTATAATAGGGTAGAGTATAAGGAGTGGAGTGGTATGCTCCTCTATGATTAGTGTAATCTATCTGTTTCCGTGTGGATTACTCTAAGTACGAAACGCGGAGAAGTAAAGCTATTTGGACCGAAAGACAAGATGGTATATGTGGTGGTGGTAGCTGGGGGGGAGGGGGGGGGGGAGGGGGCTTGTTTTTTTTTTGTGCTGTGAAGGTTTTCAAGAGGCTTTAAATAATCGTTTTACTTCAAGTTCAAACTATTGTCAAGATCAAAACTGCGCATAACTACTAGAGCATTGGCGCTACGAATGAGCAGAGACATGAATTTGCTCCAACAAAAACAAGCAGTGGCGAGCTGATGAGATCGAGAAATGTTTAGCACATTGGTTGATGTGCATTCTCATGAAGGATCGTTTTATGACATCATTATTTCAGGCCACCTACGACGCTGCAGCACCTACAGTCATGTATTCCAGCATGCTCAAACCCATAAGGAAATAATCCATGGAAAACGTTAGGAAGCCTCAGGCTATCCTCCAGTCACGTAGGAATACAATAAATAAAAACTGCACAAAAATAATATCCTCAACTGAATATTACTTCGTTTCCAATTCCACAGCATGCACATCCACTGTGTAAGGCTTCCTCTCCGTTAAGCAGTGAGTACAATTCGTATTTCGTTCCGAGAGAGTCTTGTCCGTCCTCTGGCCCCTTATCATCTTGTCTTTGTATGTGTACAAGCTGCAAAACAACAATTGGGTGAAGGAGGGCGCCAACACCAGTCAACTACATTCGAAGGAATCGGACCGCACCGAGTCTTGCTTCATTCCCTTCGTCTCTTTGTGGCCTCAGAAATAAAGCGAAAAGGGGCGCAGACAGATTGCGGGCAGAATAAAGTGAAAACAGATAAAAGAATAAACGGGAAGTTTCCAGACACAAGCAGTCTAGGGTGGCAAAAATATTTTGTAAACTAGGATGCACCTTTTGTTCTCCGAATGCGGATGCAGCTTGCCCAAGGAGAAGGACTAAGAGCCACTATTGCCTCTTTTTTTTTTTTACAAAGAAGTGCATGCGTCGTCTCTTTCTCACGGTTAGCACTGCACACAGCTGATTTGCTCAGTTTTTATGTTTCAAGTTTTTGAAGGACGATTGCTTACGTAAGCGCACAAATTAGACGGAAATGAGCGCAGCGGAGACGTCTGCACACGCATCTCTGTAGTGCTCCCATCTCAGTTTGCATCAGTATATGGTCATTAACATAAAACGTGTTTAAAAATTTCACAGCAGCGCTTTTCCTCTTTACACAAGGAAGACCATTGTTCTCTGCTTCTCGCTAATTTGCGTGAACCTATGCATACTTCAGGGCCACGCAATTGATCGTAGCTTGATATCTTTTCATGCGGGTAAGTAACACACGGCCTTCTAGGTATGTAAAATTGCCGGATAGTTAGGTGATAATTTCTGGCTTTTAGCGCTTAGTACCCATCGTGTGATATAGAGAAGTAAGCCAATATGACATCAGAGCGCTTGGGACGTTCCACGCGGTCGTTGCATTTGCAAACATGCACTGGAATCGCCGAAAATTACAAGCTAGGGAGAAGGCGCCGCTGCCATCGCCGGACCGAGTTATAGACAAAAAGGAGGCTCTCACCTGGCGGCGCTTACATGCTGGCAGTTAGGTGGTCTCCTATATCGGAGTAGGCGGTCTTCTATATCAGCAGCAAAAAAAGTTTTCACACACTCAATCACTCACTAACTCACTCTCTCACTCACTCACTAACCCACTCCTTATGCGCGAACATGATCTCAGATCAACTGAGAAAGAGAGAGACCCTTTAATGAAGAACAGATATTTTAGCCGGCGTTTAAATTTCGCTGACATGCTACTCTGTGCAGGGAGGGGAATTAGGGAGGAAAAGGTTGGTGGGGAGATTAAAAGAAATGAAAGGGGAGATAAAATGCGACCATTAAATGTTTTCTAAGGTGCATCGTGGAGTAATGGTATAAAATGAATTGATGAAATGCATAGTCCGATATATGTGCTTAAAGAGTTCACAGCGTGAAAAATGCCGAAGGGTAACATTCAAGGCGAACTTAAAGTTTGTATAAAAGTTCAATTTATTTTAAATACGTAATAAAAAGGTTCATTGTGAGTCTCTGTTGCCTAGGGCAGGCTAAGGAACCTAAAACAATGTGCATTGTTAAAGGCACAGGGGAGAGCTTTTCCATGCTATGTTCGTAGTACGCACGCTCGTCAGCGTAGGCAGGACACTCAAGTAGGATATGCTGCACAGTTTCAACCAAATCACAGTTGTCGCAAAGCGGACTGTTCGTTTGACCAAAACGGTATCGCAGGCTATTTGTATACGCACAGTTCAGGAGGAGTCGGTGGTAAAGAGTTTCTAGTTGCCGAAGGCATTCTGGAGGGAGTCTTAACCTTAGATGTGGGCCAATCGAGTAAAGAAAATGATAGTGATTTGTCGGGAAGCTCCGAAGTCGATACTTCTCTTTGGTAGCAAATATTTTAGCCATATGGTATGCATCAGATTTCGTGAAGTAGGTCCGAATGTATCTTTGATGTTGGTGGTCTTTACGAGCCGCTTCATCGACTTTTTCATTGACTTGAATGCCACAGTGGGCTGGTATCCACTGAAATCTCATGCAGTGGCCTGCAGCAGTAGCCACATGATGAAGCTACCCGATGTCAAGGGAAACGGGCTGATTATTGGTTTTCTTCAGCAGATTATACATGATTTGCAGAGATGCTCTGGAATCCGTGACGATAACCCATCGGCCGGGGGTCTGGCGCAGGATATAAGAAACAGCTTCTTTGATGCCATGGGGCTCAGCTGTCGTAGATGATGTCCTCTGCTGCAGCCGGTAAGGCAGTACATGGTTTTTTGAGGGCACATAAAGACCACAGGAGGCAGAGTCTTGAATACTTGAACCGTCGGTGAATATGTGGGTGTACTGTGTATATTCCTTGACTAAGTAGGCGAGAGCGGCTCAACTATGTCTGCGTAAGCATGGCACTATGCTGTTTACTTTTTTTCTGATTAATCAGAAAGAAACATGGTGTAACCTTGCGCGTCTCCATATGCTACGAAAGAAGCGTGAGAGAAATATATGAATTGGGAGCATGCAGCAGAGACATGTTTAGGAATTTTCCCAAGATCGGAGCGCAGGTGAAAGGCTCACAAGCGACTAATTAGTATACGCTTCAAAAACACACATGAAATGTTCACAATATCAGATTAGACCAAATCAAAGACTGCAAAGCGGCATCATTTCTGAAAGTTCATTTAAAAAAAAAAAAAGGTCGCCCTAAGAGGCACATTGCGGGAGCTTGCGGCCGCGGCTTATCTTATACCTCTTAAAATGAAGTAACCACAGAAAAAAAAAACAATATGGAAATGGACCCTTATGAAGTATGAACGCTCTGCAAGCTACGTTTTATAGCTGCATAATCAAAGAATGCTGGAAGAGAACGAGTTGTGCTCTGTGCTTAGTATAATCTGGTGCTTAGTTTGGTGCGTCGCTGCGTTGCATACCAAACTCTGAATCAAACATTACTCTCAACTAAAATGTGCCTAATTAAAGCGTTTCTCTCTATTCTTTCCCTGCTACCTTTTCCCTTCTCCCACACCGCTGTTGATGTGTCTATCAAGACACATCAACCATCAAGTTTCAATTTTCAATTTTTGTTTTACACTAACCTAAGGATCACGCCGGAGTGAAGGTCTCTTGATAGGCTCATTCCTTCTGGGAATGGTCTAACCTGTAACGTAATCATAGTACAATAGCGTTCGGGCATTCAGCCTCGGTGGAAACAAGGCCATCGTGGCTGGAATCTAACTCACGATCTTGCGTTCAGCCGCACAAAGTCAAGGCCTCTGATCCACATCAGGTCTAGGCGCCTCGTCCCTGAATCTGAAGACAACAAGCATGCTCTATCGCATGCCTTAATTTTAGCAGAGCATGTGGATGGGTTAGTTGGTAAGCGGCACTTCGTCTTTCGAATGTTCTTTTGTTTTCTTTCAGGTTGCTTCATCTGCGTAGTGGTCTTTCTGCAGTTGTGAGAGGCTGATTTCTTTAACAAGCAGGTAATGCAATTTCTTGGTGCGTAGACATCTCTCGTAAACCTGCCAGGACAGATGAAAAGAAATTACATCGGAAATCTATGCTGTAGTGGACGGCGCATCAAAAAAGGAAATAAATGTTAAAATAAGGTGAAAACATTCTCAAGGAAGGAAACAAGTTCGCGGGCATATGTGACTACCGGCTAAGCTTAGAGCTTTTTTTCGCGCTAGAACTACAGTACAGGTGTTCTTAGTGCGTGCTTGAAAGGCTATGTGCTTACTATTTCAAAACATCGTGCGATTACTTTAGAACGGTGTGAATGGCGACCCACAGCTCTATCTTAGGGCATGAATAGTCGGAGTTCAAAATTTCGCAAGTTGGAATCTGCATTCGTAGGTTGTGGCAAGCTGCTTTTGAAGAGCAGTCGGCAACGCATGAAGGAATATGAAGGCGTTTATTATTCTAATGAGTCGAGCCTGTTCGCTTGCGGCATTTTTCCTGAAATTTTCTTTTGTGTCACTTGGAGCAATTATAGCCCTGCAGAACTTAAGCGCAGCTCCAAGTTTGAAATTCTTGTTATCGGATTGCACGGAGTGCACCTTCTCTGGAATGAAGAACTGAACAGGAGGTTTTACTGAATTCATTTTTAAAAATGCACTTGTGGAGTGAATGTGCACCTTGGTGATTCTCTGCCGCATTGCTGCTGGCGTGGTATGAAACTTTTTTTTTTTTGACAAAATTCTATTCAAATAAATTTTGCTCTGCTCACGCATACTTAGGACCGGTTAACAATCTAAAATTGAACATAACATCGTGAGACTACGGTGTTAAGATAAAGCAAAGATACATGTGACAGGGGAAGAGCACAGATATGTGGTTCTAGTAAGCGAAATGGTGAATACAATTTGCTATACAGGCGCACTCTGAAATCCATCAAGTTTCCTAGGAATCAGCCTTATTTTCGTAGTATAACTGATGCTGAACTTGTGCAAAAGTCATATAACTGACACACTCAGGCTGTTGACACGTGTAAAATTGAAGCGCGAAAGCTGACAAAGGATACGGGCTTTTTATTTTCACTTGAGCCATTAGGGCGTTCTTCATTGTTCTGGCCTTTCCGTCAATATTTAGTGCTTTTGTAATTAACTTTTACAATCCATAAAGTCCAACTGGCCTAATATTTTATGTTGGTAAGCGTGGTAATGCACCACATACACAAGGCTGCAAATTGTGTTGTAATGCATTGAGCGGCATTCTGATTGGAGTATTTTTCCTCTATTCCATGTTCTCGCGCTAGTTGAACTTACTATGTTTTAAGAGTGTTCTTTTCGCACACGTTTATAATGACTGAATAGAGGTATCCTCTGTACTTTACCAAATATAGAACAGAATACTCCAAATCTTGCTCATCCAAGAACTTCTTCTTCTAAAACCACATTTTTAGCACTGACACAGGCTGCGGACACAGAAAGATGAATGTGACGTTTTTTCAGCTTTGCTTTACTAAATAGAAATTTCTCCTTGGTTCATCATCATCATCATCATCATCATCATCATCATCAGCCTGACTATACCCACTGCAGTTCGAATGCCTCTCCCATATTTCTCCACTTAACCCGGTTCTGTGATAGCTGCATCCACTAGACCCTTGCGAGCTTCTTAACCTCATCCACCCACCTAACTTTCTGCCGCCCCCTGCTACGCTTTCCTTCCCTTGGAATCCAGTTTGTTACGCTAAGCGACCATTGGTTATCCTTTCTTCGCACTACATGTCCTTCCCATGCCCATTTCTTCTTAATTTCCGCTAGAATGTTGGTAACTTGAGTTATTTCTCTCACCTAATCCGCACGCTTCCTATCTCTTAATGTTACCCCTACCATTTTTCGTTCCATAGCCCTCTGAGTTTTCAACTTAAGTAGAACCCTCTTGGTTAGCCTCCACGTTTCAGCCTCATAGGTGAGCACAGGTAAGATGCAACTGTTGTATACTTTCCTTTTGAGCGATACCGGTAAGCTGCTAGTCATAACCTGCGAGTGCTTGCCAAATGCGCTCCATCCCAACCTTATTCTTCTTGTTATTTCCTTTTCATGGTCCGGATCTGCGGTTACTACCTGCCCTAAGTAGGCATATTCGCTTATTACTTGCAGTACTTCGCTACCTAATGCAAACCGCTGTTCCTTCCCGAGGCTGTTGAACATTACCTTAGTCTTCTGCATATTGAATTTTAAGCTTACCTTTCTACTTTTCCTGTCTAGGTCATCAATCATTGTTTGCAGTTCATCCCCCGAGTTGCTTAGCAAGGCAACGTCATCAGCAAATCGCAGATTACTTGGGTATTCTCCATCTACCCTTATCCCTAACTGCTCCCAATCCAAGTCTCTGAATACTTCCTCTAAGCAAGCTGTGAATAGTACTGGGGAGATTGTGTCTCCTTGCCTAACTCCTTTCTTTATGGGAAATTTTGTTACTTTTTTTATGCAGAACTATGGTTGCTGTGCAGCCACTATATATATCTTCCAGCACGTTCACGTACGGTAATTGGTGGGGAAATAGATATAAAACTCCGGTAGCCAACCCGTACGAACGTGAATGCATGGCCTATAGGAGTAGTGCGCCTCAGTGGGGATCAAAAGGTCCAAGAAGGTTCGATTCTCGTCTGAGAGCAGCAGGTACAGTTATCGCTTACTGCCACGTTACGTGACCTCGTAACGTCACACAATCCGTCGACCAATCAGTTCCCGGCAATGTCCTCACTGCTACCGCCTTCCAGAGCCATATTAGTGATCTTTCACTCACAATGCTGACCCTGAGAGCGCTGAATTTCTTGAAGTACGGAGTCTTGAGCAGCATTACTTCAGAATGCAAGAAATCGTAATCCTTTCTATAGGGCGAGTAGGTGTCATAGGCAGCCATACCAAACCCTATTTTTCTGAATGACCATCTCCTACCGGACGCTCCCATAGAGTAACACCTCCATCGGTGGCACACCCTCGAAAGCATCAACTCTTGGGCGCACATATGACACCTATGGCTCTCGTTTCCCCCTTGACAGCACCTCATTTGAGTAGCAACAAAATGAAAGCGATATGCTTTTGTTGCGAGATATACAACAACGAAGCCTACAGCAACGCGCCGTCACGACTCGCTCGGAAGAAATCCGCCCCACAGCTGTCACAACGAAAACTGCTATCCAATCACTTTATTCGTGCTTCCTCGTGTGGCCAATGACCAAAGTTTGCAGTGTCTACTGCAAGACTGTTTTATCGCAAGAAACGAGGAGCAGTAACAGGAGGATGGAACGAAGGCAGAGGGAGGTGGCGTTTTTGCAGGCCAGAGTAGAATGTCGGTGCGGAAGCAAACACATTAACGAAGCTCGCTTCGCAGTCACCACCACCCGGTCCGATAACGAAAGAGGCTTTTAGGAGGACGTTACCCGTGTCCCGCTCGAATAGATTTAGCCAGCGAGCGCGCGCCTAACCAAAGCCGCACTACAAACGGCTACAGTTGGCGTACGTCTTGTGCAGCTTTGTAGGCAAACTAATGCGTCTGGGGCTGCAAGCATGCTCTGTGAGGGAACAAAAAATGCTAGCTTTAACCTAGAGCCACAATGATTAGTGCTGATTTAAGCTATTTCTTTCTTTCTCTTCTCCACCGCTTATGACTCCTACGTAGGCCACTTCAAAACTTGTAGCCTGACAAAATTTATGTCAAGACACCATCTATGTGATATTTCAATGTTTCCTTTCCTCTCGCATTGAAAGTAGCAATGTCTTACCACCGTCTTCAGTACACGGTTTCTCTTTTAAAATCTTGCACAATTAGTTCCTTTGTCCGCTGTGAGGTTTATTACCTAACAATAAGAGTGCACAAAAGTCTCTTCGGCAGATAATCTCTAACTCTTATACAAGTGATGATAGAAGGATATGTACGCGAATACATTGGTGGTTGGTCCAGCAGCCCTTCTCGAAAAAGAAATAAAGAAAGAATAACTGCCATTTTGCCCGAATGAATAATTTAGAAAGGAACTGCTACATCCTACTCTCCAATCACATTAACTTTCAATTATGCATCGAATATAGTAAATTCGTTTAGAAAATACGATTTCATAAAAAAGAACTCACGAAAACAAAATTGTGCCTCAGCGCCCTCAAAAGCAATCATTTTTCATACGAACAAGGCTTTATCTGACTGCAACTCGTTCTCAATATTTAATAACAACAGCAGACATAACTCGGAACAGACAACTAGCAAAACGGCTTTGCACGTTTATTTTAGGCTACTGCAGCAAATTGCTTCATCTTACGAAAATCCGCGCACATCGCCGATTGACGTTCTGTTCTCATACCCGCTTTTGACACTTCGTTTTGCTTGGCCCAGTCATGCACGTACAGCAAAACCCGCAGCACATCTACTGAGATGCACAGTACAGGCGACTGTGTGACCTTGCGAGTCGGGACATGTAAATCAGAGCTTGGTTACGGCCGATTCTGGTTTCATTAAGCTGCTCGCAGTAACGACTGACGTGCCCTGCGCACACAAGCAGTACTTCTGTAGTGTCAGCTAACAGTCGATTCTGCTTTAATACGAAAGAGTGAGCAACTGAAGAACGAGGCCTCGTACCTGGCGAAATTAAATTTCCTTCCCTTGATCATCTTTTTAAGAGCAAATATTCCTACATTGTTATATTTTCCGGCTACTTACATAATGCAACAATTCTATTCTTGGCGTTCAGGAGCGCGCTTTAAACGCCTCAAAGAAGAAGGTTAATTGATCGGGGGAAATGTGAAAAGAACGTTAATATCTCGAAAACGAAAAAAATTGCATTTTTTTTTTGTTTAATTTCAACCATTGATGCAACAAAATATAGCGCAGTTCTGTAAAGCTTCTCAGGGCATCTAGAATAAGTTTTGAGAGGGCTGGGATGCGTTATACAGAACACACGACAAATATGAGTCAACGTTTCGGGAGGGTACTGCATATAAGAAAGCGACCACTATTTTCGTAGCTAGAAATAATGACAAAGAAATATACTGATTGGAACTTTCCTGGGCGATGTTGCAAGTGATATACGTACGAAGACCCTAGTAATTTGTGGAGACCTTAAATATCATGCTACACTGCCATTCGCCTCGGCGGCTGCGTTTCGATGGAGGCGAAACGGAGTGGCGTCCGTGTGCGGTGCGATGTCAGTGCACGTCAAAGAACCCCAGGTGGTCGAAATTTCCGGAGTCCTCCACTACGGCGTCTCGCATAGCCTGAGTCAGTTTGGAACGTTAAACCCCACAAACCAAATCAAACAAAACTTTGATAGCTGTGGCAAGAAGTGTCTTTCACTACAAACAAAACTCTTCCCGGACTTGAACTGACTGGTGTAGAAAATTCATAAATTCAATTTTTTTGGCCATAAATTTGTCCTATTACAGCCATAAAGCGTATACACAGCCACCAATATCTAATGAAGCCTCTTTTTTTTTCGGCACAGCATTGATTATCTGGACTTATCGTCAGTGTCCCATAAATGTTTAAAGCCTCTGTTTGGGCAGTTTTGGGCAGACAACGCTTCAAAGCAACGTAGCATTTATTTTAGACTGCTACCGCACCTATATAGAGAACTGGCAGGAGTAAAATTTTTCCCATAAGTTAAAATTACGGGATGTCTCAAGTTCTAGAAGGTGGGAGAAGGGAAAACGTAAACTTTATTTAGTTAACGGACTTGGATGCTGGAATAAAGACGAGTATCATTGCTTTCCCAGAAAGGTGGGGAGAGAAGCAGCAGTAATTTTGGGTGGTCATTTTTCTTTTTTTTTTTTTTCATTAGGCATCATTTTCGGGGGGTGCATTCAAAACGAACAAGAGGTGTACATTTCTTCAGGAGGCGTGTATACAGGACATCGGGCAGGTCTGCCATACGCCGTGCAAGACGTGTCGCAAAGCTAATTTCATTCAGCCACCGTCTTTAGAAAGTATATATGACAGTAACTCACACCATAATAAACGACTCATGTAAAGTAATTATGTCTATATGGCGGTTTGGGTGTGTAACGAGTGTAGACACGGAACACTGTACGAACCGGCTGCTGCGGCAGACTCGCTTGTTTTCAGGTGGTACCGGAAAGTTACGCCACTCAAATCGATTAGGCGTCGTTTGGCATGATTTTGCTTGACGAATTGGGATTGAGGGATTGGCGCAGTTTGGCAAAGCGATAAACGCATTTATAGTAATAGTAATAATAATAATAATAATAATAATAATAATAATAATAATAATAATAATAATAATAATAATAATAATAATAATAATAATAATAATAATAATAATAATAATAATAATAATAATAATAATAATAATATATTGATTGAACCTGAACCGCTCCGTAAGGGAAGTGAGGAATGTGGGAGTAGTGAAAGCGGAAATATATAGTTGCCGTAGTGGAGGGCTGCGGAGCAATTACGATCAGTAGGGGATCTTAAATGGGCACTGACAGTTAGTTTGGTTATGGAGGAAAAGGAAAAAGGGAAATCTTAACCAAGTCGATTGTGGGGAAAAGGAAGGCGTAGTTTGTGTTTTCATTAAAGGTCATTTTCATCCAGCTCATGGTCATATGTACCCAGCGAGGTGAAATATGACGTTGCGTCCCTAGTAGTAAAGATTACTCTATTATTATCAGCAGATTGAAGGCGTTATGCAAAACCCACTTATCACGTTCCTCAGAGCAAATCAAAGTGTTTCTGTCAGACATGTAGGGGGCGTAAAAATATCGCTTTCTTCCAAACTTGTACGCTTCTCGCAAAATATAACGAAATTTCACTTGGTATACTGTTAAAATACGAAAGTGACAAAATAGCTGCTAAATGTTTATTCAAATATAGCATGCACCTGTCCATCTGAGAACGGTTTTGCTTCTAGATGTTCTAAAATTTGACTAATTTGCTATAATCAAATAAACATACTTTTCTGAATAATTGCCCCTATTTTCGAGAGGGCCACGCCGAGTACAGTAAAACCAGATGCGGTAGTACGAAACGTTTAGTACACGCTCACATTGCCTAGGCACTGAGGGATTAAACAGAGGTGTTGCATAAGGCGGAATGCCCATGCAACACATTTACCATCGCACTTCGAGAAGACCTCTGAAACGCACTCAGGGGTCTCCTCAGTGAAGAAAAAAGAACGCACGTTGAGTAACCTGTTTTGATGTCCCGCATTTATTGTATTGTTCCAGCAGTATTTTATTTGCTGCGTTACTCTAAAACAACGTTTGCTTCCCTCTATGTATTCCGCTCTCTGACCATCAGCGCACTTTATGTCGCTTGAATCTTCTAGTGCGCGAAAATTATTCGGAAATAAAATGAAAATAACGACTCACAACTACGTTCTTCTCTTCTTCTCTCTTTTCTGCTTGAAACGAGTTTTATAAAGAAACACAAGCCCTGCAAAATAGCTGCGTAAGTTTTGATTACCAAATTTAAAAAGACCTCCGACATCCACCCTTAATGGAAGCGCTGCCATAAACGTTCGGGGTGAATTGCGCGTAGCAAGCGCTGTCGCACGGCTTCGCTTCGTTGCTTTACTCGAGAGAACAAAAACAAAATAGGGACAAAAATGTATTCCCAGCTCAAGCTCGTCGTTTCCGCCGGTGCACATTGCCACCGTAAGCCAGAGGTTTCTCAAGGGCTCTCTTACGCAAGCTATGAAACACGCCATCCGGCGTCTCCTGGGTCCCTCCAAGCACTCGTAAAATATCGTTTAGGAACGCCGTGCCTCCCGTAAGCTAATACACAAAACACTGATGGTTTTTCTCAACTCAAAAACACGGCATAATAGAAACTGCTTTCATGGTCAGGCTCAAGCTATGCATCCTGTTAGTAAAGTTCAAGATGGGGAAGCTCTCACTCTCTCGTGGTCTCTTTTGACAACCAGGAGGTTTCAGCGCCACTGTGATGGAGTACGGCGTTCGTAGCTCCTTCAAAGAACACTATTCGCTTTATCCCGCTAAGATCAAGAGGGAATAGAAGGCGTCTTTTGTGCGCAAAAAGCAGCGAAATGTGCAATTCTTGTATAGGCAGCAGCGGACTGGTTGCATACATTTTGGAGCCATGTCCTCCTTTACTGTTCATCACATTGAACAGATTCTAGCAGCTAGTCGTACTTTGGACTGAAACATTTTAAGGCACTTAAGACTCTTTAAGAGCTGTTAGGCGAATGCCTTTTGGGCTGATTCTGCTGCAGTGTTTATTTGCCAGAACCCCTGAGATCACAGAGTGCTTCTCAAAGCTGATCATGATGATGATGATAATGTTGGCTAGTCCCTTTGTATTGGGTGGGCTCCAAGCTGGTATCACATTTATCCCTAAACCCGGCAAACCACTCGACATCAAGAATCTCCGACCTATATCTCTAACTTCCTGTCTTGGCAAACTCTTTGAAAATGTTGTGCTCGCACGCCTCCAGAACCACATAGATGACCACAACCTCTTCCCTGACACAATGGTCGGCTTCCGGCCACATCTCTCCACACAGGATGTTATGCTGCAACTGTCAGAAGATGTCCTTCACCCCCGCCACCCAAAGCGCACCCGAGCAATTCTTGCCCTAGATCTCACAAAGGCCTTTGATAATGTCCGTCACGCAGCCATTTTAGATGCTCTCTCATCACTTCAAGTCGGCTCGTGTGTCCACCAGTACATATCCGCCTTTCTTAGTCATCGCACGGCAGAAATCACCATCGGCTCGCTCTCATCTCCATCTTTCAAACTCGGTAGCATTGGCACCCCACAGGGTTCTGTCCTCTCTCCACTGCTTTTTAATATTACCCTTATCCCCATGGCACACGCCCTCAACCAAATCCCTGCCCTGTCCCACTCCTTATACGCCGATGATATTACACTGTGGACCACCACAGGTAACATTGGCGCCATGGAAGATACATTACAGGCCGGAGCAGACATTGTAGTATATTTTGCCGCAAATGTCGGCTTGGCTTGTTCCCCTACCAAATCGGAGCTTCTCATACTCCGACCTCCTAGGTGTCGTACAGACAAAGACCCCCTTCCCCCCATCTTCTTGACAATTGACAACACCCGGATACCAGAAGTGGACAACATCAGGATTCTTGGTATTCTGATACAAAACAATGGCAAGAATACCGCAACCATCACTAAGCTGACGGTGATGGTAATGGTTCATCAAACAATCCGCCTTATTCGCCTCATAGCGCGCATGACCTCAGACGCCTGGTACAGGCATTTGTCCTGAGCCGTGTTGTGTACTCGCTCCCCTACCTTTTCCTCACGCGGGTGGAGGAAGACAAGGTTAACGCCCTTATCCGACAGGCGTACAAGGCCGCCCTCAACTTACCCCGCTACACTTCCAATAAACGCCTTCTTCACATGGGCATCCATAACTCCCTAACTGAGCTCACGGAAGCCCACCGCTCAGCCAAGTTGGAGCGATTATCATTTACCCTCACCGGCCGGAACATCCTTGCTCGCATCCATCTCTCACCTCCCGGTCACTGCTCTACACAACATACACTACCCCCTGCGATACACCGCGTTCTTAAGGTGCATCCCCTGCCAAAGAATATGCACCCAGAGCACCATGTCACTCGCCGCAAGGCACGCGCAGAAGCTCTTCACAAACACTAGGGCTTCAAGCCAGAGACCATTTACGTAGACGCTGCCTTATACCCCTCCCGCCCAGCGTTCACCCTCAGAGCTGTTTCCAACTCTTTGCAACTGGTCGCGGCCGGTACAACTTTTGCCTCCACTTCCCTGGAGGCGGAGGAGGCGGCGGTTGCCCTCGCCATAGCTACCACCCGAGCCACAACCATCTTTAGCAATTCTAAATCCGCCGTACGGAACTTCGCCCGCGGTCGGATTTCTACCCCAGCCTTCCGGTTCTCGCCTCCCTCCCCCCACCCGAACACCCTATTCAACTAATATGGGTGCCCGCTCACACGGGTCACCCAGGCAACGAAACAGCTCAGTCTTTTGCTCGAGGATACGTCAGCCGAGCAGGGACTGCCACTGCCTGGGGAGATGCTCGCGAGCGCATGGTATCCTATTACGAAATCTCTCTCTATTACCGTGATCAACGAACCATCTACCCTCCTCCTCATAAATCTATGACTAAGCTACAACAGGTGACGTGGCGCCAACTTCAGTCCCGTACATTCCCATCCCCTGCTTTCTTATCTTTGATCCATCCAGGACTGTTCTCGCCGCAGTGCACCCTGTGTGGGGCACCTAAAGCTGATTTTGAACACATTATGATCAAATGCTCGGAATTCCACCCTCCAGCCACTTGGCAACTCTCCGACCTCGAGCGACGGGAGGCTGCGGTGTCCAGCTCTGACCCGGCCGTTCAAAAGCGGCTGACGGACTGGGCTTTGGGTGTCGCTGGGAAGCACCAGCTTCCGGCCACAACACGCAGCCAAGAGCCGACCCGTCATTAGCATGTAATCCCTTAAGGCTCCCAAATATAAAGTTTTTCACCACCACCACCAGCAGCCCACACAGGTGAGCAGCTCCACTCGGTGGCGATAGTGCGCACTCATTGCGGTGTTTGGTATTCATAGCTGGCAGCATATGGCGGGTGCCATGCGCCCTCCTGCTGGGACACCAACCAGGTGTCCACCTTATACAAAGGGACTAGCCATCATCTTCATCATCATCACTTGCAGACCGGATTGAAGGAATCGTTGCCCCCCCTGCGTTGCCTTTGAGACGATAGGAACGCCAGGCAAGGAGAACTATTTTCTCACGTGCCCGGTATGTATCCTGTTAAAGCGTGGCTTCAAGAGAAAAGAATTTTTAATGTGAAATCCTTTCTAGGCTTATGGAACAGAATCCCGTGCACGAGATGTCAACACCTTCTTTAGGCGTTGGATGTGTGCCCGAGATTCTCCGAGATGTGTTCTCCTTGTCTAGCGTTTCTGCCATCTCCAATCCCGCATTTGAACGCGCCGAATAGCGCCGCGTTACAGCAGCGATGGTGTACTGTCCAAACTGGCACTTGACGGAGAAAGAGTGGAAGATACTGCGCCTTTCCTTTCCTGTAAACCAATTATAACTATATGTACCACTGCAACGAACGCCGATAAGAAGCAAATGATGAGAGGCAAACGATAGGAGAGAAAGTGTAGGCTTTCGCCATTCTCCATCTGGGACCAGCTAATTTTGTACTTTGGGGACTTCACCGCAAAAAGGATGAAGCTCCTGAACATGTTTTTTTTTTTTTTGGACTGCTGCAGACGCAGTTTTTTTCTGGGACGCCCTCCAAAGGACTCCTAAGAAAGATTTCTCGCTTAACGCGCATGGTATCAGGCATCTTCCTATTGAAAACGAGGACGGTATTCCTTATGATCTCAGAATGGCACTTGGCCTGCATAGTATATAGAAGTATACGATGTCGGTGCGTCCCGCAGATCTTGGTGCACGTCGAGCAAGAGAATACTTTAGGTTTGGTTTGGTTTGTGGGGCTTAACGTCCCAAAGCAACTCAGGCTATGAGAGACGCCGTAGTCGAGGACTCTGGAAATTTCGACTACCTGGGGTTCTTTAAGGTGTACTGACATCGCACAGCACACGGGCGCCTTGCTTTTCGCCTCCATCGAAAAGCGGCCGCCGAGGCCGGGATTCGATCCCGCATCCTTGGGAACAGTAGCCGAGCGCCGTAACCACTGCGCCACCCCGGCGGGGTAGAGAATACCTTAAGGAAGCCATTGCAAGACATTGTGAAATTATTAAACTTGTTGATACAACATCTGACTGGCTTTGCCAATTCCTGCTGCACGAGTACCAGTTAGCTGGCCTGCTACCGATTAACGGTGGTCACGACTTCATATTGATTTCGCCGAACCAATTAAGGAGAAAATTTTACTGATTGTTGTAAACTCGCACAGTAAACGGATCGATGCTATTCCTCTCTCTCTCTCTCTCAAGCCACGTCGAGCAGCACGGTAAAAGCTTTGCGTATTTTGTTCAGCCAGTTTGGCCTGCCTCGAACGGTCGTTTCAGACAATGACATGCCATTTACTAGTTCAGAGTTTGCTCGATTTATGAAACGGAACGGCATATAGGGCATATTTGCACGCCAGAATACCATTCTCAAAGCAATGGGCTTGCAGCACGCGAGGTCAGGACAATAAAGGATGGCCTGAAGAAGATGCCTGGCGTAAATCTATAGCAACCGCCCTCGATAGAGTGCTGTGCAAATATAGAAATGCTCCGCAACAGTCCGAACTATATCCTTCAGAACTGACATGCTTTTAGGGTATCGGCCGCGCAGAAGAATTATGTCTTTTCTTCCCAGAAAACAGCCCCCAAAGAGAGAGCGATCTGAGGATGACGACGGCTGGAGTTTCGCCGCGGGAGATACCGTTTTATTTAGGAACTATGGTGTTGGTTTTTAAATGGACACCAGACAAGATGAAATCCACTGCACAATAGCCATAATTCTAGGTTAAAACTTACCACTTGAACGCTCGCATCTGACTGAAAACAATTATTCGTGCATGTGTACTCCTAACACAGCCTCATTTGTGCGCGTGCGTGCAACTGTGCATTTATGTTCGAATCAGAGTTATCTGGGATGATCAGGGTTTCAAACGCATCCTCGCCACACGTGGTTGCTATTCCTTAATTAACCAAGCCATATACAGGTCTTATTAACTAACTAGGGTACGGCAGCAATAGTCCTTTGTTGGGAGTGTTGTTTGGAACTATTTCATTAATAATTCCTGTATGTTGTTGCAAGCATGCAAGATATATATTTTACGTTGTTGTTGTTGTTGTTATGAACTTTATTTTTCCACCGATGTAGAAGGCCCCCTACTCCCCGCCCCCGGCACGCAGGCCTATGGGACGGAGGCCGGGGCCTCCGCGACTAAAGACAGGCGAAGTGACAGTGTTTCTTCGCGGCTTCAGCCGCCAGGCGGACAGCTCGCTGCTGGTTGGCGGGGGACTCGCTCCGCAGTAGCAGTTCCAGGCTTCTCTACTGTTTATGTTTTCCTTGGCGCCAGGGGAATCAAGGCATTGCCAGATTATGTGATCAAGAGTACCCCTTTCTTCGCAGGTTTCGCATTTATCGTCCGCCTTTTCCTCCAGACGGAAAAAGCCAGACGGGACTTGGGAAATTCCCAGCTTGCAGGCGCCGCCAAGCGACGGCCTCCTTGTTAGTTAGCGTTCGGTCCGGGGGTGGCAGGGACCTTCTGCTAAGTCTGTAGTGTTCTAAAATTTCCTTATAAGTTTGCAGCCTCTCGTCCATCCCATCGATTTTGTATATTATGTCACGTGGGATAGCTGTATTTATTAGGTTGGATTAGGAGACGACCTTTACATAGACAGTGCTCTGTTGAAACATAATAGGTGAAACATGTGGAGAATGCGCTTAACTTGAGTTTTTAAACCAACCAGCTTAACTCGAGCACTCGCGTGCACAGACAAAAATTTGAGTTGGCGCAAACCAACTTTCTGCTTTCATGCTTTTTCTTTTTCTGCTTTTATTATTGAGAAAGCCTTTAATGGTTCATACTTTCGTGGACAAAGCGTGTCCCGCTTCTGAAGCGGCTGTCGCGGGGCGTTCCTTGGCGCGCGTTCAAGTGTGGGATTGCAGATGGCAGGAACGCTAGACAAGATGAGACTTCTCAGGCTTTCACCTTTCACTACTTTATTCGCTAAAGTCCCTCGTAATGTCTCTGCTTTTAGGCAGAATCTGCGCAGGTGCGACATCATTGGTAAAAGCACCAATGTCTAAAATGCCACTTCATATTTTGCAATTGTTTTCAAGGTTTCAGTATCAATTATGTGCGCGCAGAGTTCATGCGCCTAAGACATTTTGAAAATTCACCAACGAAATAATGAAACTCTAAAATTAAATTCTATCAGCCATCTTTAAAATCAAAAGCTTTATGTATTTTCCAGATTGCTTTAGAGTGCGGTAATCGTACCTAGAGGCATAATATTTTAGATGCTGAATCTCTTTGAAATTTTTAATAAAGCTTTACTATAACCCCGAACGACATCTTATCCACTTCTCCAAATTTTCGACAGAGCAATTACGTTTTATTGATTGTTTGGTTTGCTAATGTATAAATTTAAAAATTGAAGTGATCGTTCATTACAATCATTCCTTTCTATTATCAGAGCTAAATATCTTACAGAAATGCGCTAGTATTAATAGACTGCACAAGCAAGAAAATGCCTATGCAGATGAAGAGGTATGTACATCGTGAATTTAATAGCAAGAACCGTGTGACCGTGTGAGGAAGAATTTCGTATTTATCCCTCTAGCATAAAATCGGTCACTGATGCTAAAATAATCAATCTGCGACATTTCTGTATCTTCATAAAACAATTAAGGTGGATTGATGTAACAAATCGTTCTTCTTTCTGCTTTCCTGCTCCAAGAGCTGTTCCTGCAGAGGGAACTGGAACCAAGAGGAGGAAGCTCGAAATCTTATTTTGTTTAAACAAGAGATCAGCCAGTTCTGAAGGTTCATTTCCTCTAACTTCAACTTCGCCGTCTGCAGGATAACTGAAGCGTGGATTTAGCTATTTTTTTGTATGAAGCGATTAATCATAGCAATCGCCTCCTTGCACAGCCCTTCCTCCTTTGTAGTAGCGCCATCAACACGTACTTTCCTTTTTTTTTTTTTTTTGCTCAGAAGATTGCGCTCCGAGATTTGTGAGTCGGTAATAGTCGGACTGTCGACTCCTTCGTAAAATATCTGTGCTGTTCGACGGGCATTGCACTCTGGGCAGGCCCATTTCTCGGGCCATATTTTTCAAGCGGTTTTTAAAAGGACAAACGCCTTAGCAAAAGCAAAACTAAAGAAAAGCGAGACTATTGAGGTGAGTGCTTGCCAAATATTTCCCTTCAGAAACAAATGGAACTTATCATTTTCACTTCCCTTCTTCAAATGAACGTTTTTACTGCCTTTTTTGTGCTCGTCCCATATTACTCGTGGTGAACGCTATCCATTCGTCGCTTCTGGGGAATTTTGATGCATCGGCAGCTCCTCCCAAGCCATCTCCTTCTAATCAAATAGAGTACTGTCGCGTGCTTTCCGAACTGGTATATCGAGGGAATGAAAGGTGGCATAAATTCTGCTACAACTGCAACAATGCCGATGCGATCTTGTCGCACACTTTTCCCGTTTCTGACATCACTAACATGATTGAATGCAGATTGTTTTTTAGGGGAGCAATAAAAAGGCAGCTTTAGGGCACCTCAACCTCTTCGGTTATTATTAATGGTTTCTATGATTAAGAAGGCTTGATATCACATTGCAAAAACTCGGATTTCCTGTAGAAGAAAGCACGGAGGCGACGGAAAGGGTTTAACAACCCGCGTCCTCGGGTTCAGCAGCCGAATTTCCTAACCGCTGAGCCACAATGATGGGCCGACCGCTTAAAGTGAGCGATTGAGGGCAAATGTGCATAATCTACGAAGCAAATGCAAAAGGGTACACGAAAGGGTACACTTCATCCTCTTTGCGTGCGATAATAAGAAAGCACACAGGGGCTATACTGGCTACAGGGGCGTCTTGCGTTGAGTTTGGTTTTCTTGTCATGTGGATTCTGGATTGTACCCCCAATGGTATAACTGAAGAACCTCACCACATCACGTGACCTAGCGCAGTAAGCGCCGTCATAGGAGGATGAGTGGGAAAGACGCCGACAGAGAAGCAGAAAGACTACTTGCAGAGGGTATGGTGCTACTATTTACGTGGTTGCACGGATCACAGAAGGAAGCGTGGGAGTCAGCCATCGCGGCAACGGATCGCGCGATGGAGATTCGATCGAGTAAGTGTACAGAAGTTTAAGATGAAAGCCTATAAAAAATGGCTCGTACTCACGGCGTCCGACATCCTGTCTCACTATAGCTGTCAATCAAATGACGTCATCAACCGAAACGCACATCATAATTCTCCTTGTCTACCATCAGGAAGATAGTTAAAAATAAATAAATCCTGTCTTCATTAGGAAAGCGAACCTCCATTCCTTGGATCCCTAGCCGAGCGCTTTAACCAACTACGTCACGCCGGGTATTTTTGTTTTCTTTTTTAGAGATGGTATTTCAGATATGGTAGATTGTATTATTCGTGAAATGCACGTCATGATTCTCCTTGTCAACCTTGAGAATGATAGTAACGATGACAATGAAGCTGCAAGTAGTGATAATGACAATGATGACATTAGCAATGATGATGACGGTGAATTTAGTTAATAATAATGCGAGCAAAGGTGATGCTTTGTGCACACCAGCAACGCTCAGCACTTCTGTGGTGCAGATTCCACAGCTCGGACGCAAGGGTTCAAAAAGAACTCATCGGAAGAGCGCGGACAGCAGCCTACGCCAATGGGGTTCCGGACTGAGGACTCCAACCGCCGCTACAACCTCCTAATCATTTTCATTAAAATATTTTTACCACCACCACCACAGCGTTCTCGATTTTTTCTTTCCCTACGTAGTGCGTTACAGGGTTTAAAAAGAGGAAATTAAATATAAAAGCTAAAGGACTTCAACGGTGCTGATCCGAATGCCAAGAAATATATCTGTTGTTATAAGACACTATGCTGGCTTTCATGTTTATTTTCTTGATTTCTTTCACTCTGTAAGGATTATACGAACACAGCCTTGAGTGTAAAACTGCCGAAGTTTCTATGTTTATTAAAATTGCTGGCTAACCCCGCTTGCGGCGGGGTTAGCCAGCAACCAAACTTTTATCTGTTGTAGGCCGTCATTGCACCCGCACACCGCTTAGTTGGTTGACGACGGCCGTTGTTTCGGCGCACATCTTTCTCTCCCTCTTCTTTTCCTCTCTTCTCTATTTTATCTTATGTCCGCACGAGCCGCCCGACTACTGTGCCGGAGTACCCGGGTTCGAACCCGACCTCGGCGGCTGCGTTTCGATGGAGGCGAAACGAAGAGGCGTCCGTGTGCTGTGCGATGTCAGCGCACGTTAAAGATCCCCAGGTGGTCGAAATTACTCCGTAGCCCTCCACTACGGCTCCTCTTTCTCTCCACTTTCACTCCTACCTTCCTCCCTTTTCTTACAGCGCGGTTGCGGTGTCCACAGAAGAAACAAGTGAGACCACAGTTACCGAGCCTTTCCCTTCCTATAAATAAAATAAATCAGGCAGCGGAGGTGGCTCAGCTACAGAGCCAGTAGCAGGCCCGTGTATTTTCTTTTCTTTCTTCCTACAGCCACAACAACACCGGGAAAAAAAAAAGGAAGAAGCAGGGAGTGAAATAAGAGATAATGAGCTACCATAGTGGAGGGCTGCAGAATACTTTCGGCCACCTTGCGATCTTTAACCAGCACAGACGTCACACAATCAGTACCTGTGTTGGAACCCGATGGCTGCTGCGGTGTTTCGATAGAGAAACGCGAAGGCGTCCATGTGCTGTGCGATGTCGGTGCACGTTTGATCTCCAGGTGAACAAATTATTCAATAAGCCTCAACTACGGCACCTATATTTATGCTCCCACCTGCTTCCTTTCCCTACCAGGTGTAGGTCAGGTGTCAACCGAGAAGGAGAAGATGAAAGCATGAACGCGATCATCCGCAAAGGCTACACGAGACTTCACAGTGCACCCTACAGCGCCCACACGGCCGCCACTCCTGTGTTTCTACAAACACTCACAGGCTAGAAGCCATTTACAATGCTCTTTCCACAGCGCGTAACACTCTAGTCGCGTTCTTAAAAATGTTTTGTGCCCAGCTTCAGCGGTTGCTGTCGCGTTTCCGACGGAATCTAGACTTGCTTTAAGAATATGCGCGTTTCTTTGAAACATCAACCGATCCTTGCGGTTTTAAAGGGACGCACTGCCTCGCACGGAAGAAATGCCAGGGCCTGCAGAGAACTAGACGCTCTCCACCTTGGTGCTGAGCCTACTGAGGCGTGAATGCGAGTCGAAACACACAAGCACGCGCATAGAGTCCGTGTTATTGTTTTCATCAATAGCTGTGAACCTGACTACCATGTGAACCTGACTACCATTTTGGCATCGCTCGCCCCGCCGGGGTGGTGCAGTGGCAAGACGCCCGACTACTGTGCCGGAGTACCCGGGTTCGAACCCGACCTCGGCGGCTGCGTTTCGATGGAGGCGAAACGAAGAGGCGTCGTGTGCTGTGCGATGTCAGCGCACGTTAAAGATCCCCAGGTGGTCGAAATTACTCCGTAGCCCTCCACTACGGCTCCTCTTCCTCTCTTTCCACTTTCACTCCCATCTTCCTCCCTTCCCTTACGGCGCGGTTGTGGTGTCCACAGAAATCAAGTGAGACAGTTACCGTGCCTTTCCCTTCCTATAAATAAATCAGTTAAATCAGTTGGCATCGCTCATCGCGTCATGGAATGCATGGCACTCGTTCGGTTCTGCCCACCACAGCCGTACTCATTCTGGTTAAGCCGCGGCTGCAAATATTCCTGTTCACTCCCTCCCTGCTCACTGATGTCTTCCTCAACTTGCCGGCGTCTTCAGCACTATAGGAAAAGACATCAGCCTTGTCAGCTGGCTCCAAAATCACGTACTCGTGTGCGCGCGCGTGTGTGCGTGCGTGCCTGTGTGCGTGTGCGTGTGTGTGCGCGTGCGTGCGTGTGCGCGTGTGTGTGTGTGTGTGTGTGCGTGCTGTGTGTGCGTGTGTGTGTGTGTGTGTGTGTGTGTGTGTGTGTGTGTGTGTGTGCGTGCGTGCGTGCGTGCGTGTGTGTGTGTGTGTGTGTGTGTGTGTGTGTGTGTGTGTGTGTGTGTGTGTGTGTGTGTGTGTGTGTGTGTGTGTGTGTGTGTGTGTGTGTGTGTGTGTGTGTGTGTGTGTGTGTGTGTGTGTGTGTGTGTGTGTGTGTGTGTGTGTGTGTGTGTGTGTGTGTGTGTGTGTGTGTGCGTGCGTGCATGTGCGTGTGCGTGTGCGTGTGCGTGTGTTTAATCTAGCAGATCCTGTCTCATTTTTAGCCCACTGGTTGCTCTAACTAGCCTGCAATTAGTGTTTCCATGGGGCGCGAAGAGGAACTCCAAGGATGCATCGTTCTTTGCGAACTTCATCCGCAGATACGCAACTCTGACTTCCAGCCGCTCATCAGATCGGTGCAGGCGTCGCTGCACTTCAGCGGGTTCTCAACGGAATCCTAAGTTGGCAAGCCATCGACTTGGGCAATCCGAGTTTGGAGCGGTGCTTGCTTCCAGCCAATTGCTGTGAGACCGAGGATTTTTGCGCGAAGTCCGCGGTAGAAGTAAACATTTTCTGCCCCCGGGGCGTTGCGCTCTGGCGCCCTGCGTGATCGTTTAGGCAAGAAGCTGCGTCGATGGGTGCTGCGCGTACATTGCAAGCAACTTTCGGATTTAGGCCACCGTCGCCGAGCAAGCCTCGGAGCACTAAAAAAAAATAGACAAAAAGTTTGGGAAAAAATAAAGCACACCCTCGCTGAACTCTTGCTCCCGCTTTCTGCAGCCGACGACAGAGACCCCATGGGAAAAGGGACAACATTTTGCTTTCAAGAATGCATTGACGCTAGTTTTGCTTCCAACTTAACCAGGTTGAGGCCCGAGTGAATGTTCGCCAGATATTTCCCCGCTCTGCTGCCACGCGCTTCGGTCTTTGGCATGATGCAATCCAGACACATGACCCTGAAATCCGGCCTCCAAGATACAAGCCGGTGTCAGCCACTTCTCTTGGGACAATGTCCCACCGCTGAAGTGATGCGTTCCTCTCGCACCTTCAGCAGCACCCTCTCTAAAGTTAAACAAAAAAATAATGCTAGAAAATGCTAGAAAGACACTCGCGAGGCTTCTGAAGGCGAATCATTATTCATAATAAACACTGGCGCAAGGGCTGACCAATCACCCCATATATTGTGTTTTTGTTGTTGTTTGGCTGTACACTCAGCGTTGAAATTCCAGAATCAAACACGCTTCCCGACTCTGGACTAAAATTAATATATTGTGGACGAGTGAAATACAGGAATAAACGAACAGGGAAGGAGGCGAGCAGGAACCGAGTGCGACGTTTCGTCGTGCCGAATTGGAAGCAGTAGGGCACGCGCTGTGGGTTGCAATATACACAATGACCGCGTCATCAATATTCAGTCGATATTCAGGAAGATCCAGACGAAGACAAACGAAAAGCCCAACGATGTAAGCATCTAAGGTCTTCTTGCGGCTGGTTTACAAGGCCTGACGGCAGCTAAAACCAGCGGTTTCCGAGTATAATGTAACGACCGACGGTTCATCCTTTTCAAACCTTTGAAAAAACGATTTAAGAATCGATCAATCACTGGAGAATATTGAACAGTTGCATTCGAACAGGTGTAAACTTTATCGGTTTGTAACGACATACGTCCCACGTAATATGAGCCAAGGTTTGAAAAAAAAAAATGTACTTGGGATGTGAATGCAGTCAGCCTGATGCTTGATGTTGGCCCTAGCCTAGAGTAATTCAGGCATTTTTTTTTTTCACCTTAACTTAAAAATAAGAAATTTTTGAGATGCTCTAGGCTAGTGCCAGAATCATGCATCCTCTCCAATTCGTGCCCGATGTGGCTTTCATTTCTGAAACCTGCCTCAAGTTACATGCGACAACCCTTATATGCCTTCCAATTTGGCGGTGATAATACATTCATTATTTAAATATGTCAGTAATAAGAAAAGAAGAACTCTGTTGGATTCTGACTCTTTAAATAAACCGCGCGTACACTTTTTCTTTTGCGGCACTATTTCGCAGCAATCGCTTCTAATCAGCCGAGGATTAAAATCTCGGTCAGTAGCCTGTCTCGTTGCACCAGAGGAAACAGAAAGTGTACTCGAGCTAATCATCGAAAGACAAGGTGAAGAAACAGTAATGTGATCTCGGGCAAACTGCGTGCCCCAAATTCAACATAATAAAGTTAGAATTATTAGAGAAGCTAATCGTGAGAAATATTTGAAGGGCCTCATGTCGTACCGCGAAACGACCCCAAAAGTCATTTCTGTGCTGTACGTCTACCCTAAACAAAGTCCAGTAATGTACCGACTAGCCTACAAAGAAGTCCTCGAAGTTAAGAGTATTTCTATAATGTACCGCGCATTTAAAGCTGATGGTGCAAAAACCTCGGCCGGGAAGCTCCAGGTCATTTGTAGTATTGGAACTTCATGGGCTGCAATTTGAGAAAGGAGACAGAATATTAAATAATAGCTACAAAGTTACCTTTTCAGTCAGCTGCTGTACTGAAAGTGTCGTTGGATTACTGACTCTGTCAACGCTATTATAATACTTTATCGCTGAAAATGAACTGCTCTGTCGTTAATAGGAAATTGAGAGTTTATATTCCTGAACATACGTTGACTGTGAGGTTTCTTGAGATATAAATTGACAAAAATCATTCAAAAATCAAAGTGACAAAAGTTAAACAAGATTTCTCCCCAATTCGTTCTAGAAAAGGAAGTTGCAACTGCGTATTTCTTGAGGAGGCCATTAAGCATGTCGTATACTTATTTCTAATCTTAAAAAATGACCGTTAGATGGACCTAAAATCATAAAATATGTAATGCCCATATACTTAAGCTTTGGAAGTGCTTTCACTTTTTGAAACCACTTCCTTTCAGAAGTTTTGCTATTGAACTACCTGTTTGTCTTTACTTTTTTGGGAAGCACTGTACTCGTTAGCTACGTTTACTAATCTCAGAGCATGTCGTTCAAGAAGGCACTGATAGAGCTTAATAACCACGAGTTAGAGCACAAGGATATATCTTTGTGTATGGGGTGCACACGTCTATGTTTTTGCGCCCGACTCATTTATTTGTGACCGCATGTTCACTCTTATCCACTCTAGGGCACTTAAGACACACAGTAATTAGCATGCGCTACTAATCATGTATATTTATAATAATTATGTAAATAAAAAAAAATGAATATTTTCATTCCTGTGTTAACGGAATCTTCGAGGGGTGCATTTAATTCTGCTCAGATGCAGGTTGAAAGCATTGCGAGTTCCACCACGCCGCCTGGTAAATTCACTCGACACTACTACGCTTAGCGCAACTCTTTCGCACTCGGCCAGAAGGTGTATGTGTATGGCGCATTTAACTAGGTCACATGAAAAAGCGGCGCAGATGAAACTTCATAAAAACGATGATGTTCACTGAACAGCGCGAGAGTGTGTTGCAGTTGGAACTTGATGAAGATAACGATGTTTACTGCTACTGCACAACGTGAGAGTGTGTTGCAGTCTTACACGAGGCGTGATCGGCTGCGGCGATATTAATAGTGCTTTCGTGCCTGGGTCAAGGAAGTTGATCTGTTCATATGGTGGTCATGTTCCTGGCGCAGGCGGTGACAAAATTTTTATTGCAAAAGTAATACTATGCCAGGTCTAACCGCTCGTCGCTGTGTGCCGTGTCCGTATCCGTGTCCGTGGAAGAAGAAGAACGCTTAGTCACCCGCAACGAATGCTTTTGCTCAATATCCGGTTCAGCAGCGTTGAAGCCTTCTAATTTTTTTCTCAGGTGTCAGTTAACGAACATGATCTAATGACAGGTGCGAATGGCAGAGTCTGTCCGCGCCTTTTATGAACCAGGAAATCCTTTCGATGAAAACAAAACATGTATATACTTATCTCAAGCCCACGACAAGGTTGCGGGCTAGTTGGCGTAATGCACTTTCAGTAGGACGATTGAGGTACTCATAAATAAATAAATAAATAAATAAATAAATAAATAAATAAATAAATAAATAAATAAATAAATAAATAAATAAATAAATAAATAAATTAGCTGCATTAGCAAGAACTGTGAAGGCAATGTGCAGGAGATTGTGAAGGGTGCCGCGATGTCTGTAGGCTACATGACTGATGCGTTAGCGCGCCTCCGCTTTCACTTACAAAAGCGAAGTTGCCATTTTTGACAAGCCTATTCACCGGTTACTTCCTTCCCTGTTAGCGTAATCTCAATTCAAAATAATATAGAAGTTACATTTCAGCACTCGTGTGTACTCTTGCTCTTCGTCTCGCATCTGCATTGCGCTGCAGTCCTGCTAACTTTGAAACATAGGTAGGACAGACAGAGTTCGCTAGCCGATAACACGAAAACATCGGGTAGCAGTTGCACCAGTAGCAGCCAATTACAAAGAGGATAAAATTAGCCCGGTCTCGACGGGGTGTTAAGTGCTCCCTTATTCGCCTGCGCAATACTGAGCTTCAAAGAAGTCTGTTGCGCAAGCCTGCTGCAGAGTTCTCGCAAGTCGAAACAAGTTCAGCGACTTTTAAATGCGCTGTCGCGACAATAGAAAGACGAGAAAAGGGAAGAATGATCGGTGCTAATTAGAAAATTCCTGAATAGACGCAAGGCTGCGCAAGGAACGTTGCACAATCTTTCGAAGGCCCTTGGTAGGCACTACCAAGAGAAAGTGAGACTAACTAGAACAGCACTTGGCGACACGCAATTTCGGGCTTTTAGCCTCTGCAGCATTTTTTCAGTTTCAATCTTCCATTGATTCCTATCCTTCTTAATGCCTTTGTACAAAATATGGAACCGCACTAAATGCGCATTTGGTTCACTTTAGAATTAAGTGTACTTGTGACGAATTTGTAAGCCTAACTGATTCCTTGAAAAATCTGTTCAGTATCTTCTTCAAATCGCGGTCAAGCTCTCGTCGAAAGTAAAGGCAAATAATAATTTAATTTACATCCGAAGATTTTGCGCGAAAAAATATGGAAGGCTGAAAGAAGCAGCGTTGCTGATACACCTGTCTGCCATTGCGGCTCGAAGTGCTCGTCGTCACTGCAGTGCTGCCGATACTCATTTGATAGCGATAAAAGAACGCGAACTTCCTTCAGTAACTTGCGGGAGCTATCGTTGCTTAGGAAGTACTGATGCAAGTGAATCTATGATCCCAGTGGCTCTAGAGGCACATACAGTAAATTGTGGATCCAACCTAGAGAATTCGAGTTGATTTCCCACTACGGTAGATGAAGGCGGAGTTTTACATCCTAATACACATATCTGTTTAGAGACGCCAGCCGATAATCATGCGCAGTGGACGACTGCTGCCCAGCCTCCCACCGCGCCTGAGCCATGTCGTGTGGCCAGGTCATTCGCCAACTGCCAACGCACATGCAAACTCGGCTTTGTCACATGTCCTCATGATGTCACACATTTCGGTAACGAATAAGCGTGCGGCATGCCACCTACCAAAGAACTCGATAACTCGGTTATGTCACGTTGCCTAGTGATGTTGCGCATGCCATCGACAAATCTAGACTCCAACATGTCATCTGACGACGTGGTGTCATCGCCTGACTTTTGGGACTAAAACATGCCACGATCGCTTGATGGGAAGTCTGTTGCTATCACTCCAAGCCCTAAGCTGCCTGTTCTGGGCCATCCATGAACCTATTCTGCTCATTTTATTAATGATACCGAGTTTCGCCATTTGCCCAGTGCAGTTTGGCAATATCCAATAACAAGCTGGGTGCCTAAATCAGCAAATAAAAAAAAAAGCCACTTCTGGGAAATGTGAAAATAGATCTCTATCCCGTCACCGTAAGACCCGAGGAGCTTGCATAGCGATTATTTAGCATGTCCTATAATTCACACATTTTCGTCGTAGCATATTGTGACCCGTTACGGATCTTATATACCAGAGTGGCTCCCGTTATCCCGTACAGTTGGTCACAGATATTTCGAGTCACAGATTAAGCATAGTTTTAAAGTGCTGCCCGTCGGCCTGCCTTCTGGTACTTGAATATCTGCAGGCGATATCACCTCTGAAACGAGTATTAAGGCGTCCGCCTTTTCCCGGTAGGTTCGCGACATAGATCTAATCACAGAGAAACAGTAAACCGGGAAAAGAGGCAGTATATTTTTTATCGCTGGAAATATGGCGGTTTTATGGTTCCCGGTGCAGTCATCAATTGAGCAAATGTCACATGGAAAGTCTCTAAGGCCCTCATAAAACTTTTAGCTATTCGAAGCCATTTCACTTCAGTTTTCACTTGCAGTCTTACTTTGATCTCAGGTCGTCCGTTTTAGCGTGGAAATTTGCTGACTGCGTGAATATTTGAGTTTGGCTCGCTAGCAGCGAAATAAAGAGCGCGACATCCTTTAAAGCTTGCTCTTGTTTTCTTTTTATTTCTGTGCCAGCTGTGGGAACTGGCGAAAGAGCAACGGTTTCAAAAAGACGCAAAGTTCTGTCACGGGCCAGCGCGAAGTGTACGAACTGGATGGCTCCGGTTTTAATAATTAATCGGGTGGCGACATCTGCGCCAGGGAGAGCACGTTCTGCTAGCGGAGAGCGCTTCCTGCCGTGACTAGAGACGGCGAAGCGCGGGCTGAGCTTGGCGCACGCGCTGCTGCCAGCACAGAGCGCACTTTGCTTCAAGTTTCCCCGCACAAAGCCCGCCTGTAGTGCGCCTTCAACAGCGTGATTAGCGGGTCGCGCTGTGCGAGGCTTACAAACAAAAATCGCCATGGAACCTTTGAACGTTATCATCGGCGCGGCTTTCGAACAAAAGCAAAATGGCTGCATGAAAGAGCAACAGAAACTGCTGATTGCCTTCTCAGCGCGCGCTAATAAATTAATCAGTGCTGATCGTGGGCCACGCATCTCTTCTCTCCGCAATCTGTCAGCCCCTCTTCGTTTTCGACGACTGTAATTATCCTTCCTGATATGCCACGTGTTGGGTACAAAGTTTCTGTTTTTTTTACGTCCCGGTCGTTCAAAGAGGCCGTTATAAGCGGCTGAACCGGGTCGCATGTCCTCTTAGCTACAGCGTTAGGTGCCTGTTATAATGTCACTGCCAGTCAGAGATAAGAAGCATCCATGGAAACACAGACCAACAGAAATGTACTTTGGTAGGGCAGCCGGCTCTCAAGATATTTTCTATCGAGAGATTCAGAGATTCACCTGAAATGCCAAGAAGATTGTATACACTCCTCGCAGCCTACGCTGCTAGTCACGCAAGCCTGCTACTCATGCGGGACGTCCTTGCTCTGTCCGCTGGTATGATTAGCAAATGACTGTGTTGCGGTGCAGTGCTGCAGCAAGTTTGCTTTTGAGGGTACACATCCTGCGAACGTTTGTTCCCCACTCTCCAATAGTTAGCCTCAGAGGCTTCGGTCAGATCGACTCCCCCCTCCCCGCCGTCACACACACACATAAACACAAGAGTGCATCTTATACCGCTTGCGACCTCTTAACCCGATAAAGTTTTGAGGAGGACAGGAGAATACCGACTCGAAAGACGCTACGCTTATTACTAGACTAGCCCAATTAGGAACGTTTACTCTCTCTGTTTTGTGTGCAGTGGGCAGTGCTAGGATGTCCTTGTCTGAGTTCGCTAGTCAAAATCCCTGAAATAATCAACCAATTAGCCCATTTCAGAGCATTGACTGTTAAAAGTTGTTGTGTAATAACCATTCAAGGCTACTATAAAGTGCTTGGAGCTAAAATCAGCTTCGAACGTCTATGCGCCTACATCAACGTCGACGATTAACACTAGACGACAAGCTCGCACATGCTGTTTGACCCTAACTTTACGCTCACATCTGTTCACACTTTATAATTTACGCGGTTATATGAAGAAGGCTTTCGTTTAACGGTACTTACGATATAATTTGGAGGGTCTAGCAGAAACTTCACCCCTGTTGTCGCAACGTTTTCCAGCACGAAGCCGCTCTCAAGCTGGAAAGAAGGAAAGGCGATAGGAAACGTGAATAAGAAAACGAAGTCTTATACGCGAGACGTCGGCAGAAGCGGTGATTGAATCCCAGCTGCGATGGATACATTGTGCACTTTCCGAATGAGCGATATCGAAATTCTTTTGTCGAAGGAGAGGGAGATCGACGGGACAACCCTCGCTTTGAGCTTGAATCCTTATTGATTTGCGCCGAAGACCCAGCAGGGCGTGAAACGCACTAGACAAGGAAGGTTTCGTAATCGGGCCTTACCTTCTTTTTGCCATATTTACTGGGGCGCTAGTATGTTACGCCGTTTGCTGAAGCCAGGCTTCACGGCTCTTTTCTGTTTTTTTTATGCTTCGTGTCTGTTCGGTCAATGTCATCTCTTGGAGTGATGGCAGCACCATGTTTTCACAGCTGAAAGCAAGGACACGTCCGTCGTCATTACGAAGTGACTCGGGATTTTGCTAAGCCATTGTCGGCATGCTATTATGAATTAACGTCTCTCTCCTCTTCGAAAGATCGCCATATAAATGGAAATAGAATAATTCGAAAACTAAACATTGCTATGATAAGTTCTAGCCGAACATCGGATCAAACAAAAAAAAAAAAGCCAGAGATCAACGCTGACCTTTTCTGCTGTCGTATCTATTAAAATATAAGTTGGTTACGAATGTGGGTACACGCCACCACTCGGGAGCAGACAACAAGAGGACAGTCGTGGTTCGAGATTTAGTAGTCCCTTTTTGTGAGGAGAAAAAAAAAAAGTGGGCTACTGGAATTTATTTTGACTCGCAATCCCCGTATCATGAGATCTGAGAAACGGTGGCAGCACCTTCGTCTGAACGCGATAACTCAATATCTCAGTTATTCATTTTATAAAGTCTTTTGTCTGCATAAACAGCCCCGTTTGAGCGAATATCGATAAGACCTTAGCGCCGTTTATGACTCTAGGGGATTTAGCATATGTTCTGAGCTCTAAAGCAAAAGTGAAGTAGTTAGCAGTAACGACCAAATCTTAAACAGTGCCGTAAAACTTCGGAAACGAACAGTTGGGTGGGAGGGGGAGGGGGCAGAAAGGCAAGGGGGCAAGACAAAGTAGATAGCCCATATGAGAACTGGTTTACTGGGTTGCATTAGGTCAGCACTGCAGTCGCGCTCTGCGTCGTATTCTCGCTCCTGAGAAAGAGCATTTCCCCTTGTGAGGTCTGAATGTCTGTAACGAATGCTCTGCTCTGTTTTCCGCTTAGTTCATCTCCGCAGTAAACGAAATTTCACTAGACAGATGTAAGTTAGTAAGACAAGACCGTATAATTTACTTTCGCAGAGAGCCAAAACTAGACTAGGCTGTATGCAGCGTACATTAAAAAGGATATATACATATTTATACAGAGGAGCTTTCGCATACAGAGCCCATGGCCGCAAAGACGACACTTGCGTTTTGTTCACCGTGCCGCTGAGAACTATTGCCTTTCTTCTAGCTTTAAGAAATATATTAGAGAGCTCACCCAGAACGTAATTTTAAATTTGTTGAACGTCGAATGAAGCTGAACTGGAAGTCCGTATCTGACACAAGAAAAGGCAACAGCGAGGAAGTCCAAGGAACAGGCCACCCCGTTTAGCCTCACCAGCGCGGCTAGGACAACATCACATGGCTTGCTTAAGACACTCGTCCCTTAACAGTGACTGACACACACACGCACACACACACGCACACACACACACACACACACACACACACACACACACACACACACACACACACACACACACACACACACACACACACACACACACACACACACACACACACACACACACACTGCGCGTAATGACTGCCTTTGGATAGCGTATACTTAACTGCATGGTGTCATCTTCTTGAGCAGAACTTTTCACGGAGTGTCTGCTGCGGAAAACAAACTTAATATGTATACTTCACCGCTTCTCGTTGGCTGCAGATGGCTGATTCTGAGCCATTCTCGCGCACTTTCGATCAGCCATCGCAGTCCTTAAACCACAGGAAGTTCTGTAGGGAAGACTAGCAGAAGTAGAAAGACGCAGCCTCATTTGCACTTCTCTTCGCACGAGAAGCTCACAAAAGCTTGAATCTTCGCGCCTCTTCGCGTGTCTGCGGTGGGGAAATTTCTAGGAGCCAGCCACTTACTGCCAGCTCTTTGCAGACTACATTCCCACTTTGGGGTTGTTTACTTGTCTCTTGAAAGTAACGTTTGGATCACGAGCACTTACCACTGAGTGCACTTCCGGAGTCAAAGGAGAGCACTTTTTCGTTTCCCTTTTCTTCCTTGTGTTCTTTTGTATCTCTAAATTGGTTTCTTTCTTATCCCTTCCTTCACGTTCTTTAATGAATTATTTTATTTTTCTCGAAACTGCTGCAGAAAAAACTATACTTCAGAGCTGTTTACATTGTTCTAATAAAGTAACTCAGTGCGCGTCGTTTCAATGAGAGGAAAACTGCATGCGACAAGAGAAAAAACAAAAGGTGAGGAAGGAAAATGTCAGGGCGGACAAATAAACGATGGCAAGAGGTTATTCTCCAGCGAAGAAAATCGCCTTGTAAGGGAAGTTGTCTTAACCCGGACAGGAACTGCGAATATGAAGTAGGTTTATCACTAAGAGCAGAACAGTATTCTTAGGACAGCGCAAAGTGGTGTTTGTATTTTACAACTTTGGTATGGCACGGACATTTTCGGGTGGATAAACTGCAGTCAGCCATCAAACAAAGGAGCCAAAATCATCCTCGGACGTTGAGCCAACGTGTTTCTGATGTATTTAAAACGTTTAAAATATTTGTTGCAAAACTCTAAGAAACACTTGTGCTCTTACCTTAAGGGCATGACACCACAGGAATATTGGATGCCGCCTGGGGATCCCCTCGCGGATTCTCATTCCCGCACATGCACTTCGTTACTATAGTTCAATCATTTCTTCCTTCATTCGTTCGTCTATTACCTCACAGTGCAGTTAGTGAAAACAGTCTTGTAAAGTGGCTTGCGCCATTTCCGCTCATTTCATTTATTTTCCCTAAAGGCCCGGTGAGGGGCATAACATAAAGGGTGGGTACATTATTCGTAGGCGGCAAGTGTTCACATGATGAAAAATGAGCATGAAGATTGTCAGCGAAGGTCGCGGAGCACATGATGGCTGCAATGTCTCTGGGAAGGTCGTTCCAGTCAACAATGGTACGGGGGAAAAATGAAGCTGCAAAAGTAACCATGCGGACACGTGGAAGAGAAACCTGGGGAACAAGTGCGATGAACAAGTGCGATGAGATATGCGGGTTGGCGGGACGATGTAGGGCGCGCAGGAAAGTGAACTGTGATAAAATTTGTAGAATAAGAAAAGGCTGCCAATGCGACGACGAACTGAGAGGAGTGATAACCCTGATTTATCTTTCAACCCTGACACACTGATGCGGTAGGAATATGAAGAATGAATGAACCTGGCTGCTCTGTTTTGTACTGCTTCAAGTGTTTTTGTACTGGCTGCTCTTAAACAGACTTCAGCGCAGTCCTGTATTTTCTCGCTTATATATAACGCCCGCACCGACGCCGACTGCCAAAATGAATTTTTCCGGAGAACAAGGCATTTAGCGCTTATGCTTTAAACTGTTATCGTTTGGTAGACAACAGACGGCTCGTGCGTATAATCAGGTGAGCTCAGACTGCATGCTAGGAAAGAGCCACGTGAAAACAATTTAGCCCTCACCACAAAGCAAGAAGCATTTTCATCCCCTTACCCCTCTGTATGACGACTGAGTGGGAATATTGAAATCGGCAGTGCTAAGTTGCTGCGCCAACCTCGGCAGCACATGAAATGAGTTAGAACAAAATAAAGCTGAGCATCGATATTCTTCAATAACGCCTATATCTGCTACCGATAATGTAGAAGAAGGTCGTTATATTTTGTTGACAACATACCCTGGGAATTTCAAATGTACCATGCAGAGCGAATATTTAGATTTGGAAGTCCCATCTTTTTTTAGTTGTGAACAAGCATCTTACGAGAAGGTGTGAAACTTGCTCAGTACTAATCTTAGCCGGACTACATAATAAAAAATAACCTGCGGGACAAGCCTCTCTTTAACAATATTCAATCTTGAAAGGAATCATTTTTACTAATGTAATAATGTTAAGGAAGAGCTTTTGTCCTTACGAGGACGGTCGTTCGAACTAGCTTGATAGTGCTGGTAGCTTTCAGTGCTCATTCAGTTTGTTTTTAAAGCCAATGATTGGTCTAGCATCTTCAAAACATTATTCCGTTAACAGCATGAAATCCTATGCATGCTGCAGCCTCGCTTGCTTGAGGATCCGATTACGCTAAGCGCCGCTGATAACGCCTGCGGCAGAGTAAACACGTTCCACCAAAGTTTTCCTTCAGACCTCGACTAGTTCGCACGTACAAGAGCTTATACGCATCTTCGCGTGAACTCTTCGCCTCTCTTAGCAGCAAAATCCAAACGCCCACTTGAGCACGTACATTCTCCCAGGCTGAGAACATTCTCGCCAGGCGTTTCATATCATAACACGCCCTTTTCGCGAGTCCACGCTTGCTAGCTGGAGAAGCTTTACCTTAGCAATGATAGTCATCTAGGAGAAGCGGGCCTAAGTTCCTTGAATCACCACTGTGCACTTATGCAGATGTGTAGATAGAGTGTACACTCGAGCTCTATGGTGGGACCGTCTAATCAGCGTCATCTGATGACCAATAACAAAACTTTTATCAAAACGAGTAAGAGTCCGATTTAAAGTACTCATTCTCATTGCTTCTGTGGCGCAATACAACGACTCAAACCGCTTTTGCCGCATTTTCTCTTTTATTTTTCCCACAATTCATAAAATGTAACTAAATTATTGACATACTCAATCGGGTATGTTTCCATTTATATTATATTATGGGATGCTCCTAATCTAAACAGACGTTAAGCCAACGCAACGCCACGAAGTGACAAATGTTAGGTACTGTAACGCTGACTAAATGTAGTTAACTGAACGGAACCTGTGTGTGTATACCCTTTTAGGTTGCATTCAAAAGCACTTATGAGCTGCTATCTCCATTTAGCTTGCTGGCAGACGACCAGGGTGCAAAAAATAGTTCCGGCCGCCTACCAATGAGAAATCAGAATATAGAGAGACCAGGAAAAAGACCAGACAATATAGCAACGGATGTTGCATAAACAACAAGGAAGGACACTACCATAAGGATACTGAATGAATGAATGAATGAATGAATGAATGAATGAATGAATGAATGAATGAACGGACGGACGGACGGACGGACGGACGGACGGGTGGATGGTTTTATGGACGGGTAGATTGATTGATTGATTGATTGATTGATTGATTGATTGATTGATTGATTGATTGATTGATTGATTGATTGATTGATTGATTGATTGGTGGATTGATGGATTGATGGATGCAGGGATAGATGGATTAGTGGGGGAGTGGTTTTTATACACTTTAACTATAAGTAACCCTAAGTTTTCTAGGGTAGAACGAGCGAAATAAGATGGCTACAAAGTATTAAAGAGCTCTGAACAAGGGTAGAGAAGGAGCCTCAGTTCGCAAGCCGGGCCAACGTCAACCAGACGAAGGCAAGACCACTTGCCAAAACGTTAACTCTACTTGCGAACTGAGGCTCCTTTTCTACCCTTGTTCAATGCTGTTTGATCCTGAGTTTTCTAGTGCGATTGTACCGGGCTCACAATTAACTCTATGACTCGTGGTTTTTTACAGCTAATTCTTCCCCACCAAAACCTCCGCCTCTTTTCCGCAACTGTCTGGCAAGTCTTGTGAGTCTTTCTGCCATCTCCTAGAAAAGCAATATCATCGGCATATATCAGTCCCGGTATTCAGCACGTTTCCAATACACTCTTCTGCCGCCATGACATCGTAAACCCTAATCAATTCAATTCTTACTTCCGTTCTAATTCCTTAACGCAGATCATGAATAGAAGTATGGATAAAGTACATCCCTGCGTAAGTCCTGGAACTCCAATGCTACGTTATTCTCTTTGTAAATCTCCTTCAATAAACTTGCGGTTTCCTTTCCCACACCCTATTGTTCCCAGACTTTGCCACATTAGAGCGTGGTTTACATTGCCATAACTCGCTTTTATATCTAAAAAGACCATCCACAGCGGCTGTTCTTCAATTACGGTGATTTCAATGTACTCTGTGGCTACGAAGAAATTATTGTCTAATCTAGACCTTGTCTGAAGCCGTTCTGTAGTTCCCCTAGAACCTCCGCCTTCTCAGTCCACCCTTGTAATTGATATTTGATTGCGTGCTTTGCTATTCTATACAATACAGATGTTACTGTTAACAGCCTACGAGACTTGACTGATCATTGTCTTTCTTCATGGTAACATCATTGCTTCACGTTCATCCACAACAAAACATTACTGATGCTCTCTTTGGTGTCAGTGGCTGATGGGTCCCTTTGTACGGGCTAGGCGACACATGATCTCCTTCTTCCGCTATGCGAGTTGCACAGTTGGTCTGCGTATGGGAAACACCGGCGCCCAAGTCGATCCCTATCGTTATCACTTCTCTGACCGTCATCTTCACTGGAGACTATAATAAGAATATGCACGGGCGGGATCTTTCGCCGTGATATTTAAACAATTGAGGTCGCGGGCTCCGCGGGCGGGTCGGTGATGCACAGTGTCAATCAGCCTTTGATGGAGCTATCACATAGCTCCTACTCACCTCTTTCCAACAAGTTCTGCATGGCACTCATTACAACCAAAGGCGACATACGTCCGCCGCTATGGACGATGGTGGCGCTAATGAGCACTCCTAAGAATGGATGACATGCAGTCCTGTAAATGTCACCGAAAGAGGGACCCATTACAACTACAATTACTCTGTCTAAAATATACCTGATCGCAGTGGTCAGTTACAGCCCCAGAGAAGTAACTGAATAATTACAGAACTGTTATCAATTAACGTCGTGTTACTTTTCTTTCAACTTTATTGCAGTAACATACATTCGCTTAAACTGCAACTAACTGGTATGGCGGGCTTGAATTTTTTACACGTTCTTAATTATCAACAGGAGATGTTTTTCAAAGCTGATGTCAATGATTTTGCAACATTTTTTTTGTGAGGGAATTATTTGCAGCACTGAACACTCTCTGAATGGATGCTCATCTCTCTAAACGCTCACTGAGCTCTGAACATTCTCCCTGGGTAGGAAGGTGTTTTAGCGTATGGTTACCTTGAGCAGCGTTCTTTGCTAGCATGGGTAGGCAGGTGTTTTGCCGTATGGACACCGTGTGCTCCGTTCTTTTTTGGCAGTGGGAAAAGGCGTTGCAGTGTGGAACTATAGATAGGCCGTTTCAATTTTCGCGCCAAAAGTTGGTGCCGCTTGCGACGTCGTCCTTCACCAGACGGCCATTTGGCCATATCTCGAGGAATTTCAATAAATGCCAGCAGAAACTACACTAAGAACGAACACGAGAGGAGCGCAAGATTCCAGGCAGCCTGCCTGCGGCAAGAAACATCGCCACGAAAGCATTGCTCCTGTAGCCTTTCATTGCAAAGTGTGTACTTCCCGGTAACCAATAACAAAAAAAAAAAGCATAACTGGTTTGCCCTGAAGCGTTACTGTTTAAAAACAATTCACTACAAAATTGCAGCAAACTAATGGCAATAAGTAAAAGTAAGCACTTGCGTACACCTCTGGTTAATGCAACATAAACACCTTGGAAAGTAGAAGACGGAACATCCACTGATGTATTTGTGCTGTGAAAAACTGCGCCGAAATAAACACACCACAAGAAAGAAGACGGGACAAAGGCGCTGTGTTATTTCGGCGCAGTTTTTCACAGTACAAATATGAACCAACTAGCCCAATTAACGGTATTAATCCACTGATGTAATACCCTAGCTAGAGTATCGGACGCATAATTCGGAGATCGTGGGTTGAAATCCTATCGGCGGCATGTCGTTGTTTTTCGTCCCACTTTCTAATCACTTTTCTCCGCAATTAAATTATTGTTTCACATTGGTAAACATTAGCAAAAACCCCAAGGCGGGCTTTAATGTCAGTCGCTGTTGGCTCCACTTGTATATACGACAGATTCGATCGCTGCGGCGAGGATTCAGCACCCTATTCTAGACTGAACAAGGGAGACTGAGACAAGAAGTTTTCTTCAGGCTACGCAGATGTTCTAAGCAACAGTGTTCACTATTGTAAACAACGCCGCCATTGCAGCGCGGTTAGCTGCGTATCAGGAGCCAGTTTTCTTTCTCCATGAAACTGAACAGCGCATATCAGTAGGCAATTTGGATTCTGTTCCTGCATTCTGATTGGACAGCGGCAGTACGCTCCCTGGGCTTCAAATCATCTTGCTCCTTCGCGGACACGGAGAACTGTTCCGGATCGCCGTATTGGTACTCGGTATTAGAAGTTAAGTCCTTAGTAACCAAGGCCCTCAAATTCTCTCATTCACATGTTCTTTTATAAACTTAGATGCAAATCATTGCTACTTTTGTTGCTGACAGGACCTGGGTGACAAATAACTTTGAACGTATTTACAGAGCTAATTTATCTTCTCTAAACAATCTTTCTTTTCTTCCTAAAGTCTGACTTTTCATTTCATCGTGTTCTGTCTTTTATGCCTAAGGATTTGCAAGTGAGTGCCAGCGGCTACAAAATAGAGAATAATAAACCTTTACAATATACGTAAAGAAAATAATAAATGGTTAAAAGCGCAGTATCTACTTTTTTCTTTACAGTCTTCTTTTTCCTTCTCAACGCAAAACTGAAAAGCCCTTGTAAGGCTTCGAAGATGCGCTATTCAGCTTATTTGTTCTCTTATTGGTTGGTTGGTTGGTTTGAAAAGAAATTTGCAGTTGTACTTTGTCATGTGACTGGCCATAGGGTCATCTTTGGTCATCTGATGAGAAGAGAGGAGTCGCTGGAGAAAGAATTGTTGTTGGGAAAGGTTGAGGGTTGCCGGAGAAGGGGTAGGCAGCGAACGCGATGGTTAGATGGCATCCTCGAGGCGCTGCAGATGAAGTTATGTGATGTTAGGAAGATAGTGAGAGACCGGAAAGCGTGGCGTGACACGGTCCATAGGGTCACAAAGAGTCGGACACGACTGAACGCCTGAACTGAACTGAACTTTGTCGTGTATGCGAGAAAAAAGAAAAGAAAAAAAAAGAAAAATATATTTCGGATGTTGCTCTAGAGCAAGGATGGACAGATAAAAAAGCCAGTGCCATAATAAAAAATTGCTTATGGGTATTTTTATGCCGTCTTGTTTGGTGCTTAGTAGGGTATGTTGGGCCGACTGCCATAAAGCTCAAAAGCCTTATGACGAAAAAAAAAAATTCTCTCCTTTGCAAACATTCTCTTGTAATAGCGGCAAGAATCATTTTCCTTTATCAAAGAAATATGTTAACGTAAATTTTATTCCTCATTTTTGAAGTGTACTGCTAACAAATAATGGCTTCTCGAAGAGGAAGATAACGCTGTTGTGGACGTTTTTTTATTGAAGGACAGGCTTTAACAGAAACTGAGCTTTCATTGAGAAACGTGTTTCAATCAGTAGTCCTCCACTGCGCCGGCTCCAAAATAGAAAACAAGGCACGTGTGATGCACGGCTCGGCGCTGGGAGATTGCCAAGATCAGCAGCATCGTCGATCGTACGAGTGGGTCTACCTTCTCACCTTCGTCGTCACTACGGTCGCGGTTATTGTTATCTGGGCCGTCGTGCGCACGTATCCTTCTGTGCATGCTCTGCGATCTTCTGTCCCTCGTAGTAACGCATCCGCTGCCACTCATGCCCCACGTTGAGCCGATGTGTGATGACGCGATATACGCAGATTGGTGGCGCGAACTTGCTGACTATAAGCGACGCATAATACTTAAAAAGCATTCACGTGCGCTAGGAACTTGGTGACAGTACTTTGACATGTTGGATACACGTGTAGTTCGTGAAGCAATGTAATCGTTGTTTGCTGTGTTTGTTGATCGCTGAGCCTCCTGCTTCTGGGGACACTGGAAGTGACCATTCGCTTTCATGAGTGGTTTTTTGGACGAGTAAAGTGTCACGTTTCTAGGCTGTGTTCACGCTGCTTAAGGATGAGGTTTAGAATATGTCGTTTTACGCACCACACTAGGTGCAATGTTTCTACATGATTCGATGTAGGTATTTCAATCGCCTTGTAATGTGGCATCTTCTAAGATGTGAATGCATAACGTCTCGTTTGTAGGGGCCTGCAAGCGGACAGAAATTTTTACTTAGTAAATATACATATATTTCGTTAAATTTGTGAGCGGCGAAGTTTATTGCTTGAACGAAGGAGTGCGTAGCTGTGTTTAAAAGGTATTACAGTTTGTGTACCTTTCAAACTGTTATAATAAACTGAATTGAACTTCAACTCAAGTTCACCGTAATAGGCATTGTGCAGATACTTAAGAGCTTTCTTTATCTCAGGAGCATGTCATCTAGATTTAGCAAAGTGGTCATACGTGACATGTCGGTTACAATAAAAGAAGGGCTTCAATGTTCTGAAGTTCAGCTAGCCCGCATACACGGTTTACACTCAACTGCACCTATTTCGAATCTTTCAATTGAGCATGCGAGGTTTCCGTTTTGAGTGGATGAATGCTCTTAAGACGTGAGTTACAGACGGCCATCTTGGGCTAAGCCTGAGACCTCGTTTTTTGACAGTTGTAAGAACCAAAAGAGCAGCAGCCTTAGTTCTCATTCTTTATATTAAGCCTTAGTACGCGGGTTCGATCCCGGCCACAGCGGCCGCGTTTCGGCCCAGGCGCCCAGGTAATAGTCGGTGATCCCAGGCGACCGAAATTAATCCCGATTCCTGGCGTCCTTTATGGCCACTGTGTCGTTCTGCCACATTAAATCCGGCAAAACATACTTTACTTACTTCGAACTGATATGAGAATAGTCACTTTTGCAGCTCGTACGCTCCTCCCTGTTCTCTTAAAGAGTTGCACTTTTTTAACTTTATTTATGACTACCCGCCAAAAAAACAGTTGCTATATACAACCAACTACTACTTCCTCATCCCGGCGCCCTCCAATATATATAATAAACCCTTCCTTTGCACATTTCTTTGTCCTCATTGCACGCTATTTTTTCACCGGCCTTTGTCTGCGGCCACCAGCATCGTCGACTCGCGGTGACTCACCAGAATGCGCACGCTATCTCCAGACCACCGTGCTCCAGACTGCACAGGGCGCCCCCACTACCGTCGCCCGTGAGTACCATGTGAGGGGAAAGGAATGGCATCATTATCGACTGCGGCTTGGTTGTCACGTCACCGTACCTAAGACACCCTGGCCCTGACTGCAAATGTATCCAGACCGGGGACGATCTGGATATTCGGTCTGGAGAGCGGCACTGCATCCCAAGACGACGACGAATATTTTAAAGGTCGTGCACTTTTCTTTTTTTTTTTACCTGCGTGTACACGTGGGAAAGAGTGCGAACGTCTTTCCTTAATATATATAATCAGGCTATGCCCTTCCGATAGGACCGCGTAACTCCCAAATTATTTTCTTCCACAACTTGATATTTCCCCTTCGCTACTCTGAACACACTCTACCTTCTGCTTTCCAGTTCTATCCTCAGGTCGCGAGAATCAGGTACCTGCAGCATGACCTGATCTTCCTCCGTTCACCTATATATGTGCGTTGCTGTAAAAGACAGTATAGATACTTACAGTGCTGCGCAAAAGTTGTGTTGTTGTGTATGTGTCACCACTGAGCAAAAATGGAGAGACCACGCGATTTGATAAAACGGTATGCCAGTGTTTCGTGACGACGCAATGGCTGTTTTCATATGATAATATTTCATATGATAATCCCCATTATATGATTGCCGCTAGCCAGAGTACTTTTGTTAGGCGCGCATTTTTTGTATAGAAAATTAGCAATCGCTGTGGACAGCATGGTCTCTCCACTTTTGCGCAGCACTCTACATGGAACACTTCCAAGAATCTATCCTCGGATCAAGGCTTTGGACACTATTCAGCTTATGATGCATGCAGTTGTAGGAATCGACTCTGCGACGTATATTTTTCTTTTCGCTACATGCGAAGGTCAGCTTAAGAAAGCACAGAGAAGTGTCGTCGGTAAACTATCTAGCTCAAGCTTGTACTGGGCGTAAGGAAGAGCTACTGTCAGAACGTTTTCCCTAGTTTGCCTGGTTACAACATATACGGAGAAAAACGTTCAATGCAAATGTCTACCATGCAATCGGTAAGCATCAAGCTGCATAACTGTAGCACGAGTTTGGTTCCTGATTACAATGATATCAGTCACTGCTGGCTCATGGTATGTTCTAACACTGTACTGGCCTCTTTTGGCTTCCATGTAGTAACCCGTCTTAAACCCTAGCTTAATCTCACGTGGCCTGAAATCGAACCCGGGACCTTATTTTCAGCCATAGAATGCAGTACAGCGACATAGCAGGAGTAATCGAGGTATTATGCTGATGAATGACTGTGACCTGAGGTGTGACGTAAAATTTCAGTGTGACATTAAGGGTGACCATTGTATCGTACATGTCGCAATTCACCAAGTGCGCATTTGGTGACAGTTATTCTATGTTAGCAATATAGAGAAGAAAGCACCAACGTCATTGATTTAGGTTATGTGATAGGGAGGATGAATGATATAAACACGCGCAATGCACAAGTTCCGTTTCCTGACACGATGCACTTTTGTGCGCACTATTAATAGGACCTCAAACGTTCTCACCTAATCTTCAAGGATTCGTGTGCCTCTCAAGCGTCAAAGGTGAATGTTCGAAGTAGCGACAACTCCTCCTCCGCAAGCCAGATGCCCAGCAAGGCCCGGGCTTCCCAAAATCATTTTACCAGCAGGCGAAAGCAGAAGTATTGTGCCATGGCTTACTACTCCGCTCGACAAAGCCGATCACAAAACTTGCTACAAACCCTGAAGAATATCAGTTATTTAGGCGTCTCCATAAAATTAAAAATGTTAGAACATCAAGAGTATTGCTTTGCACGTTTAAGTTATGTTTTATTGCAAAATAATTGGGCAATTTACATGTTAACATATTTAAGGTATTTTATGGGCAAGTCATATTTATAACATGAGGCCTGAATCTTACAAATGAATACATTCTTTGGGACACCACCCTGTTGAACCCAGCATTAAATAAAAGTTGGCATGCCAAGCGCTACGTGACTCGTTAAGATCTGCCACGGGGTCAACCGACTTCATCAGTCTAAAGATAACGACTTCAATCGTTATTTTTTCGACGCGACTAGCAGTAACACAGTAGGAGCGCCATCAGTGCATTTGGCCATTAGCAGCTAGCTGTGCCTGCCTCTGACACAAGCTTGCAATTCCAAACTGCGTGGTCAGCCGCATCGCGGAATAAATGCGGCGCTTTCCCCACCAGCAGTCTGAAAATTTTCCGCTCGTGTAGAGGCCAGCTATTTGTCAACCGCCGCACTTAAAACTTTCAGGGTTATTCAGATGCCAGAAAAGAGGAACGGCGCTTTCCAAGGGAGGCTTCAGCAATGGTTGTGCATTGCGTGGGACCATGGCATCCAAGTTTTAATTATGAATCATGTGGGTTTTTTCTAGCAGGGATTTCGGTTGGCCGCTTAAGAGGGGCTTGTAGATGTGTGTGTCAGTTATAGCATCTTCAAAATTATTAACACAACAGCGTTAAAGGCTCTGTTTTGCAGAAAATATGGCTTCGGCTTTGTCAGTGTTGTGAGCGAGAAATCACGGGCACAGCTCTGGCAGGCGGCATACCTGACAGGTGACATATCGGAGAGTTGATTCTTGAGTGGGTTGTGGGACTTAGCAAGACCACATGATATCACTGTTGAGAAGAGCTGCCAACTCTGGTTGCTGATCTGAGGCGCGAACGTTGGATAGGGATCAACCCTTCCAGGGCTCTTGGAAGCCGAGGAGGCCAAGCTGTCGGGCTAATTGAGTTTCTATCAATTTCAGCAGCACGTAGCAAGGCGAAGACAGAGTACGAAGGAACATAAAGGACAAAAAAGCGCTGAAAAACACCGCTTGTTTGTCCTGCGTGCCCATCCGTGCCCTGTCCTCGTCCTGCTGCCGTGTCAGTCACGTCGGTCACGTCCAAGTCGGTCACGTACGTACGCTAATCCTAGGCCATGCAGGCACGTACGTACGGCTTGGCTAAAGCGGGGCTTTACATATTGGGTGGTCGCTTACGACCGGTAGCTTGATAGATATTAAGGCCACAACTTAAGGGACTGGTAATTATGCAAACAGAAATTGCATGTGTAGGAACGAGGGACTAAAAGGGGAACCGCAGACGCGAGCCATTAACGCTATCACAGCATACCCTTAAAAGGGAGATTAAGTGCCCCCTCTCCCACGCCCCTCCATAATTTTTGAGCCTCAGTACATACGCTGGGACTGACTTGTTACAAACAGAATAGGAACTTAAGCATGAAAGCTTAATACTGCGAGATAAGATACCTAATAATCCACGAAGCCGTTGGCTCAGTTTCCAAACTAACTGGAAATCGAAAATTATGCAGACAAAAAAACAAAACACTCCCGTCAGAGATAGCGTCATGTTCATTTCTTGGCTAACGTAAAACTATGAATGCATTTGACTTCCCACTATCCCAAATAATGTCCGGCTTTGGCACGTCAAACCACGGTAGAGAGGTGGCAAAATGGAGCCACAGAAGCCCACATCTCTGTTTCAAAAAGAGAAGAGAGGTAAATATGAAATAGCAAGAGGTAAGTGATACCTGGGAGGCGGTGAGAAGAGAGTTTGTAACCACAGCCGCCAATCTGCCGAGGCCGGGAGAGAGCGAAATAGAAAAGTGTGGCACCCCGTGTTACACTGCGATTGCTGGATCAAATCGGAATTCTGAAGATGTTAGAACAGGCCACATGGCACTGCACCCGGTCGCGCGTCTGAACAAGTCAGCGAGTGCGGTTTCTCCGTTCGGGGGAACATAAGTGATAACGCATATTCTTCCACATCAATAGCATTGATCGGTTGCTGTTCTTTCTTTTTTTCTTTGAGTCATTCAAGGTTCTTAGACGTAGGGATCGATCTTGGTCGAAGAATGTAGGCTTTGTGGTTCCTGAAAATTGTAGCTTCAAGATAAAACTTTTTCAGCGCAGGCGAGCTGGCTCAGTCAAACGCACTCAAACTCAGTCTTAGCCCTTTGTACGGCATCAAATTTTATTAGGTGGCAGAAGTATAAAATGATAGAGTTGCACAGACAATCACTCTAGCAATCTAATGGTAACTTTAGGCACTGAGAAATGAGTGGTCCCGTAAAAAAAAAGCGGGGCACAATTGTGCCAATGACTCGAAAATGACACCTAAAATGTGGAATATAATTGGGCCGCCGTCTACATGAAACATAATACAATTTCCAAATATTAGAGATGCTAAAGGTGATACTGGGAGTAGCACCGGGAGGAAATCTACACATGTACTTGCAAAAAGAAAAAAAAAAGCACAATATACCAAAGACGAACATGCTGTACTGTTCGTTTGTGCACTCAATAGATGGCAGATAAAAAAATCTGGTTAACAGTGTACAATTACTGTTACGTGTAAGGAAAGCATGGCTAAAAATTCGCATATATGTGTAGCACTACCGCACAAAGGCTACAGTAATCTCATAAAAAACATTGTTACTCCTACAAGAACCTAGCTCGCTGCAAGTGTTAAGCCTTGCTTGCTATCTCCTCAGAGTTAGTCCTACCAAGCGATGAGCCGAAAAGGGCTCCTCCTTGCCTCATTAATGCTTTTTCTTCCTCCGTCGAAAAGTTGCGCAGTCATGCAGGCAGATGCTGAACTCGACGGTACACTTCTTTCTCTAGCAAGAGTTTCAAGGACGAACGAAATCCTGCTGATTACGTCATTGCCCTAACTCTGGCTTTGTATTCTCTGCCTGCGCAGCTCAGACGTTGCTGAATCAAGCGGAGCAGCATCCGGCTAGGGCAATTGTTCTGGAGGCCAGCCAAGCCGATGGCCCGTTCTCCACTTCGACTTTTGTTGCGTTGCCTAAGAGCTACTAGCGGAGCGCTTAATCGTTGCGCTGCACAAGAGCAGGAGATCGGAACTAACGTCCTGCGTCGACCGGCGCTGACTGTCTCCAGGCGGCGCCCACGTCGTTAGTTCGAACGGAGTGACGCCCCCGAAGTGACATTACGCTCGCCGAGAAACACTTAAGGCCATTGTGCAATAATGGCACTTGTCGAGCTCTCTTATTTTAGGCGATTGATTCTCTTGACTGCTTTAGGGTTACAACTCGGATAGCTGTCTGCTGTGGATAAAAAGTACATTCGAACCCGACACAACTCGGATTTAAAGCTAATAGTAAATGTTAAGCCAAACTCAACAGTAATACAATTAAAGTTGAATGGTTTTCTTTTCTCCTGGCAAAGATGAACAGAGAGAAGGCTTCTTGAACGTGTCGAGCTTCGAGAAATGTTCGGCAGCCTGTTCGCATCGTCGTCATATTGACTTGCGACAATACAAAAGGACACGGTGGCCAGGCCACCACCATCAAAGCAACCTACGGATGAGCAGTTTTGAGAATTTGACCTCATAATTTCAGCCAAAGCCAGTAATTAGTCATTGTCTTCAAATTTCACTAAGCCGCTTAAGATGTGAGCTTGGCTCGTGAGGGCTATAGTATTTTGGCTCTGATACGTTGTGATAGCTAAAAGGATGATGACGTTAACGCCTGATGATCCACAACAAGTTTTACTATAAATCAAACGCGTCAACCATGATATCAAAAGCGCTACAAACATAGGCACAAAACGAGACCTAATGGTTTTACTTTAGCTGTCCTTTTTCTCCTGCAAGTTGCTTCAATTTGTTTTATTTTATATTCTGAAAACTTTGTAAATTTCTGCCTTCGTTGTCGGAACCGCGATTGGCACAGCCACTATCATCGCCATGCATTATCGAAGATAGGCAGCAAAACTGGCTGTTTACTCACGACAGAAAAAATAAAAATGTGTGGCCCGCGATCCGGTCATGGCCGTAGTTAGTAACGTTTCTCTTAAACTACCGCGAAGATCATCACTGCCGGCAGTAATTCTGGAGGGCCAACGTTGCTCGCAACGTAACATAAGCTAGCGCTGTCGTAAAAGCCTCATATTGAGTCCATGAGGTCATACGCTGTCTAGAAGAAAAAAAAAGATACTTTCAGGTTTCACGCTGACAAGAGCTTTGATATACGGTCGATGCGGCAGCGTCAGTTTGACCCCCTTTTTGCTCCCTCTGCGGGGCAGCCCATAAGCTGGGACACGACGGCGAGCATCCTTCGGCAGCCCGGACACATGCCGCAACAAAATAAAGCGAACACTTCGTGCTCGTTACCCAAGATAAAGGATATGCGCCGAGGTAGCTGGACTCCAAGGAAGCGTGCTATTTGGCCCCAAACGATGCCACTCTGACCGAGCGGTGATCGTAAATTACTGCGTAAAATGTAAATAAAAAAGCAAGCTTTCACATTGCAACATGCGATAGAAGCATGGTCAAGGGGCAAAGATTGTTAACAAAGCCGTATGGGAGAATCCAGGTTTTTCTTTTCTTTGTTATCTGGCGAGGCGCGGCTGAGAAAAGTATTGTAGAGCCATGAACCCTCTTGCACAAGCAGATATTTAATTTTTCTCCTCATGGTGCTTTACTCATGGGTTACCAGTCTTCTGAAGGCTCCTTGTTTGAGCATTAAGCGACAATCTCAACTTTTTCGAGCGCCGCCAGGATTCCTTACCATGAAAAGATTTGTATTGCGAAAGAAAAGCGCTAGTGCCACTCTTATTGCGCTTTGTTTTTGTTTTAAACATATATTTTTTAACTTGAGTTATATCACTCATGGCTTGAGTTCCAGCTATTCATGTTATATACAGGGAAGGTTTTGTATATATGAACGGAATGCATCCAATGTTACAGCAGGTAAACTCATGAGAGATAAGCTTCAAGTTTGGGGTAATGCATCCACAATATTCTTCTTTCCCCAGTGGAAGGAGCATACCTTAAGGTTTTCAAATAATTAGTTTACAAAGACTTAATGGAAATTAGCCATTTCGGCGTGTTGATTATTGGGGAAAATAGCTTCAAGGCAGTGGTCTCGGCAGAGCGTCTCGGTGAACCGGTACCGAACAGTTCCAAAGTAGGCAATGACGGATTTCGATCCTATTTCAGCCAGCTTGTTAAACACTCCACCGAAGCTACCTCATCCACATATTCTTCATTTATCCCCATCTGCCCCCCCCCCCCCCCCCTAGTGCACACTTTCATGATAATGAATCCTTACTGCGGCACCACTTCTTGTCCTTCTTTTTTATTCGAAGGCCTCCACCAAACTTGACTGAAACTGCATAGTGACTTACGTAAATAAATAAAAACGAGGTCTTAGTACGGTAGCTGTCGACAGCATAGTCTTGCTGCGTGGAAACCTTTTGAGTCCACCAAACACAATTTTAACTCGACAACGTTGAAACCACCGTTATTCACAAAATTCGGCGAACAATCACGAATCACGAGCATGCCAATGGCAGGTGGTATAGCTGGCAGGTGGTATAGTTGGCAGGTGACACGGCCGGGCACTGATAGGTCGGCGGGTTATGTAACGTCACACGACAACGTGACATAGCAGGAGCTTCCAACTCGGGTTGCTTCTTTAAGAAGGATGGGTATTGGATCTTGTGTACGATACGCTATACTTCTAGGACACCCAGGAACACTCCTACAGCTTGGTTTAAGCTGGGCTCTATATCTATGCCGGGTGGGCTTGCACATAATGAGGCAGCTTAGGACTGCACGCGAATGAGCGTGTGCGAGATATTAGAGGCACAATTTAAAGGGTTATAAAGGGTTAACGATTAAGCGAGTAGTGGAGTGCATTTGGGTGGGTGATCATCTGCTCGGGTAGCAGCAGACGGCAACAATTAATCCCTTTTGAGGGGTCATGATATTGGGGATCAACATGACCCAACATGACATGTAAGGACGCCATGTTTACGATACTGTCAGGGGACTCCATATGTGTACGGAGTTGAACGGGTGAGATGGCGTATTGATTATTAATGGTTTCCACATTAACTGATAAGTCATACGATCAATGATGCAGCGGACAGGTCACGAGAACGATGATAACAATGACACCCGAAAGAGACTTCTAAGGATATCTTGGACGCAAGCGCTACTTCCCACAAGGCTCTCATAACTAATGCGCACTGGAGCAGGTGAGAATTTTTAGTTTTAGCGTGCTCTCGACGACGCCGATTTAAAGAGCCCTTCCTGCCTAAAAAAGCCCTTCGTGTACCGATTGGAGCGAAACACGCACTGATCCGACATGCCTTTCTTGCTCCAGGAGTCGTAGCCGAAAGAGAGCAAAACATAATTGACGGTTAAGCAGACATCGGTGACGTTCAACCGTCGTACTACTTCCGTCTGTTTAAAACCCTCACAGTGGCAATCAGTATCGGCAGAGTGCCGGTCAAGGTCTGTGGGTCGCGACCCGGAACTGTTACGCGCTAACTGCGCAGCGATTAATCAGCGCCACCCGCTCAGCCGTTGGCGGTCTCCGTCACGGCGCAGCTACCATTCAGGAGTGAACGCTGCCGCTGACTTCTAACGCTGCCCACTTGTACTTAGCACGACAGGATCCCGTTTCTGGAACTACTTTCGCCCCTCCCTCTTGGGTAGAGGGGACCAGTGCCGGATGCGGGAAAGGCGACAGGCGACAGGCGGTTGTGAACGACCAGCAATTACGGCCTAATTTGCAGGAGCCGAGAGCCCAATCGCATTGGCTGGGACCCATTATGCGACCTCTTGGCTTTTAATTCCCAGTGATCGTTAACTCGGTCATTGCCTTTGGTGCACCGGATGGGCGTATAGGAGACAGCAGCTGACGTCGCAAGAGGACGCCAATCGGCACAGCGTTCGGGAAGGAGGCGTGCGAAGGCTGGTAATGATAACGGTTTTAATGTGAAAGCACCGTACTGTTCATCGGAAACGAAACCCGGCGTCGTCCAGAACAGTGACGTCCAAAACCTCGGCGACGTCACAGTTAAATCACCTCAAAGGGGAATTTGATGCACCCCATAACGCTCCTGTTTGATATGATGCCACACTCAAACAAGAGTTTAAACACGGCACGCAGTGTACATGTCTAAAAAGGTCTATATTACGCAATATGCTGCATTTAATGAAGCATTTTGGGTCATAGACGAGATTCGAGCCCACAGCTCGTCGGTTGAGAGCTAAATACACTACCGACTAGGCTACGCAACGCTCTTTTAGCGTGGTATTTATTACACTGAAACTGTATTCATATGTAAGAATGAAGTGCATATTATTAGGAAAACAGCATTACTAAAGGTGCAATACTACGCACCAAGTCAACAAAATTCTAGACAAAAGGCAATATACAGCACGTCACTAAGACTCTGTCCGTACATAGACTACCGTGAAATGAACAGCCATTCTACATATGAGGTCTTTTGTATAGAAACAACAGATGCCAGTCCATCATGTTCGGCTTCCAGACTCCGCATGATCAAATGGAAAGAACATGCCCGAAGGCTTATGAAACAGATAGCACTGAAGTGAGATATGGTACAGAATTCGGTATCATATTAGGCTTTTTGTTTTACTGTTCGTTGCATCATGTCCCAAAACGTATTCCATATTCGCAATCGAGTTCCAAGGTTTCTGGACAATCACAAAGGCCGCAATTTACCGTGGTCACAAAACGGCCATTTTCTTCGTAATCACGTTTTAGCACGCAGGATCTCTGTCTGAAGCTTGCTTATAAAGGAAAGCCTGGGTACATGACGAGGGAGGCATTTTTCGTACTCTTCGAGTACTGTATGTCCGAGTAAACTAAAATACACGAAACGATGCGAAGGTGGAGGCAAGATCATTGAAATAAAAGCTTATACAAATGCTTCCTGGACACTGAAAACAGGAAATCTGGGGAGGAATGTACAAGTAGGAATCGAGCAGCCAGATACACTTCATAGCTGACATTCCTTAAGCACGGATGGACGATCTGAAACATTAGAACGCACAAGATACATTAAAGCTTGAACCAAATTCCCTACCAAAAATGCACGCACAATCTGGTGGGAAGTCTCACAGAAATACATGTAAGTCGAAACTATCTGCCTGACATATAGAAGAGAGAGATTGTATGTGTGTGAGTGCGTGTGTGAGTGTGTGTGTGTGAGTGTGAGTGTGAGTGCGTGTGTAAGTGCGTGTGTGTGTGTGTGTGTGTGTGTGTGTGTGTGTGTGTGTGTGTGTGTGTGTGTGTGTGTGTGTGTGTGTGTGTGTGTGTGTGTGTGTGTGTGTGTGTGTGTGTGTGTGTGTGTGTGTGTGTGTGTGTGTGTGTGTGTGTGTGTGTGTGTGTGTGTGTGTGTGTGTGTGTGTGTGTGTGTGTGTGTGTGTGTGTGTGTGTGTGTGTGTGTGTGTGTGTGTGTGTGTGTGTGTGTGTGTGTGTGTGTGTGTGTGTGTGTGTGTGTGTGTGTGTGTGTGTGTGTGTGTGTGTGTGTGTGTGTGTGTGTGTGTGTGTGTGTGTGTGTGTGTGTGTGTGTGTGTGTGTGTGTGTGTGTGTGTGTGTGTGTGTGTGTGTGTGTGTGTGTGTGTGTGTGTGTGTGTGTGTGTGTGTGTGTGTGTGTGTGTGTGTGTGTGTGTGTGTGTGTGTGTGTGTGTGTGTGTGTGTGTGTGTGTGTGTGTGTGTGTGTGTGTGTGTGTGTGTGTGTGTGTGTGTGTGTGTGTGTGTGTGTGTGTGTGTGTGTGTGTGTGTGTGTGTGTGTGTGTGTGTGTGTGTGTGTGTGTGTGTGTGTGTGTGTGTGTGTGTGTGTGTGTGTGTGTGTGTGTGTGTGTGTGTGTGTGTGTGTGTGTGTGTGTGTGTGTGTGTGTGTGTGTGTGTGTGTGTGTGTGTGTGTGTGTGTGTGTGTGTGTGTGTGTGTGTGTGTGTGTGTGTGTGTGTGTGTGTGTGTGTGTGTGTGTGTGTGTGTGTGTGTGTGTGCCTGTGCGTGCTTGCGTGTTTGTGTTCGCAAACTTTAAGGAAGTGGTCCGGCAATAGATGGCGCAAGGCCAAGACTGCACCTAAGCCGCGTACTTTCATCCTCATCAAGAGCAACATCAGCAGCAGCTTCGCTATGTCCACCGAAGGATAAACGCATTTCTTAAACCTCGCCAATTAACACGATTCTACCCCTAAATATTTGCTACTCATATGCGGCGAAATTCTCTGTTTGACCGCGTAGCCTAGCAGTTTCACGTTCCGCTTGGTTCCGCGGGGGCCAATGAACGTTTCCAAGCTCACGACCACGCCGAATCTCAGCTGTTGATTACAGTTCATACTGTCATCGCGCGTCTGTGATGGAGTAGGACCTACATGCACACCGCTACTTCAGCCATGGCCCACAAAAATGACGAAACAGCCATGGGCACATGAGGTGCTGCGGCACTAGTGATGTGGTCCTGCTGCAACACCACCGCCTAAGGATGTAAAATTTCCGGAAATTTTGAAGGCCGGAAAAACACAAGGCATAGAACAACCATTTTTTTTTCCTGATATATTGCGAAATTTTGAAAATTTTGAAAATAATAAATACTTATATTAATTAAGACGTATAATTGCATTCAAGAAGCAAGACATGTTTTTTCCTACCAGTTTGCTGCTCGTGGATATGTTGCGCCACATTTACTTGGTTATAAAAAGTCATAAATGACACCTTTCATGGTTCTAGATTGTTACTGCAATATGTGTTGCAGCCTCCACTGCTGCATATGAGAGGAAGTGGTCACATTTTGGCTGCTTGCACCCCAAAAGCAGGAATATGCTCATGGGACGCACAGTACGGAAGCTGAAGCTCATTTGTTTTATTAACTTACAGCTTCAGGTATCTAGTTTGATGAGCAGCGACGAAAATGACAGCAGCGGCGATTCGGAGTTGTGCGAATTAACAAAGGACTTGCCTTGTTTCTATTCCTCGTTTTCACTAGTGTGTTTTCCTATGTCTCATATATTTTTCAGCTGTGATTTCTTTTTTTACTCAAATTTTATGTACACTTCAACCTGTCATAATTGCTTTGTGATAGTCCGCAGCGGCAAATTTTGGCTTAAAGTAAGTTTTTATTAATATGATTATTAACTTGTCCGCACCCACTGTGTAGTCGGCCGGGACGAATTTCGGTTGAAAGCAGCTTTTTTGTAAACAGCTTATTGTGAGGAAGTAGTATGCAATCATGTTGTCAAAAAGTTAAACAGCGCGCTTTATTATACCGCAGTGATTTTATTCCATGAACCTGTCCAAATCACTTTCAACGGAGCTGAACGCTGTCAAGAACATTTTTTGTCTTTTCGGAGCGATTGTAACCGTTCTGACTGTGCTTGCTCTGGCGTTATATCTACGCTTATGCGTCCCTGTATTTATAATTTATTTGCATTCATTAGGTTTTGCGCATGTGGTCGCAAATACAAGCACGGGAAAGCAGCCACTCTTCGTCACCTCAACAGCATTCACTTGCACAACGAGTTTGTTTCCATAGCAAAGCTGATTTAACTATGTTATTAAGCATAGTAACAGGTCGTAGGGTACCCGCCCTACAAAGAGAGCATTCGGGTTTGTAATGTCCTGGGTTAATAAGTGCTTACAAAGCCGGTTTTGTCACTTGTGGAAGGGTATGTGCGAGAGTTCTAGAGCTTTCAGCACTCAATCAAGGTACCCCCTGATAATTGCTTACTAGAAATTTTCCCATCGAAATTTCCCACTGTATGAACGGTACAATTTTGTCACCTCGAAACCTTATAAGCGCATCGACGGGCTATTCCCATAAAAAGCCACATTAATGAGGCTTCTACGTACGCAAATCCTCTCACAGTCTTCATTTATTTGACTTTTTAAATAGCGGCACAAAATATCGAAGCTGAACATATTTAGTGAGGTAAGTATTCGTGTCGGTGGACTTATATACGCTTACGCAAATAACGAGGGGTAAGTGCAGAGCCATTGCAAAAAAAAAAAGTAAAAAAGTTGAAGGTCCCAGTTTTCAATATTCAGGAAGAGGCTAAAAGATTCTTCATAATGCAATTAATCTGTGTAATACAAAGATACCTCCAGGAATATACACAGAGCGAAATAAATTGTGTGCGATAGTCTTGCTTATAATTCACCTTACTGCATCTTTTGCTCGCATTCGCTTCTTTTCATTATTTTTGTCCGTTTCACTCTCCTGCAGACACTATTGGAAGGCAGCAAATAATTACTGACCACTCTGTAACGAAACCTGCCCTCATATATCGCCGTTAATCATTCCTTGTTTTCCCCTCACTGCCTCTACAATTTTGTGTGTGTGTTTGTTGTTTTTTATTTTCCTGTGCTTGTTCGCCTTGCGGCACACTCCTTTTAGATACGCTTTGAAATTGTCAATAATGTGACATCGTTTTTTTTTTTTTTTTTCTGCTTCAATTCGCTGTTTGATTTTTATTTTTTGTGATTTATTTTTCTTTTTCGTGGCCTTGAACATGATGTCATGTGTCGGATAACCATAGCGTGCGCAATTCCTGTGCCATTGGCCACCCTTTATTCGTTTGCCGTGCTCTGGGGCTGGTGTCGAAAACCGAGACATCGAAGACTGATCGGGACCCGCTGGCGCACACCGGTTATGGATTGGGAATTATGCTCCATCAGACAATCGCGAAGACGTGGCGCATCATAAGCTTATATCGCAGCAAATAAATATGAATGCCAGCTCCGAAATTGAAACTGACTAGATAGGAGCCGTGAAGTTTCTTTATCCCCATTGGTATCGTCGTCATGGTGACTAAGTGATGTCATGAGAACCTATTCCGAAGTTATCAATCGTTGTACTCGTGCTGAAACTGGCAGCTCACAGAACAGTGTTCGCGCCTGTTATGATGCAATAACTTCGCAAGTGCGCTAGGTGGTTACTTTCGCCCCTTCTGGCTTTTTGGACGTTGATGCATGTGTAACAAAAGATAACAGTGGAACAACCCAATAAAGCTGGCACCAAGAACTCGTCACTGGCATGGTTGACCGAAATGGTCGCGCTGTCATCGACTGCCCACAGGCATCGCATTTGAATGGCGGTTTTCTTCGGAATATGCATTCGAGTTATACGTCGCCCTGATAGTGGGCAGCTTTAATCGAGTCGGAGCAGTTAGTTGGATGCTAAACACACCTAGCAACACATTTCATCCTTTCGTCGTCACATCCTAATCATGCGTATTTGCGCCCCATTATTTCCCTATCTCGCCATTAGCCAATTTTAATAATAGCTGACCCTATCAGTGAGAGGAATAGGCACGAATGGGCTGGGAGCAGCGCACACATGCGTCCGAATCGGGCGCCATGATGGCGAACGAATTCCCCCTATAATGCATCCCATAATATCCATAATATATAATGCTTTATTGATCCCCCTTTAATGCATCATAATACCCGAACCCTCTGGAATCGCGAAACTTATTGAATCGCTGGAAATTACTTCATATGTAATAGACAACCCATCAATGGTCTCTAGAACGCACAAATGCTTTTACAACCTTCATTAACACCGAACATATAGGTGACCGAAAATGAAGCTCCTCCTCTCCCCCCTCAACTCAGTCCGCACCGGAGCGCAAGAAAACAAGCAGCGACGGCGCCCCACCACGGCCCATCACGCCCGAATTCGGGAGCATCCAATGAGCGGGAGCATACAATAAGCTCCATGCATTGACTCCATAGGGGAAGTTCGCGCGCGGTGATCGCGGGGATGTGTCACCCAGATCGGTTGCGAACTGTCACTGGGAGCAATTTTAAATGTCATTTGTCAATTAAAGGCTCCACACGAAGCTCTCAAATTTGACTCGAATACTCACAAAGACCACCAATATGGACGTCTCCCATTAAAATATTACCGCATGAAGCCTTTCTGGGGCCCTTTCAGGCGAAGCTTAAACGTCCTCCTAATTTTTCTGCACGATAATCAGGCCTTGAAAAGCCCGAAGGAAAAATCACGGCGATACTTGAGCAGGAATCTTTATCCATCTTGCTTTATCCACCGCAATTTCTGCGTGCTCGTGCTGATTGCTCCGCTGGTGAAAAACATGCTTCGTTATCGGGAGTTAAATCAGCAAATAACTGCTTACACAACAATGTATAAATCTTAACAGCTCACGTCAGACACGTTGCCTTAGTCTAGACAGCGAGACCAACCATCGACAGCTGATTGGTAAGCATTGCCCTTGATTCTAGAAACTTGCATATACAGAAATGTCTGACGAAACAAACTGCTCATGAGTTATAAAATGATACCGCGCTGCAATTATGGAGGCCAAACAACACAATTTGCAAACCTTTGGAAGACGTGGAACGACAGCGTGCTGCTACCATCATCATGCGAAAACTGTAGCGAATAGCCAAAGTCTACTGAGCGAGGACTTAGTGCTCCTAAAAGAGAGCAAATAACTTACTTTACAAACTTTCTTAGCGTTCACAGTGCTATCCAACACTTTCCATTCATAAAATACTCAACTAAAGCCTTGTGTAGCACTTGCAGCTCACCGTCGACGGTCAGCCGGCGTATCACAACGGCCAACTGTTATCGCCGTTCACAACTCGATGGCACTCCAAACATCTTGTATCGCGTTGTGGTTGACTTGCCGTAGTTGAAAGCCGAGTACACCACCACATTTCCGGCAAATTGAGCGCAAATATCAAGAAAATAAAGGTCGAAACAGTACGCCTGCAAGCATTGCCGGCGAAAACCAAACCACAGAAACGACCCGGAAGTAAAAATTAACGTGACAAAGCCTCGCCGTGACACAATATCCGCCAAAACTTGGACGCCACCTATTCGACGTATTACATATTCCTCTAAGCAAGAGTTCGATAAACGCGACCAGGACTATATACTTTTCTATAACATTTGCGAAGGGCATTCCGAGAGTTCGATGTAAGCAATAATTTGATATATCCGGAATCGACTTTATTCTTGGAAATATTTGATAACAATTTTGCATTCTTCAGGTGCTGTCGGTGCTACTGAAGTCGTTCGCCATGGTTAAAAAACATGTGCAATAAATTTCCTTTTAAAATTAGTGGAGCATTTCTCTGAGCGTCGCTCCTATCTCCCTCTGCATCCACCAGACGTCAAAACTAGTATACTTGCATGTGCAAATCTGACGATGTGGACGGCACGGTATGTGTAAGCTTAAATTGGAGCAAGTCATATGCGTTTCTCTTCTAGCTGTACGACAAGCCGCTTTGGCCTGCTGCTCTAGCAGAATAGGGTGCTTGCAGTGACAAGCACGGAAGTATAGAGTTAAAGAAGCAAAACAAGTTGCCCTTTCTTAGTAGTAGGTTCGAACGAATATAGCCTTAATTAAATCGCTCAGACGAACCAAGTTACACTGATAAAGCATCGATAAACATGCAGCTTTAGCATCACCGTACTTCAAATTCGGTAGCTACGGCAACTCCTACCGTACAGCAAATGCAGCTGGGCAAGTTTGAAAACAGTAGCGACTGTAACACGTTACCGTATTTACCGCACGACTGTACGGCTAAGCTAGAACTTTCTAATTACTATAGAACAGGCATCACTTTACGTACACCTCGCTTTTTTCTGATGTGAGTGAAGTTACCGCATCGTCATCACTGCTGTCGACTCCACTTGTGTCATGTGGAAAAAAGCGGTCGTGTCACTCATTAGTATTCTAGTACACTATAACGTTTATGTACCGCACTTGGAGGCTTCTCGATGTCGTTAGCTCTTTTTTTTTACAATGTGTTTACGTCTATTGTGAGCTCCGATTTCGGATATCTGGCTATGAAAAGCAGTGGACACGTGCTGAGGTTAATCATCATTAATTAAAAAGACTAGCACATGTAACAAGGACAGAGACATAGAAAAAGACAGGACGAGCCCAGCTTTCTTCCTTGATTGAGGGTAATCATCTTTGCCAGCCATCCCTGTGCTTAAGTTTGAAGTACCTGATTTGAACATGTTAATGGTGGTGTGGTGAAACGCTTCCTACTGCACGAACAAAAGAAACAAGCGGCTTACTGATGGCAACGTTTCCCTTATTGCAAAAAATATATCGGCTAGAACTCGGGCATACGATGCCCTTATTTTCAATGCAAGACTTGCATTAAGCATACAGCGGCTGGAATCGTGTTTCTTAAGACTGCCGGTAAAAGTCAAACAAAAAGGAGACAGTAAAAGATAAACAAAGAGGAGAAGAAGAAGAGGAAACAGTTTTAGCAGGCCGCCCGTTAAGTAGTTTTTTTTTCTTTTTGGTCGTCACTTGTATTACAATATATATTAATTATCTTTCAACACTATTACCATACATATAGAGGGTTGGCGAAAAATAACTTGCTGAAGGCGCGTGTTCTAAATATTCGCATCTGTTTTTTACGAACACAGTAACAAAAGGAAAGACGCATTTTCTGGAAGAATAACGACTCCTTAGCACCCTCGTTGCTCGTTTTTCGGCTACCTTCGCTTAAGAAAAACAGTGCGCCAAGTACTGTAACCTAATAAAAATTATCTTAAATTTCTGCGATATGTCCCAACCTGAAGGATTAAATCTTGGTAGCACCTAAATATACTTGTAAGTATTTTTTCTTTCGCCCTTGAACGAGGTTCTCGCATAAATTTCGCACACACAAAAGCTTCTACAAAAGTAGTCCTTCGCCAATGCGGATATTCAAAGTGCAGTGATGTTATTTGATTCACGTGGAATTGTATTTTTATTTATAACTGCTCTCATCTTAATGCCCTAATATTTTTGCTTGCACCTGCGCTCATTTTTGTTTCTAGTGTAAAGCGTAACTTTGGTGAGCTATCAGAATAAACTTCGGCCCTCATTTTAAAGTTGCAATATTTCAGTGTAGCGAAAAATAAAAGCATGAAAAGAACTGTCGTCGCTGAGATCGCATGTTTTTTATTATTATGGAAAGCAGCGTTGGCTGCATTCTATCATCGGATTACTGGAGCTTTTGAATATAAGCCCAGGGTAGCTTTGATTATAAGCAATCCATCTTTCGAGTGCACGGGATATAACGTGATTGCGATAAACACGGACGTTGGCGTCCTATGGTGATCCGCTATCGCGTTACCTGCCAGGGGTAAACAGCAAAATCAAAAGGAAATAAGAGATAGCAAATAAAAGAAGACTGCACCAAGTCTTATAGATCCAGACGGAATTTAGTTAAATTTCTTTGTTGTTGTTTTCACTGAAGTAATGCTTGTGTTTATAAATTATTATTTTGTCATTTTATGTTATCTTTTCTTCAAAGCTGCCTACCTTCTTCAGTTATTCAGTTAAGGAAATTAGATTCCAATTTTATTACTCAGGACTAAAGTTTGCAGCTGTATGCGGTCGCTACAAAAAGGCAAGGAGCGCCGTTTTCCACAGCTCGTGCAACACAAGGCAAGATTTCTGCGAGTACAGCATTCAGCACGTTTCGTTCAGCGCTGTCTCATTTGAAAATATGCGGGAACCACAGAAAGAAGTAAGCGGATGATTACAAGTTGAAGAATAAATATTCTGTTCCAAGTAAAAGTTTATCGCCGACGACTTTTTTAAAGAATACATGTTCTTTTGGGCGATCAGCCTTTCTATGTATTCATGACGAATGTAGGAAGGAATACCAAATGTGCCACTTGACATTAACATGGAAGGATCACAATTTCATAATACGTGAGTTTGATTGGTAGACGAACGACATAACATATTTAGATCTTTCGTATTGGCTATATCTACGAGTTGTAGGTTTCAATTTAAACAGAAGCACTGACAAATGTAGGTTGAATTCATTTCTCGTCATTCGGTTTTAAACATAAAATCTCAGTATTTCTGAATTGAATGTTAGAACTACTAAGAAAGAATTGAAGCTTAGTAAAATGAATGCGAGCTATGCGACATGAGGCAGGGATTCGCGAACTTACCACAAAAATAGATAATTCATACGTAGAAAACAATATTTGCAAAAAAAAAAAAAAGAAGAAGAAGAAGAAGCGTTCGGAAGTTGGCACAGAATAACGTCTGCCGAATCTCCGAAAAATGAAAACCTATGTGTGGAATCCAAACTTATGTCTCAGTAAAATAAAGTGCAAGCGTGCTGTACCCTGCACACGTGACTGTGACGTAATTGGAATTAATTAATTTTTCCTGCGTGTAAATTGTGTTTACCTATTTATTGAGAGGCAAGTTGCAAGTGAAAACAGTCCCAAGGTTTCGTAAATATCTTCTTTTTAAGTCATCTCGGCGAATTTGTTTTTTCTTCTTTCGTATTATTATTTCTCCAGTTCCCCGCCACGGTGGTACAGTGGTTAGGGAACTCGACTACTGTTTCCAAAGATGCGGAATCGAATCCCGGCTTCGGAGGAAGCTTTTCACTGCAAGGCGCCTGTGCGATGTCAGGGCACGTTAAAAAAAAGAAAAAAAAAAAAACCAGGTGGTCCAAATTTCTGGAGCCTTCCACCACGGCGCCTCTCATAGTCTGAGTCGTTTTGGGATGTCAAGCCTCATAAACCATAACATTTATTTACGATGATATGATTTGGGAAGGGAGGTGCGTTTCGCTGTGGAGCTGAGTGGCAGACCCTATTCCGGGACGCCATTGGCCGCCGCCGCTGCCCGAGCTCTCTGGACCAGGACACGCTGGGCCTCCAGGTCCGAGCTGGACAGGGCCGCCTCCCAGCCCTCCCTAATTGGCTGTTTTATTGCTTTTAATTTTTTATTTTACAGGCAGGCCCACACCATGTGGTATAAGTCAGCATACTGCCCGCGGAATTTACACCTACCCGTGAATGTCGGGTCCACGTGTTTTAGTATGGCGGGATTTAGAAAACACCTGGTTTGGAGCCGTCTAAGGTGGCACTCCTCAGATCTGTCGAGATCTTTGGTGAGTCCCCGGAGTGCCCTCCTGCAGAGGCGTAAATAATTTGTAATGTCCGCATAAGTTATGAGCGGGATTGGTATGGTTGCCTCGGGCAACCGCTTGAGCGGTCTCGTTACCCTCCACCCCCCGGTGACCGGGCACCCATATAACCAGTTTTTTACTAGCAGCCGAATCTGAATTTTTCATATGTGCCAATAATATTCTGCGGGCGAGTGGCGCTATCCTACCCCGCATGTAATTTCGGCAGGCCTGTTGCGAGCTCGGGCAGCGGCGGCGGCCAATGGCGTTCCGGAATAAGGTCTGCGACTCAGCTCCACAACGAAACGCACCTCCCTTCCCAAATTATATCATCGAGAATAAATGTTTTCTCCTCCTCCTCCAACCAACCAACTATTTTTTCTCCAGGACCGCAGCTCAATTCTACTGTCTATTGTTGGACTACGTGGTCATTCAGTAAATTTAATTAGCATTATCCGTCCGTTTGTCAATTAGATAAAGACAAATTTCCCTGAAAGGGATACAGCACGTTAGACATTGCATTGTCGCAGCATATATATTTTATTGCTGACAAGTTGAACACACCCTTAAGAAACATTGATACGTAACACAGCATGAAATCGGTTTTTCTTTCCTTTTTTTTCCTAGCATATCAAAGTAGCTAACTGGCAAGCTCCACGTCAAAGATAGTGTCGTGAGAAGCCCGAAAGATTGGAAGCCAGGACAAGTGCCTCTTCGCTCACGGGTACTCAGTCAACATTACCAGTAATAAATGCACTCTCTCGGCGTCGAACTCTCATGATTGTTACCGCTGATGAACTTCTGTGCAGATCAGGCATAAACGCAAGATCTCGTAACGGGGCCTTCTCCTGCCCTCATTTCCGCAATATACGTTGTCATGGACGTGATTTACGTCTGCCCAGTCTCTATACGAATGGTGCGCCTGGTGTGAATACGCTGCCTCTATCATCTGGAGTAATGAACGAGGAGCGCACATGCGCTGACGACCCCGCACTGAACGGGCGTATCTGAAGACTTCTCGTATACAAGGGCCGGCCTCCGGATCTCTGGAGGCAACGAGTAGGTCATTATATCGCCCCAGACTTCCTGGACTGCTATTTGTGAATGACCAAGAGACGGGGCCGTAATGCTTATCACCCTTTCGGTATGTTCTGCTATTTTATAGGGCGAAGGGGTGCGAGAAGGTTGGTACGAAACGCAGCGTGCTCCTTTGAGGAAACGACCCTAGCTAGCTATCTAGTCGGTTGGCGTTGCTGTTTACAAGCAAGAACTGTACCTCATTACGGTTGCCCAGAGAAAACCACCGTAGGCATGACGGGCTTTCTTACGTTTTATAAGCCGTCAATGTGTGCAAAAGGGGCCCATTACGTGCAATCTCACCTTTTCGCATATATATACCTGACAATCAATGATCAAACTACAGTTACTATAGTCATTTAACGAGGCTTTACTACTGAAATGAACAGTTACGATAGATATATCTCTTACCTTCTGAAGACATTACGAATTGTTATAAACAAAAATTTCGCTATCCGTAGAGTTCGGCTGTTATATTACGAAAGCTGGACAGTGCGGTCTATAGCCGACGTCTCTCCTATTTCCTTGCACGAATTTATGTTGCATGAATTATTTCAATCATTTACAAACTTTCTGCGCTTTCTTCTAATCACGGTACCACAAAAAATACCAATCAGACTCCTATTGCATAACAGCCCTTCTGAACTTCAAGATCGCCACGCTGGTGGAACATTTTCTTTCGTGGAACTCAAAACAGTTTCCTCGGGCCCAGGCGTATTCCGCGCTCTGAGCTCTAGCCAAAAGATTCTTTTCATTTCTTTCAGCTGTTCAGAAACAGGCTGGGTACGCGCACGTTAGAAGGGGGAAAAAATGTTTCTCATCGCAATTTATAAAGCTTTCTTTTTGTTGTTGTTGTTGTTAGAGATGCTTTCATGGTTCTCATAGGTGCGTGCAGCGTTTTCATTTGTTCACTTATCCAGCACTGGATGATTATGCGCACTCTTCTGGATTCAAAGCTGAAGCCATCAGACCGTCTAGCGGCAACTCTGCGCAAGCATCACAACAAGCCACAATAAGAGGAAAGTCGGATGGTGAGCATCCACCGTCTTTTTATTTTCGTGTCAGCATAGGCTTTTCCGCCTGTGTTATGACAGCCGAGTGATGACGAAATGACGGCCACGGCGCATTATAAAAACGGGCCGGAGAAGATGAATAGCTTCTGCCATTTCAACATCCGTCATGGGATTTCTTGAAACTTTTGCATCAAAAGTAGCCCGGCAGGCCAAGGCCCTCAGCGCTACTGGATGACAGCGCGAACCCAGCGTCAGCGCCTCCTGCTAGAAGTATAGTTAAGCTTGAGAAAAGTTTATTTAGAAGTGGGGCTGGAAGAAGCTTTCTATGCATCTGATTTTTATTCTAACATCATATGCTTAAGGAAGCTCTATATCTTGGTGGTAATTTATGACAATAGGATGTTTAGATAAATCCCATGAAATATGCTAAGCTCGATCAAAGGTGCCCTGCAAAGCTGTGTTCAAATGCCAGTCCACCTCACGTGGTATAATTACCGCCCTATGTTGCCTCCTTTAGGAGGCTTGTGACAATGCTAAATACTTTGCCCATCTATGGACTGAAGTAAAAAAAAACATAACAACAGTAATGCTCTTCTGTGCGTGCGTGTGCGTGCGTGCGTGTGTGTGTGTGTGCGTGCGTGTGCGTGCGTGCGTGTGCGTGCGTGCGTGCGTGCGTGCGTGCGCGTGTGTGTGTGTGTGCGTGCGTGCGTGCGTGCGTGCGTGCGTGTGTGTGTGTGTGTGTGTGTGTGTGTGTGTGTGTGTGTGTGTGTGTGTGTGTGTGTGTGTGTGTGTGTGTGTGTGTGTGTGTGTGTGTGTGTGTGTGTGTGTGTGTGTGTGTGTGTGTGTGTGTGTGTGTGTGTGTGTGTGTGTGTGTGTGTGTGTGTGTGTGTGTGTGTGTGTGTGTGTGTGTGTGTGTGTGTGTGTGTGTGTGTGTGTGTGTGTGTGTGTGTGTGTGTGTGTGTGTGTGTGTGTGTGTGTGTGTGTGTGTGTGTGTGTGTGTGTGTGTGTGTGTGTGTGTGTGTGTGTGTGTGTGTGTGTGTGTGTGTGTGTGTGTGTGTGTGTGTGTGTGTGTGTGTGTGTGTGTGTGTGTGTGTGTGTGTGTGTGTGTGTGTGTGTGTGTGTGTGTGTGTGTGTGTGTGTGTGTGTGTGTGTGTGTGTGTGTGTGTGTGTGTGTGTGTGTGTGTGTGTGTGTGTGTGTGTGTGTGTGTGTGTGTGTGTGTGTGTGTGTGTGTGTGTGTGTGTGTGTGTGTGTGTGTGTGTGTGTGTGTGTGTGTGTGTGTGTGTGTGTGTGTGTGTGTGTGTGTGTGTGTGTGTGTGTGTGTGTGTGTGTGTGTGTGTGTGTGTGTGTGTGTGTGTGTGTGTGTGTGTGTGTGTGTGTGTGTGTGTGTGTGTGTGTGTGTGTGTGTGTGTGTGTGTGTGTGCCCGAACTTGCTTTCTGTAGCTATAATTATAAAGCGCGGGTCATAAAGTGACCAACTGCGCTTTATTCCGCAGTGCGCATACATTTCCAGACTAACTAAGGTGCGAAATATCGTACTAAGCTTCTGTAACAGATTTAAACCGCAACACGCACAAGGAATGCAATTGTTAGGTGGGATGGTTTCATTCTGACTAGAAGCTGGAATGTGCAAAACGCGGTACATGACGGGTGATTATTCTTAAAATTTTAGAGGTTTTGTTTGGTTTGTAGCGTTTAATGCCCCAAAGCGACTCAGGCTATGAGAGACGCCGTAGTGGAGGGCTCCGAAAATATCACTGCCCCCTTCATGAGCAACCAATTTACCGAACGGGTTTTGCTAAAATCTGCCGCAGATTCGTTTTCATTATGTCTAAACCGATCTTTGCCGAGCGTAGTGATTTATCCAATATCAAAATATGGATCAATACTGCCACATTTTATTAAAATATTTGTAATTCATTTCTCAGTTTTATCTCACTCCGAAGAGAAGTCATCATCTTGGTTCGACTTATTTTAGCAGCTTCTCGTTTAGGACATTCTGATCTCGCTTGGAAACATAGGTTGATGTCTCTTGAATTTTCATGGAACAGTTAACTATTGAACAGGTCCGCTTTTTTTAATTAATTAAATCAACTCTAGCCTGCCGCTATCTTGAGTGAACTTTCAAATACCTTTATTTATTTGTACAAGAAGACTGCATACCTAATATTTACTTTTCTAGTCACTAGCATCACTTCGTTTCAACTTTATTGCGCAAGCATTCAGACACTTTAGGCGCCATGCTTACTTGACGGTTGACGTGTTCAGACACTTCAGGCGCCTTACCGTTTAGTTCCACCAGTGCTGAAAAAGAGGTCTGCTGATATGATTGCTAATAAGACTGTTAATGACTGTTACCCTCATTGTAGTATTATATCATCTTCTAATGTATTTTATCCTGTATTTCCTTCGCTTGTGTCGTGCTCGTGTTAGTTATTATGCAAGGTTTGTTTTCATTTTCGCTTGCCTTCTTTGTCATTTGCGCAACATCTTTATTCTACTGCCAAAGAAGTGCTATATATTGAAATTTTATTTTCTCCCCGTGCGTTGACCGTGTGTTTGGGTTTTCTGCGATGTCCTTTTTTATTTATTTTTGAAATCTTCTGCAAAATTTATATCATTGCACTCGTGTTGTTTTATTGTTAATTCCCTTCAATAATGTCGCAGTGTAGGTACTGTAGGTATAATTCATAATAAACTAAATAAATATATAAAATGTAACATGAAGACCTTGTTAAGAGGAGAAAGAAGATTATGAGTGCTCTCTTCAGTGACATCGCTATCGCCGCGTGTGTTTGTCCTGCGTGTATACGAAGAAGCTAAAATCTAAGCGCATATAGCTTTAGAGCCCGTCTCGTAAAGTCCACATTCGTCTTATTGTTTTTTGTGCATAGCTTCATTTTTATTTTATTACTTCTATAATCAGACTACGTGCAGATGGGTAGTAGTGCAAGGTCTCAGAAGAGAGCTTTCGCACATGCCACTATCACGGGTTAGCTCTATATTAGGTTATCAGAGTCGGTCTGAACTATTTTGTGTTAGTCCTCTCTCCTTTACCCTTACAGGCTTAATTTCTCTTGGCTTGGGTGCCAGCTGCCTGAATTTGTTCATCTATTATGACTGTTTCCAAAGTTATTTGCAACTACTGCTTAGTGCTTGAAGCAAGTTGAATAACTACACAGACGTTTTTTTCTCTCCCAGCCAATGTGCAATTATGAATATTTGCTCCCACATTCTTCCTGACAACCGTGTCCAGTTTTGAGATATTTTGCGTGTGCAGTCTTGCGCTGCTTCTGCATACACATAGATTACCATATGCTCCTCTAATATCAATTACTCATATATATCTGATATAATGTACTTCACCCCCCCCCCCCCCCTCCCCTGTCTAAAAAGTTTCTCGTAACCGCTTAAATAAGTGCCTGCTTTCCTTGAATCTCATTTACTCAGCCAACATGCATGAATACAAAAAAAAAATAAGCCCATTTTTTGTTTCATTGCCAAGTTAAGCCATCCGGTGGTCAGTGTAACATTTCTTCTCGCCCACATACTTTTAGCTTTGTTGGCAGCCATAGGACCGATCTGAATGCCATGATCTTCATCAAGTGTCTCCATATTTTGATACTGCCAAAATCACTCAGCTAGACGCGGAATGGTTTAGAAATAACAAAGGTAATGCGATGAATCCGCAGCAGATTTTGGGAAAATGCGTTCAGAAAATGGGTGGCTCAAAAATGAGGGAGTGACGTAAGTGCATAAGTTCAGAGTTAAAAGGTGGTCAGTTGTGAGCAGTGAATAGTGGTTTGAATAGTAGAATTATAGATTTGCCAACATTTCAATTTCTGTCTATTTCATTATCAGAAAGCTGAACTTTTTATATGCGTTCTTTTGAAGCATTCCCTCGATGCATGACAATGTCCTTAATCATCTCAATCTACCAATTTCCTGGATTCCTCTTTTATGAATCCCCTACAGTGCAGTCCTGGAGAATTCCTATACTGCGAGGGCCTATTAAATCTTTTGGGCGCTTATAGCGAATGCTGGTAACGTGAAACTAGATATCCTGTCTAACGAAAACTTCATGGCTTGTACTGAAAATTTTGGACCGTTTATATAATCTTCAATGTCAATTCGCGCGCCGAATTTCATGCGGAGAAAAAAGACAAATTATACACGAAAAGAGAAGAAGTTTATTTAATTTCTCTTGGTTATATCTAAAGCCGAGCAGAGTGTTCACGTACATTAGACGAACACAATTCAGCTTGAGCTGCTTTATATTATGCCGCTCCAAAAGCTTCACCTTGATGATATAGGCAAGGAGAAATGTGTGCTTACTGCCATCCTACAGATTTAGCAGCGCTGGATTCATTGCGCTATTTACTGAGAAAACTAGATAAACACACAAGAAATCGCTTCATTCGCCAATATTGTCGAGGAAAGAAAGTGTAATATCACTGTCCAAGAGGCATAACAAGAAATGTGGCCGCCGTCACGTGATTTCGCAAGGTCTACTGGATTTTCCTGGTCACATTTCGTCCGCTTCGGCTCACACATTGCCTGCATCACCCATATCGACTAAGCTGTTGACAGAGCCGACCGGACATAGGGGGAACTTAACGTCTTAATCCGATCGTCACTTTTCGCGGATGATGCAAGGTTGTGGAGGCGTACAGCAAGCGTTGTCTTTCACTGTTGCGCGTTTAGTTCATTCAACATGCCAAGATGATCTAATCGCTATGAACTTCTCAGCACTAGCGGTGCATGCGCAAAAAGGCTTAGACGCCGCTGACACGTGACCAACTGGCGAGAACTACCCCATCCAGCTTCATAAAACACTGTGTAAGCTCCGCGCGCTTCGGGCTCTCTGTGCCGACGTGGGAGCTGCCCTCTACACCTGGCGCCTAGCCGAGTGTCCTCCAGGACCCCTACTGTGGGAAATAGTTTTACCAAACCAAACCAAACAGCTCCTCCTAAACGTTTTTCTTGCTCCTCGGCAGATGCCAGATTTTATGTATTGAGCTAGGAAAAACATTGGTAAAATTGTTACACTCGTAGACACGGAACTGCTACTACCAGGCATTGCGCTGGTGACTAAGATAGTGGAAGAAGCTCGTGTAGATAGTGAAGAGATATTTTATCCGGCCTACGAAGCAGAGCTTCAAGCCATATTTAAAGTGATTGTGATGATGTGTCACTAAACTTAAATATGACGTTCAGAATTTAGAACTGGAACATGAAACAGGCGAACTCAAAAACTGTTGGAAGAAGGAAGCTGTTATTAGAACTAACGATTTGATGGGTCTTTTCTCTTGTTCTTTTCAGCTCGTTCTTTTGCAAAGCACAAGGAAGGACAAAAGATGTGATCTAATCACTGGCTCCCGCTTAGCGAGAAGCCTTCTTTAAGACGTCCAGAGGTTGGCTGTATCCAGAAGTGAGAGGAGAGGAGTCAATAATCTTGCCCACGCGAGGAGCGTCCTTTGCTTTGGTCAGATAGTGAACGGGTGGAAAACCTGTCCCGTTAAACCCGCAGGCCTTAACTAGTCCATAGGCGCCCACGTTCTCCATGAGCAGCCACTCGTTCATTGACACCTCGAAGAAGGGCACCATGGCTTCGAACTTGTCCATAGGGTGGCACGTCGCTCCCCACACCGTTGTGAGGTGCACGTAAGGACGATCATACGGCGGCTGCAAGAGATTGTTTTTTTCTGTGAGGTTTTAGCAAGCGCTGTCAGCTTCGAAGACGATAACACTGTGCCTGAAGAACGTCACAAAAATTGTAGTGAACATGATACCTAAATATGGCAGGAAGAGGGGAAAAAAAAACAACCTTAAATTCTATCATATTTACTGTGCTTCATTTTGTTTCTATTTTCTATTTGTTCTTTCTTTTAACTGCTAACAATTTGCCAGCAACGGAAAGTGTCCTTTTTTTTTTTTTCATTCAAAAGAGTTATTTGCGTTTATTTTTGTGCAGGTCCAACTAGAAGGTTACGCATCGTTTCGACCATAAATCGCATCTGTTTATGCTCTATGTTTCTTTTTTTTTTTTTTTGTTAGCGTAAGCGTGTCGTCATATGGCACTTGTGGCGCAATTTCAGCAGACGAGACGCGACGGGAATTGTGAAGTGCGTTGTGAAAAAGGGTGGTCCTAATTGGAACATAAACCAACATGGAACCATAAGCAAGCAAGAAGCACCGATTTCAGTTCAGTTCAGGCGTTCAGTCGTGTCCGACTCTTCGTGACCCTATGGACCATGTCACGCCACGCTTTCCGGTCTCTCACTATCTTCTTAACATCACATAGCTTCATCTGCAATGCCTCGAGAATGCCATCTAACCATCGCGTTCGCTGCCTACCCCTTCTCTGGCGACCCTCAACCTTTCCCAACATCAAATCTTTCTCCAGCGACTCCTCTCTTCTCATCAGATGACCAAAGTAGCTGAGCTCTAACTTTAGAATTTGACCCTCCAAAGAGCAGTCAGGGTTTATGGTCGACAATATCGACTGATTTGATCTTCTGGCAGTCCAAGGAACTCTTAAGAGTCTTCGCCAGCACCACAATTCAAACGCGTCAATTCTTCGGCGGTCAGCCTTTTTCACAGTCCAACTTTCGCATCCATACATCACAACTGGAAAGACCATAGCACGGGTTATACGGATCTTGGCAGACTAATGTCTCTGCTCTTTACTAGGCGGTCAAGGCTAACCATTGTTCTCTTTCCCAGAAGCAGGCGTCTCCTAATTTCATGGCTGCAGTCTCCTTCCGAGGTAATCTTGGCGCCCAAGAACAGAAAATCTGTCACAGCTTCCACTTCTTGTCCATTGATGCTCCAGGACTTGATAGGGCAAGACGCCATGATCTTCGTCTTTTTAATGTTCAGTTTAAGCCCAAACTTCTCACTCTCTTCTTGTACGCGCATCAGAAGTCTCTTGAGTTCCACTTCACTTTCTGCCATTAAAGTGGTATCATCCGCATATCTAAGGTTGTTGATACGTCTTCCAGCAATCTTCACTCCAGCTGAAGACTCGTCCAGACCGACCTTCCTCATGATGCACTCTGCATATAGGTTAAATAGGCAGGGCGACAGTATGCAGCCTTGCCTCACCCCTTTCTCAATCGGAAACCAATCAGTAAGACCATGCCCAGTTCTGACTGTGGCCTCTTGCCCTTCATAAAGGTTCCTGAGGAGACAGATGAGGTGAATTGGAACTCCCATCTCTTGGAGAGCTTGCCACAATCTGCTGTGATCTACGCAGTCAAACGCTTTCGCATAATCAATAAAGCAGAAGTAAATGGGTTTCTGGAACTATCTTGCTTTTTCCATGATCCAGCGAAGGTTGGCAATTTGGTCTCTAGTTCCTCTGCCCTTGCGAAACCCAGCTTGCCCGTCCGGAAGCTCCCGACCCACATACTGCTGCAGCCTACCTTGCAGGATTTTTAACATCTCCTTGCTAGCATGCGAAATAGCGCGATCGTGCGGTAGTTGGAACAATCTTTGGCACTGCCTTTCTTTGGAATGGGGATGTAAACTGACCTCCTCCAATCCTGTGGCCACTGCAGGGTTGTCCAAATCTTTTGACATAATGTATGCAGTGTGTTAACAGCGTCGTGGTTGAGGTTTTGAAGCAACTCAGCTGGAATACCATCAATTCCGCTAGCTTTGTTCTTAGCAAGGCTGGCTAAGGCCCATTCAACTTCACTCTTCAGGATGCCCGGCTCGAGATCAGTAATCACAACCGTCCTATGTTGGGTTTGCACATCCGGGTCCTTCTTGTACAGTTCTTCTGTGTATTCCTGCCACCTCTTCTTTATCTCTGAGGCTTCAGTGAGTTCCTTGCCTCGTTTGTCCTTTATCACGCCCAGCTTAGCACAGAAGCTTCCTTTGATATCTTTGATGGTCTTATACAGAGCTCTTGTGTTCCTTAATTGGCTGTTGTCCTCAACTGCTTGACACTGTATGTTCAGGAAGGCATTCTTATCTCTCCTTGCTATTTTCTGAAAATCTGCATTGAGAACCTTGTATCTTTCTCTTTCCCCCATACCTTTTGCCATCCTCCTTTCCTCAGCTATTTGCAAAGCCTCTTCAGATAACCAGTTTGCTTTTTTGCATTTCTTTTGCTTTGGAACTACCTTAGTAGCAACTTCTTGTATTATATCACGAACATCAGTCCACATCTCTTCGGGCTCTTTGTCTTCTAGATCTAATTCTTGAAATCGATTCCTCACTTCCACAGCATATTCTAATGGAATTTGATCCAGATCATACCTGAAAGGCCTTCTAGTTTTCTGCGTTTTCCTCAATCGAAGCTTAATTTTGGCAACAAGAAGCTGATGATCGGTGCCACAATCGGCCCCAGGCCTTGTTTTTACTGCTTGTATAGCGCTTCTCCATCTCTGCCGGCAAATAATATAATCGATCTGACTCCTGTACAAACCGTCCGGTGAAATCCATGTGTACAGGCGCCTCTTGTGCTGTTGAAAATGAGTATTCGCTATGGTCAGGTTGTTTTCTTGACAGAACTCTACTAGCCTCTGCCCAGCTTCATTTGGCTCACCAAGACCGAACTTGCCTGTAATTCCGGATATTTCTTCACTCCCGACCTTAGCATTCCAGTCTCCTATGAGAAAAACGACGTCTGATGATGGGGTGCGGTCTAAAAGGCATTGTAGGTCCGCATAAAATCTCTCAACGTCAGCTTCTTCAGCAGCAGTGGTCGGTGCATAGACTTGAATAACTGTTATGTTGAAAGGGTGACCTTGGATCCGAAGAGAAATCATTCGGTCGTTTTTGGGGTTGTACCCTAGCACTGCTTTGCCCATTCTTCTGTTTACTATGAGAGCGACCCCATTCCTTCTCTTGGATTCGTGCCCACAATAAAAAACGTAATGGTCGCCGGTGTTAAATTCTCCCATTCCGGTCCACTTGAGCTCGCTGATACCCAAGATATCAATGTTCAATCTGTCCATTTCTCGCTTGACGATATCCAGTTTACCTTGCGTCATAGATCTTACATTCCATGTTGCTATGTGATATATCTCCTTGCAACATCGGACTTTCCGGTCGCTTCCCGACACATCCACAGCTGAGCGTCCTTTTGGCTTTAGCCCAGCCGCTTCATTCGTCCTGGAGCTACTAGGAATCGCCCTTTGTTCATCCCCAGTAACATGTGGGACGCCTTCCAACCTGGGGGGCTCATCTTCCGGCGCCATATCGATAATGGTATTGTGACTGGCCATAGGGTTTTCTTGGCAGGAAATACTGGAGTGGGTTGCCATTACCTTCTCCAGTGAATCACATTTTGTCAGAACTCTCTGCCGTGACCTGTCTATCTTGGGTGGCCCTACACAGCAGAGCTCACGACTTCATCGAGTTTCGCAAGCCCCTCCGCCACGACAAGGCAGTGATCCATGAAGGGGAAGAAGAGTTTTAGTTCGCCAACAAGTATCCCCCAGGCTTACATGGGATCGCCCAGGCCGAGCCCCTTCCCAAGAGCTAAGTCCCACAAAATGGCGGACACCCACGCCGGGGACCGCTCTTGTCCCAGTTTACGTCTGGTCATCGTCGAGCTGAAAACGAATCCTGCAGCTCTCCCAGCGCGCGTGGCGGACTTGTCAACTACTGCCACCGCGTTGGTCGTGTTGTGGGTCGCACCCACCGATTTAACATAAGATAAATCCGCCTTTCCAAAGGGTTTACGATTAGTAAACGAGGCATTGTAATTATTTTCTTTTATTTAAACAACCACTACCGGCATGAACTCGTATCTCCATAATGAGTGTAGGTAGTCTGGGCAGACTCGACGGGTAACATTTCAGAATGCGCTGAGTTTCGAGAATATGAGCGAAAGGCTACATCTGGTCATTGGGTTTACAGAGGCCCACAGCCCCGCCGGGGTGGCGCAGCAGTTACGGCGCTCGACTACTGTGCCCAGCCCCTTTGTTCAGCGTGCGTGCATGGCCTTCCTGAATACTCAGAAGTTCGCTCGAGCCACCACGCGATGACTCACTGTTCGCTTCCTAGCTCACGTGACTTACGCGCTGGCAACATGACCCTTCCCAGGAACAAGGACAGTGAAGATTAAAAAAAAAAAATAACAGCGTGTCTCTTGCTCCCATCCTGTCAACACTGAAGAAGGTGTCCTGAATAGGCATCAAAACGTGGGTAATCTCATGAATATGTTGCGTTCGAGAGCCGGGATATTTGCTCTCTACTTCGAGATATAAAACGAATGAACCAAAGACTCAGTTGAAATTAACTGCATTTACTTACCCTGAGCGACTGATATCTGACATCGAGGGCCCCGTAATTTTCTCGGGGAATGCAGTTTTGTCTGCTGTCGTTTATGTACAAGTCGTTATGCTGGCGATGTTCTCCTAAAAAAAAAAAAAAAAAGAGGAAAAAAATATTATGGAAATCGAACAGCAATCCTGGTTATGGTCAGCTAATACATGGAGTAGAATGTTAAGACATCACCATGACCTTTTAGAACATAAGCTTTATTACTCAGGGTGCAATGTAGGATTTCCCCTCGCTGGAACCAAATGACCTTGACCAAGTTAAGTGTACTTGTACACTGTAGAGTGAGACAGATACTGCGTCATCCTCTGCCTAACACCAACTTGATAGAACAATTCACGTTTCCCCCCAAAAAGATATAAAATACCGCACAATAAGAAAGTCGCAACGAAAAAGATGAAGGCATATGAAAAAGGTGGTATCGCGTCTACTCACAAGCAGTACTTTGAGCGTCCTCCTAACACAAACCGTCAAGCCGTGTACAACCTTGCTAAATTGTGCAGAGCAATGCTTAACAGAGCTGTCGCTCGTGTAACTAGGTTCAGGTCCCCACCCCTCCCCCCCCCCCCCCCCCATACTTAAACACCTAACATATTTTCCCGTGCATATACTGTAACGTAGCTTTGAAAATACTTTGTTAGAGTAACGTTTGACTGAGCTGTAACTAAGCTCAACTTTTTCGGACACAGCTTATTAATCCCGTGTGTTATGCACCAGGTCCCTTCCTTAGCTGGGTTACGATGCAGCAACAAACTCGGTGACAGATGTAGATTAAAAATTACTTGAACTGTGCGAGGTATGTGTCACACTCGGGCGGAAACATATGCATAAGAGTAAATTATTGTAATATTTAAAATGAAATCTGCATGTACAGCGAAATTTTGTTAATTCCAACTAAAATCATTTCAATTTTTTGTATACTAGAACTCCTGCTTTGACTCCGCCACCACTGCTTGTGATAAAGCGAGGAGAACGTAAAGACTTGCACTGTTCGAGGAAAAGTTTAATAGTTCCCAGTCCGAGGCATCAAGACATGACTCGAAAACATTTTGTGAAATACAAACATACCGTGAGAAATGCGCAGTTTTAGTCTAAACACTGTGCGCCGTTAACAGTTCAATTAACATGTGCCGAAGCGCACATCGAAAAATAAGGACTCGTTTGTGGAGCGGGTTTGTATTCCAATGCCATAAAAAATGCGCCCGTCGTAGAGCGCGCTATTGTCTGTTCAGGGGTTAAATCGAAAAAAGGAACTCAGTCATGAGGAAATAAAAAAGAACGGTTGGCATGTAGCGGATAAGGCATCGCACTCCCCATTAGTGCGCAAAAAAAAAAACAAAAAAAAAAGGAGCTCGTGAACTGGCTGCGTCCGGGAACACGCAGACACCTGGCTACATATGAGAAACATTTACAAAGGAAAGACTATAAATCTTTTTACGTAATTCACACACAAAACTGCTGGTGTTATTTAAGACTTTTATGCAAAATTTTAAAATTGTTCCTTCCTCAGCTTGTGTTGATTTTATGTTGATACTATGATTATCAAAAATTAACACGATGTGCACCACTGCTGTCTCGTTTGTTTACAAAAACAGACTTATTTACAATAATTTTTCTTGTCGATTCAAGACCAAAACCTTTCCACTGTGATGGCTATAGGGCACGCGTATTCGATCACGTCTATTGCGACCGCGTTTCCCTAAGGCAAAAAGCAGAGTGCCTGTGTCCTGTGCGATGTCAGTGCAAGGTAAAGAACCCCAGTTGGTCGAAATTTCCGGGGCCCCATTATGGCGTTCCTCATAGCCTAAATCACTTCGCGGCGTTTAACTCTATAAATAAAACAAAAATTGGAATACACAAGCTGCGTGCCATTCATTTCCTTCTGCTGCGACAGTCTACTGCGCACAAATTCTAGTAAACGCACCTTCTATGCTGATTAGTCGAGTCCTTTTGGCCACCACTTTTACTGCCAGCTGGTACGGTGAAGTCACCATGTACTGTCCAGGTTCCGCAATGATTTGTATGCCACAGGATTCTGGAAAGTGCTCGTCTAAGGCCGAACGCACGGATTTGCACACCTGCACAGATTGTAATTACATTGAGAACCTATTTCTCGATGGCACCACTTCAAGAGCTGCAAAGAGGGATGACATTGGGTTGGCACTTGTTGCGTCCGGACGGCGGCTTCAACGGGACATCTGGCCAAGTGCCTTTCCAAAAGGCCACAGTGAACGACTTCCTATGCCATGCATTCTCTTCGGTCCTTGTTTAGACGTGTATCGGGAATTTATGACTGTCTGCGCCTTCTGCGCCCAAAAAGAGAAACACGCAGAACAGTTGGCACCGATCACACAAGAACTGCGTTTACGCTGTGCTGTCTAACTGCTCTGTTTTCGTCACTTCGCGCCGCGGCCGAGACGCGACTCCGGGGCCATTTGCCGTGAAGCGGAGCGGACGGAGCCGGCGGCGCAGCCCTTTCCAATGGTATCGGATATCACCTCCGAGGAGCGGCCGCTTCCGCCGCGGTCATAAATTTTAACCCGCGCCAAGCTGCCCTTTGACCCTGGGCGTTCCTCTGGACTCCCGCAGTTACGTCATGTGACGTGCGTGCCTAGGGACTCTGTGTGGGGAACTTTTTCGCTCGATATACCGAGCTCCACCTTACGCGAGCTCTCTCCCACTGTGAACCTGGAACATGTAACCTCTTGTATAAAGTCTCTTCCTCTTCTCCTCTCAACTGAGCCTCTCGCTTCTTCGAGCACGGCACCAACACCGGAGGAGCCGATGGCGTCGCTAACCAAGTCCCAACACACTCTATTTCACCGCTAAGCAGCGTAGACCTAAATGGTGGGGCACGTAAACAGCTGCATTGCTCCTGCCCCACCATCAAAAACTAAGGATGCCTTCTAAATGGCTTGAAAGTACTTTGGGGCTAGCTTACCTGTTGTTCATAAAGGTTATCTATCCATTTTGCTTAGAATGACTTGCGGAAACGAAGTCTACGAATACATGGCATTTGATGCAGTCCTTATTTGCAAAATGCGAAAAGTTATATAATTGCTTTTTTATATTCATGTGTTTTATATACACTGACAAAATAATGAAATGAAGATGCGTAAATACATCGTTTAGCGCGTTTATAACGATGCTGAAGCATCAATGATGCATGTGTAGCATGTTTCTATGCGACAGAATGCCCGCTTCGCCGTAAAAAGAATTGTTACGTCTAGTCTGGCAACAGTCATCTGTACATGAACATTGTGTGTGTGTGTGTGTGTGTGTGTGTGTGTGTGTGTGTGTGTGTGTGTGTGTGTGTGTGTGTGTGTGTGTGTGTGTGTGTGTGTGTGTGTGTGTGTGTGTGTGTGTGTGTGTGTGTGTGTGTGTGTGTGTGTGTGTGTGCGTGCGTGCGTGCGTGCGTGCGTGCGTGCGTGCGTGCGTGCGTGCGTGCGTGCGTGCGTGCGTGCGTGCGTGCGTGCGTGCGTGCGTGCGTGCGTGCGTGCGTGTGTGTGTGTGTGTGTGTGTGTGTGTGTGTGTGTGTGTGTGTGTGTGTGTGTGTGTGTGTGTGTGTGTGTGTGTGTGTGTGTGTGTGTGTGTGTGTGTGTGTGTGTGTGTGTGTGTGTGTGTGTGTGTGTGTGTGTGTGTGTGTGTGTGTGTGTGTGTGTGTGTGTGTGTGTGTGTGTGTGTGTGTGTGTGTGTGTGTGTGTGTGTGTGTGTGTGTGTTCGCTTTGCGCAATTTATCCCGTCGACTTGTTCAGCGAACCTCCGGCCACACGTCAGAGTTTTAATGCGGGGCATATTTCATGGCTCGTACCCGGCTAACAAGTGTTCGGTTGGCAAGATGTCAATAAAACAACTGCCCCACAAAGTGCATTCCCATGTTCACCGTTTAAGTAACCGGACTGGTTAGAGCGCCCGTTGATATCTACAACATTTTCGAGCCTATGGTAGTGACATATCGATTTCAATACTTTCTGCTAGGTACCAGCCAAACGTAAGGATCCTCGAGTCGACGGTCCTTAATTAGTGTCTTTTCGTCATCAGTCACCTGCGTGAAGTAATCTCGCTTCATGGAGCTCCCAGGGAATCCACCGCCGATGTCGAGCACAGTCATCTTTATTCCCAGCTGAGCTGCAAAACTGAAGAGCTGCTTTGCTTTCTCGATGCCACCTCGGTAACTATCAGCACTAAAATGCCTTCCGCCTATGTGGAAACTGAAATAAAGACAAGAAAAATCGAAGACTATTCGTGAAAGAAAACTAAAGTGCGCCTCTGCAGTGACGAAACAAACTTACGCAATGCCGATGATGGTATGGCCAAGACCATGCGCAACCCGGAGGATCTCTTCAGCTTCGTGAAAGCGGCAGCCATACTTGCGTGCCATCCTCATTTCATTCTCCCCTCCTTGAGCTGAAAATCTCAGCAAAAGCCTGCCAAAGATATGATTCGAGACCTTAAAAAAGTTGAAACACTGAGCAATTTCTTTCGATTTGTGTTTAGCAATGTTTGCTAATGGGGAAACTAGTTTTCTTTTTTTTCTTTTTTTGAAAGCAATGCTACGCCAGGTTTCGGCCCGTGGCGTAGTCCGTGGCCGCAGTCACGAATGACCTTGAACAGCTGCGAAGAAGACGAAGACGAAAAAGGAGAAAAAAGGAAAGAAGAAGAAGAAAAGAAGAATAAAAGGAGAAGAAGAAGAACGCTCGGTCACTCGCAGCTAATTCTTTCGCTCCATATTCGGTTCAGCAGCGTTGAACCCTTCTCATTTTTTGCGACGCATTAGATTCGCAATTGATAGAAATGGTGTTGTCTTTATTTTCGTTCTTTGTGTTAGCGCGGTGAACCCACTATGAATAACCAACTAGGCCCAATTCACGCCATTTCTCCACTACGGCGTCTCTCATAGCCTGCGTCGCTTTGGGACGTTAAATCCCACAAGCCAAACCAAACCAAACCAAACCATCTCGCCATTTTAGTGGTAAGTAAACCACTCTAGCTGCCCAAATCTATGTCAAGCATAACACCACAAAATCAGTTTCCGTAAATACGACAGCGGTATTGGACGGAACCACTGCAACCTCTTTTTCGCTTCTTTGGCGCTATTCGCACTTGAAGGAGTGTAGCACTTGCAGGAGTGTTAATCCTGCGTCAATTAAATTATACCATATTCAGGTGCCATACGCAGTTATACAGTTTTGTCTCGGCAGTGTAGAAGGTACAGTACTCACGGATTGAAATAGGACACTCGGAGCGCGTGGCCGTCGCTGCATGCAGCGCCGTCCGTGGATGCTCATGGAACCAAGGTGCAGCATTGTGGTATAGCGCGAGGGGGAGAACATCTAAAAAGCAGAACTGCTTCTTCCGGTCGCCAATAAGCCGGCCTGTTGTTTACCACACTGCCTTGCATGCAGCGACGGCCACGCGCTCCGAGTGTCCTATTTCAATCCGTGAGTACTGTACATCCACTGGCCACCTGTTTTCACATATGCACTTTTTGCGTGCTCATTAGATTTGTAGGGCTGAACCACACAGATATATCTCCTTGTATTGCGTTCTTGTCCATACTTAGTTGCTATTTATAAATAAGTTTTCCTTCACAGCTAAAAGCAACTCTCCATAACAGTAGCCTAATAGCTTTCTTAGTGTCAAGCAAACGATGCCGTCCGGCTTGTGGAATACAACCTGGCATTCTTGTCTGTAATCTTCTCCAGTTCCTCCAGGCAGTCGAAGGTCATCATGGTGACTCCAACACTTTGGGCAAACTTCAAGTGTGACGTTTGCTTCGCTGGGTTTGCGTAAATGATCCGGCTCGAATCGACGCCAGCGCTCAGGACTGTTTCTATTTCTCTCTGCAGAAGAGGGGAAAGATTATGCACTATATTTGAAGACGACTTATACAACCACGGACAGTGTGATGTCTGCCAACTGGAATTAAACAACAGATAGCAGACAAGCTTATAGACTAAAAAATATGTTATCTTATGCAGAGCGATGAGCCTTGCATCAAAACGGACTCGTTTTTTCTTTTCTGTGTTTTAGGTTTCCAGCATTCATTTCTTCCGTTCTTCTCTAAATATCCGTACACGGGTATCCACTGAATTTTTCAGGAGCCTATGCAGAGAAACCGACTGTACAGAGAGTAGAGATATTCAAGGATGAGAAAAAAAAAACGTTTAAAATTTAGTATAAACTTGTTCATTAGTTTTTCAGCGGCGCAAAAAATTAAAAGCAACATCGAAAATTTCCTAATGCGATTTCAAGGTTTTATGAGCACTTGCTTTAATTTAGACTTATTGTTTGCTTTGTATCGCTTTTATCACTTCGTATCACTCGTGAGCGGCAAGGCCAAATTGAAACTGCCTCAGCTAAGCTTATCGATACTTTCTTAGTGAAGATTTGCTTAACTCGAAATACACCGGAGTGAAGCATCATGTCGAAATGATCCTGCAAAATGCGTCATGTTGGACGGTTATGACAAACAGATGGACTGATATCAGTGGTGAGGGGCTCATGACATGGTCCTGTCTACACCAAAACCATTATTTGTCATATCAGTCGAAACAGGCAAGAATGATCAAAATTTGGTGTATGTTGCTGCCGAGATGTGCAAAATGACAAAAGCGCTCGCAAGCGAAAATATAGTGGCCTTAGTCGCAGACAACACGAGCAACATACGAGCAGCCGGTCATACTGCTACAAGGAATTTGCGTATATCGAATGTTTCTTATATGCGAACCCGGCCAGAGCTTGCGACTAAAGTGGTAATTAACTACTCTGTAAATGAAATACAAGAGGAAGGCATAGTCGCCTGAAAATCCAGTCTCGCATCAGAAGAGAAGGCATAATCTAATTGGTCATCGTTGAAATATTTGATTACCTTGTTTGAACAGTCGAAGTTGACGCCTTCCAGCGCCAAAGTGTGCAGCACAACAGGATCCGAGCAAGATTTTATTGCTGCAACAACAAAAAAAAGAGAGAGAGAACAATGTTTAAATGTCACCTTTATTATTTACCAGCCCTTCTTTCGCATTGTGAACTAACGCTGAAGAAGTGGAGGTATCCAGCACTAATAATCTCAGATCACACAGGGTGTAACGTTATGCAAAAAAAAAAATTACATTATACCCTGTCTTTGTTCGTGCTTCTACGGGTACGTCTAAGCGATTGTTTTACATAAAGTTTCTTTCCACTTCAGTAAGACCAGTATTGTGAAGAGAAATAGTTACTAATTCACTACTCCTGATTTGGTGAGTGACGTGATGTAAGTCACAGCTTTTGGCGGGCCATCTTTCTCTTGCCAGTGTCTGCGCGCTGTTTTCTGCCGTGCTTAATATTCACGAAAAAGCTTTATTAGACACAGTTACCAAGAATGTAATTTTGTCCGGTTGAGTTCAAGAAGCCAGAAAATGCCGTGCAACCACACGTCTATGCAAACCATTAGTGCATTCGCGACTACTCTATGCTTTTCATCCTTTTCCATTCACTTTAAAACTAGTAGCACAACCCTGATTATCGAGAGAAAGCTGTGATTGTGGCGTCGTGACCATACGACACACTTAAGTTGAGATATGAGGTTAATGCATGCGCAACTTAGCATTTTTGCTTAAGGTTCATTGCATTTCGGTTCTTCCCACTGTGGACGATCGACTCCACCGGCATCACATTTGCACTTCCGATGGCGATGTCAGTATGTACGGTGGATTACAGAGAGAACAATAAAGAGGTGAAGGAATCGTGAATTCAACCAGTTCAGAAAAGACTCTCTATTTATGGAAGAGTGCAACTTTTATTTATGTGATTGTATTAAATACACCCATGCCCATCGATACGTGCAAAAAAGGGTACTTTCAACTTTAACGGGGTATATAATATGCGGCCAGCCTAAGTCTTCAAGAACAGCAGTCCACAAGACATAGGAAGTTTCGGTTTATACTTTACTAGCAATTTTTCTGCATATTTCTGTGTATTTCGGGCAACCAAGCGTCTCAAAAGTATGCTTGTCGACCATTCGGTCATTCTGAAAATCGTGTTAATTATTAGGTCACGCATGAAATGTTGTTTATCGATGCTTTGCTGGTTTACCTTCGCCAATTGCACATGACCTCACAGTGTTATTGTTTTAAATACATTTTCAAATTTTCTGATTTTTTTCTTACATGGCTGGTTGGTATCAGCCGCTGTTCTGACACCTCATGAAGAGAAGAATTTGAACGACGCTCCTGTGCGAATTGAGCGTTTCGCTCAAACAATCATCGTGGACTCTGTGAAGGTTCGTTTTGCGTATCGGGTGCTTCTCAGCAAGCTTCTCACCAAAATACGGTACAACACGAGGCAGCTGCTGACGCCACAGTTCCACTCTCCCTCTAAGTTCATTCAGGTCGCAGACGAAGAAGGCATTGTCTTCATCCTAGTATAACAAAAAAATATACAATGAAATTTTGGTTGGCCGTACCTCTTCGTGACGTGGGACAGGGACCACATTAAGATGCTCACAAGTCTTCATATATGACGCCCCGGCCGCCATTACCTGTCAATCACTTCAGCCGACCGTACGATTGGTCAGGAAGGAGTCCTGTTTTCCAGGTGCCCTGCCCAGTCACAGCATTTACCGAGAAGGCACCCTTCTGCTCAGTCGTGAAGACAGGAGCTCTTAAACCGTCCCTCTCATTTGAGGTAAGGAAGATGTACAGGCTAAAATAAAAATTTTGAACTTGAAAAAGAGGTAATGCTTTTGTGTCGAGATATTTCAGTTGCAGTGAGTCTAGAAGAAAGAAGATGGCGAATTCGTTTCTATCATTTTTATGCATAACCGTTTGAATCGGTCCAAAGCCGAAAACCGCACGCGGAGACCGTTTGAAGATGCATTCGCATGGCATATTTTGACAATAGTGTATGACGCAGAAAAACATAAAAAATCTTGCGCGAATCAACTTGGAGACCTAATTCTTCGCTGCTCAAACTCTTCACGTGTCTAGACTTGGGTAAACAGCGCAGGACAAAGTACAGAAATAGGAGAGATGCCTCATGTTATTCTAGGTTTCACAGCACGTGGCAAAAAGCAGAAAATGCTGCAACAAAACAAATCACAATAAAAAAATCAAAATGCAGGCAGTAGCAAGGACGATTTCGCACGAAAACGCTCGTCCCAGGTGGCGCCTTTTCCGGTGACCTAGATTATGAACACGGCTTCCCCTCAGCATGACAATATTAATGAGAGCCCTACGTTGTGAGACGCGTTTGGTGATAAAAGTTAGAATTGGGAGGATATGACACCGACAACGGGTATAGATACAGAAGCATTTAGTTTTAATTCTCGTTGTTTCCCAGAAACCGTGGATGGTGTCCTGAGCTAAAAACTGCTCAAACAGGCTGACTGTGGCGCAGGAGGCCACTAGATGCCAGTAGCCGTTTAAAATGCAATATATAAATGCTTTGCCCCAATAATAGTTAATAATAATTTGATGTGAGTTTTGAACACATCGAAACTAGTACAAAACACTTCAGTGAAATTACATTTCAAAGCGATAACACGGCAAAAACCAAGTCGGTGTATCGCAGAGCTGCAAAATTAACAAGAAACGACAACCTAATTCACATTATTAATACAAAAATAATGACCTAATCTGTCTACTGTTCAAACCAATTGCGTGATGGAAGATTGTGGGACAAGGCGCGGTAACAGTGAATTTTCCATGTATCCAGGTTTCGTGTTGGTGTATTAATGTTTCGACATGCCAAACATATTAATGTGGTCATTTGGTTAGCAACAGCAGGAGGGGAGAAATAAGTTTTCAGTAAGCGGAATTGATATATATGTACAACAGGAGCTATTTCTAGTAATCTGAAAGCCTTTTTGGTAGTAGCATGTGTCGAAATGAACAATACATCCTTTACCGAAAAAGCTATGAGATATCAAACCCTCATATATGGCTTCTCATACTAAACTCGTATAAATCTCATATCATTTCTTACAAATATCATTCAGCGTATGATAAGTATATCAGATGGTATGATGGTTGCATGGGTTTGGTATGAGAAAATACGTATTGGTTATTGTGACTCAGTTTTCTTTTTTGTTTTTTTACTGACGATAGCCTTCAAGAATGTTCTATTGCGAGCTTTTTTTTATGGCCAGACGCATTTAATATTGTTTCCCTTACCGCTGTAAAATATTAAATTTTACTTCATCACCATCATCATCATCATCAGCCTGACTACACCCACTGCAGGGCGAAGGCCTCTCCCATATTTCTGCTTATCATGAGAGGTTGCGGCCAATTACTGCACCAGGGTGGCCAACTCCTGTTCTGGTGAGGGACTGCGTTGCCGGAGGTGTTCACCGGCATCAGGTCGCACTCCAAACCTGTTTATGCAATTCCATCGACACGCGGATTTTTCTTTTATTTTAAATCCGGTGGAGAATTGCGCGGCACCGGGATTTGAACCCCTGTCCTCTTGCATGCGAGGCTGTTTTACTTATCTGTGCTTAAAATGTTATCCAGCCATAAAATTAAACACAGGGTAGTCCTTGCCGCGGCTATTTCTACCATTTTGTTTTCTTTGTTTGGCGCTGTAAATCTCTGATTACTGCCAAATTGCCTTCTGCTCACTAGCGCTGGGCTACAGCGAGGTAAAAGCACATTGTAACAAAGCGCTGAAAAGTTAATACCCTCAAGAACAGGTCATCAATAGCTCAATAGCTCACTAAGCTGGCTAAAACAGACGCTTGGGCAAGTTGGTAATCCATTGAGGGTAAACAGCGCAAAAAAGACGAGGACGAACGAAGTACACAAACGAGCGCTCACTCAACCTCACTAAGCTGACCTATATAAATTTCTAAATATAAGCGTTGCTAGTATGCCCTCTTTATTTTTATGATCAAGTTAGAGAAGTCAGTTCGAAGAATGATTATTAGAGAAACCTCGTTCTCAGTTACCTTTGCAAAACATCTGCCGGAGAAATAAAAAGCTGTGATGCTGCTTTTGCTCTTGTGTCAACATAAACTGGAGTCGGTCCCCTTACTGTGGTACACCAGAGTACACCAGTGTGGTACACTGTGGTACACCAGAGATGCTGTTATAAGCATTATTTTACCGCACTAAATAGTGGAAATTCTGGACTTTTTTTTTTTTTTTTTTTCAGCCATTTGCCAAAATTGAAGAAATCCTAAAGGACCATCAGTATGGACCGCAGCAGTAACTTTTTTTTTCCCTTTGCAAGTTTGTATTTCAAAAATACGACAGATACTTTGAAGCGGTTTTCGCTGGCGGGCTTACACCGAGGTAGATATCTCACTAACCAACATTTTAGAATGACGCAAAATAAAAAAAAAGTAAAAAAGAAGGACAAACAAGAAGACGACGACAGGAAGTCGACGACAGGAAGACGGCGTTAACCCGGCTGTTGCTCGATGATGAGATCACAACTAGAATTGACTAATAAGCTTTATTATTTTGAATTGTAAGGCAGCATTATATTACCGATATTGACGGCCATCGACATCAAACAGGGGCCCCGTTTTTTCGAATATTAAAATGCGCATTTAAAATCTCGTTCAGCCGACTTTCCCTCTGTAACATTTTATAATGACGTAAAAAATAAAATAAAAATAAAAACGGGACAGACAAGAAGACGACAACGGGACGACAACGTTGACGTCGGATCTTCGGGAGAACGGGGCCTTTAACGCTAGTGCGCCAGTACGACAATAGGATCTTTATTTAATGCCTAAGAAATGCGACACACGTCATTTTATAAATGTGCGATGCCAGAAAGCCGATCGAACGAGATGAAAAATGAGCCTGTTTTACGTTTGATGATTCGAACCACACTTCCGATTAGGCAAATTTCCACAAAGGGTTCACGTTTGCTTTTGACGGCTTTCGAAATCGCTGTTCTATATATAATCTGAAAATAAAATATAAGAATTGTTCATTATGTAACTTTAATTAATTACGTTTCGTATCGTCAAACCCTGCCAAGAATATCCGCCTTGCTGTAAACCCCACGTGCAAAGATCGCACAGATATATCCTTTCGAGTTTTTAAAGTACAGCTTTTTAAACCAGTAAAAAATCACGATGTGTAATGAACAAGGGGGCTGAAGCAAGAATTGCCGGGAACGTTAATAGCGAACCGTAGCATAAACTGAGAAAGCAATAGTTTTCCTCGATGTTTTTATACGTGACACTGGCATTATCATTTTCACTGAAAAGAGAAAATTGAAGTCAACAGCATCATTAAGGAGACTCCTATACTATATTCGTCGTTCGGCGCCAATTTCCAGTGACATAGATGCCTTTTTTTTTTCCAGGTATTCACTACACCGTTCTATGTTCAGAGAAATCCATCCCCAGGGAAACATTCATTCCTGCCCTGCTCCTTTCCCTCCTCCCCTTCTACGCTTTTCTTCTCCAGAGGCAATAGAGTATATAAACCCTGGCAATGTTGACCGCGAAGCTCAGATGAAATGTCCCCGGGTCGAAACGTTGGCTTGCGAATTGCGGCTCCCAATAAACCCTCCTTTGGTTCTCTTTTATATTGTGTAGCCATCTTCTGCCCCTCTTTCTACCCTTGATTTCCGACTTTATCCCGTGTAATTTCTCTACGGGTTGCTTACTCTCAAAAGACGGCAGTCTACTAGGAGGTTAAATAAATAAATAAAAAAAATAGGCAAGGAAAAATGACATGCCAGAAAGTATTTCGCGTTTAGTATACTAAACATCCAAACGATACCCAGAGTAATTTCTTCTATCGCGTACTGAAAAGAAAAAAATGAAGCACTATAAGCAGTTCGAACCACTTACTTGAGTTTCTACCACTTTCTGGGCAACATCCCGAACAGTTCCCTCGATGTGGACGTAAAAATTGCTGCCCTTATTGTCGGTCATGTTGTCCTCCGTCTGTCCCAAAAAGTTATCTGCAGAATAAAACATAAAGACTACAACGATCACAGTTAGCCGTGCTAGTGTGACTATCACAAATATGTAATTCCCTTGCAAGAACACTCTATTGTTGTGGTGTCAGCAGACATCTATACTATGGTAAACGAACCTAAACTTTCTGAATTAACGAACGCTTTCATGCACATTACGTAACCAATAACCGTATTACAGTCAATCACACTTACAAATGCCGGAGCATTAAGAAATGTTCGCTTATTACGAACTATGTTGTAACTATGCGTGAAAATGCACGGGGCCAAATCACTGCGTGTCAAATACAGCAAAACAGCACAGAGACCGATGAAGCTCTCGTGACGTGTTCCCTAAAAAAAAAAAATTGAAAAAGAAAACATCTGAGGCGAGGTACAGTTGGTAATGCGCTGAGCTGAGGATCCAAGGGTGGAGGTCCGATTTCCGGTTGAAAGAAGGTTTATTAATTTATTTTTTTACTCTCGCTCTCGAAAGCGTGACGCCTTTGCTGACAATCTTCTGGTGACAACCTTCTGTCGACATCGATGTGGCATTAAAGGCTTTCACCTTAATTTTCGTAGTTGTTTTTACCACCGCTAGAACGAAAACGGTTTCCATCTACCAGCTTGCCTTTGCGCAAGCATACGCATAAAGCATTTGCAGCTGTGTCTTTTAGAGAGCAGCATTATTACAATCAATACCAGGAGCCTAATGTCGCTGACACGACGTAACAATAGCATTAAGCTTATCACTAATTTCAGATTTCATTTCCTCATTCATTGCCGAAGACAAAGTACTCGAAAATCAGAATGTTACCGACATAAGCGCGAGTCTTGAACGTCACTATTCTACTGGGACTCACTTAACTAGCGCCGCTATGACAGGCTCAAGGTGGAACGCCGGACAATGATCACTGTGAGCGATAAATACTAGCGTTATACTTAACCTTAACCCTAATTTTCGAGCGTGGGGTTCAACACTCGTAAAAAGTGTCCAGAAGAATGGCGTTCAAGCTCGTAATGAAAACCCTTTGGAAGCGTGGGGCATTTGGGATTCGTCCAGGTGCCTCAAAACATTTACTTAGTACTCTATCAGAGAGTTTAGCCACACCGTAAATGAGATAAGAAACTCATTTTGTATGAAACAGCGCGAAGGACGAAGACTAAGATAGAAGAGGACACACGCAGTCTACCTGGAAACGTTCCTGGGTGCAATTTAGGTCTCCTGGGACTATTACTGCTCGATTCTCGCTGAGAAAGTCAGACCATGCATGATTTAAAACGCGATTCACAGAAGATAAAAATAAACTAGAATAGAATAGTATGATGAACAAGAAACGTTAACGCGCATGTCGACAACTTTGTCAATTTTACTACCTTGTGATCTCAGGCTATTCCTAAGAACGGCGCCGAAAACACGATGAGCCAACGCAAGCAAAAAAAATCATTTATGCGCTGTATTGAATTATTTGTCTCTAAATTAATTACGGTGTTAATCAGGTCAACAGCAAATATTAATAATTATTATAAAACATAGTCACCTACGCTCTCTTTCCTCGCTGACTATTGGCTTCTTTAATCACAAGCTGCTGCACAGTCACTTTATAGAAGTCGTTACTTATACTGTACTTGCAATTTAAAATACATGTTTCTATTGCATGAGCCGAACAATATGTCGCAACATGACAAAGACACAACGGCGCGACAACAGCTGCAAATAAATGTTAACTTTCTCGAACGCAGCCTGTGTGTGTAAGAACTTGTATACCCGCTTCAATTCTCTATATCGTCATGTCTCCCACTGTGACGTCGACACTAACGTAGCACTCCATACTTTTACTAGACACTTTAGGACAACGTCTCCGTCTTTACGCTTTAATTTTTCTGCTATACTCAAAGGTACTTCATCATCCAGAATGAATTACCGTGATTGAAAACGCTCAGAAACCACACCACTCTTACCTGTCAAAGCACTTTGGCAGTACAAACTCTCCCCTTCTTCGCACCAGTCGGCTTAGGCTACCTCCAACTTGTGCCCTGGCGGGACATCTACTCAGCTCCCTATCGTCACACCCACCGTGCACATCCGGTGTTAAGGGCACTAGCAGACGTGTTTTCAGCTGGAATTCACGGACTTTCCTCCCTTTACGCTTGCTGATGTTGTTTGCGAACTGTGTCAAATATGTGCGCCTATTTCCTCCGCGTTTAAAACCAAAATCGAATAAAAGAGCAGGAAATAAAAAGCAACATAAGTAGGTCACGGCCCCGCAGTCAGCGCTTTATTTCCAGCCGTCATTGAAAGAAGTGAGAAGGTATCAAAGTGGCTCTTCTGTCTTGGTGTTGTGGATTATAGAAGGTAATTCTTACCGAGGGTGCAAGGAAAGAAATCACCGGGCCGCCGACGCGGTGTGGAAACCCACGGCTTTCGCATGTCATGTGCGTTTTCCTCAGGCCGAAGCTGGCTGCGCCTCCTGTCGTCGCTTTTGCGAAGCAGTGGCAGCGCTTCTTTGCTGCTTGCTTTCATGTTAAATAGCTAGCGCGAAAAAGAAGAAAACGAAAGAAAGGGGACACGTGCGTGCTCGTGTGTGTCCCTACCATTTGTCGCGTCTTTTTTGCGCTACTGTTGCAACATGCAAAACCTGTGTGTCCTCTATAATTCGTCCTCATTGTTTTGTTTTTTCTTTTTTTTTTTGCGCTACTGTTTAAAGCGGTAACCGCATGAGGCGACAATTCCTGGCGGTGCGTAGCGCGATGACGACGCCTACGCCTGTCGTTGCCGCTGGTGCACGCCACACGGAGCGACGGGAGTAAGCGACAGAAAGGCGCGTTTTCGGCGTTGTTACCACCGCCTCGCTGTTAGGTCAAGGGGAGTATAGTTACGCTACATCTCGTTTATAACACTAAACAGCATAAAGTACAAAAAAAAAAACTGATGAAATTCCTTGCAACGCATCGTGATTTAGAGGGTCCAAGCGCAGCGGTGTGCTACCACACTGCGATGCAGACTTGCATTGCAAGCAGTGACTATGCGGCGACTGAAAACCGAAACCCCACCCCACCCCCTTCCCTTCCCTACATCCTCTTCCCCATCCCCTGGTTGCCACGAGTGACGCCACAAAGATGGCCAACATAAAGGCGGCTAGTATCCCTTCCCAAAAATATCCCATAGTCTCCACCACAGCCACCACCACCACGCCAATGAACTTTGATGCGTTCAACGCAACGCTGGTTGTATTCGATGCAACGCTCGGTCGTCCGCAGCCAAAGCTTTCGCTCCACATTCGGTTAAGCAGAATTGAACCCCTCTAATATTTTTTTTTTATTAAATGCTCGCAGCATGGCCAAAAATAATTCCTTAAAATCGTTGCCTTTTATGAGTTTGAACAAGCAGAGAACATTTGTTTTATGATCTGCTCTCTTCTCTGCTTATCTGCTGCGTTCGAGCAGAAGCTCGTTGCCTCCCTGTGGCCGTGTTTTATTTCTTGGTAATTGACTGTTTTGTGTGCCTGCATGGCTCGCCGCGTGCACAAAATGCATATAAGTATGCATGTACCGGTGGATATAGCCTCCTGTTTACTTGAATTTTGCCAGATGTAACTTATTTAATTCGAACACGTGACACAATAAAATAGTAACACCCGTAGGGCCTCAGTAATTCGGGATTGGCCTGCTGAACCCAAGGAATCGTGATCGAATGCCAACCGTGGCGGCCTCTATTCGATGGAAGCGAAGAACGAGGCGCCCGTGGACTGTGCGATGGCAGTGCATGTTAAAGATCCCTAGGTCGTCGATATTTCCGAACCCTCCCCTGTGGCATACGTCATAGCCTGAGTCGCTTTGGTACGTTACGCCCTAAAACCAACGAATATTACAGCAGGAGAAATCAAACAAATACTTCCCCTACATCCCAGCAGTCAAGGATAATATGGTCTACGGTTTCCGGATTATGGCACATCCAGCACTCCACCGACTACGGAAAAGGACCATGTTTTTTTCTAAACCATGGTTAAAAGGTTATGTACCACAGTGTAGAATAAAAAATAGACTTTTTACTCTCAATCGTACTGCCATTTTTGAAAGCTCTTTTAATGCACCATTACTTTGCCCTCCGCGGTGTAATGAAGGACTCAGGAAAACGGTCGCTATTAGCATTCAACGTCCACTCCCCTACTACTCACTGCATTGCATGTGGTAACAGCAGGGGTTAGCTGGTGGTCCGGCGGCTGCGCATGGGAGAAACTCTGGTCGCGTCACAGGATGGCCATTTTGTCATATGGTATAGTACATAACCTAGTTATATAAGGACGTCACAACATATCTATGGCGGCTACCCTTGTAATGTGATAACATCACAACATGGCTACCCTAGTCGTGTGATATACATACGTGTGATGTTTACGTGAGGACACCGCAACGTTATACGCGAGGTAATCACGTGGCTACAATGGCATCACTTGTCTAAAATGCTGCGGCAATTTGGTCACGTGGTGTATCACAGAAGGATGGGTGCGAAATGTGGGAACGAAAGTAGATCTTACGCACTTGAAAATTCTGGTATAGCGGCTCCAACGGGCGAGTCGCCCCTATGGGTCTTTTCGCCAGCCAACAGAGAGAGTGATGGAGCTTATGACTTAATAATGACTGACCGTGACCCTTTGCAGTGATTCCACGCTAAAAAGCCATCCGTGCTGATTAGAACTGGCTGGGTTCGAAACTGAGTACTCAGGTTCAGTGGCCGAGCGTTTTAATCACTGAGCCATTGCTTTTTTAATAAAGAAGAAGGAAAAAAAGTAACATTGAGCCATCCCTGCGCTTGCTTTCGCTCATTATAACGAGGCTTAAGCAGAGAAAAAAAAAAACAGGTCATTTGACGTACAGGCTGATAAACTCCAAGTGACCAAGTGAGCATTTGCAGCGAGATTGATCACGGAGGCCATTCATTCATTCATTCATTCATTCATTCATTCATTCATTCATTCATTCATTCATTCATTCATTCATAAACTTTTATTCATGAGGATGACCTGAGACCTAGAGGGGAAGGGGGTGGGTTTGGTGAGGTTGGTTCAACCTTCTCTATTTGACGCGGCGGCTCCCAGATGGAGCCACATGTACACCTGAAATTCCAGCTTTCCGGCCTCATTTTGGTGGCATACGCCTAAAGTACTGCAAAAAAAAAAGTACACCTCCTTTAGTTTATTTTAGCTCAGTTCTGTTTCTTGTCCAGATTTATCTGCCGGACGGGAACTTTATGTCAGATTTATTATCCTGAAGACGCATGTTGGTTTTTAACGACCGCGTATATTCAAAGGAATCCTATTTACGACTGTCTGGGGCACTTTACAGTGCGCAGGCAGTGTATAACGCAGGATTGGTTTTTCGTTGCTCCTCCTACAAAAATTAAGGAACGCGGTCAGTGTTTGATCCCACGACCGACGTTACTACAGACATGTGTCAAAGCCACCACGGCGAGTAATTCTTATAAATTTGATTTGTCCTTAGTCGCACGAAAGAGAGCGAGATAAGTAGCTGTTATTTTGTTAAAATAAAACAATCGAACATTGAAGCCATCAAAAGGAAGTCTTTTGTTTTCGATAGTAGTTCCACAACATCCCTAAAATCTGTTACACATTTTTAATCGATGAAACAATACTCAGTGATATCTGTAGCATCACAAAGGCGGAGAATCAGCGCAGAGTCGAGAATGTACTTTTTCTAACCACGTTTTAACGGGCAGTATTTCAGTGCGTAGCAAACAAAAAGAAGTCTTCATACATGATGAGAGAGATTTTCGCGATTTTTTTTTTTTTTATATCGTGTCCCGGTAAACCAAAATGTACGGAGAAATACATGGACGGAGGGAAGAGAACAGAAAATAATTCCACGTAGAGCACCTCCACGAAACAGAAAACAGAAACTCTGAAGCGAAACTAACAATTTGGCAACGAACAGCAATAAATGCTCCTTTAACACAGACAAGTTGGAATGTTAGACGAAACAATGAGATTCGGTGAAACATAAAATAAATCGAGTTGCTGGAATGCAGATACTAGTGGGTGGCAAGTATCGCGGAAAAACTTGAAACTATCTGTCGAACATACATGTAGACAAAACAAAGGCCGCCAGCGCTTACAATCCTAAAAATTTATCAAACATCATAATTTCAAAAGCTGAGACACACAAAAGTAGCTTAAACTCTGTATAAATTGTAGATATAAAATATTTTGCAGTGAATAATTTGGAACTCAAAAACAAACTTTATTTGCCAGGAATTGATTACTGGCGGTCATTCTGCGGAAAATAGAGACCAGAGGGTAAAATCTGAGCATGGCGCTGAAGAGTTTGCAAACTGCTTTCTTACAAACGCTTACAGAGGCCTCAAGGTACTTTTTTTTTTTTCTGACATGATATTTGTTGCACGTCGTTATGTACAGAAAGGGTTACGTACACAGATTATTTACAAAGCACTCAGCCGTTGCTGAGCTGCACAACAGAAACACTACTAAAAGGCAGGCAAAGATAAACAGTGTGTCACCAGCGGAAACCAAACAGGTTGAAAGTGATTTACCTACAATACATGCCACACCAGCATATTCAGAAGGTGTCAATCCCCGCATGCCAACCGAGAACACAGGGACGATTAATCCCTGAAACTGAACCAGATTTATCCGTTAAATGAATGCCTTCATGATCCTTATCCTATCAGCGCAGAAAAGCCAAGGATCGTGTGGTTCGAGTGTAGCTTTTCCGCGCTAATGCAACACGCGAGCAAAAGCCTAGCGGCGTAACCTAGTTGGCGAGGTGAGAATCAGGTGCTGAAATGCTTCTGCTTTCTCCAACCAGGTGGCAGCCCTGAGAAATTGTAAAAAAAAAGCTGGCTACCGGCATGACTGGTCGACAGCACGTCGACAGTAACTACGGTAGCTGATCGACTTATTTGACGAAGCAGTTTTATTAAGTTTCGATTTATGTGCTTAAAAAATGAATAAAGTGGCATAGCTAGGTTGCAAATGGTGCCGAACTGTTGCGAATTCAGGGGCAGCAAAAGAACAAAATCCGGCAAAGCAATTCCTGTGTAGGTAAACATCACATTCGGCGCAACAAAAGAGAGAGAAAGATGGCAGGAAACTACCAGAAATGTTTTATTTGCGTTTCATCTACATGGGTCAAATAACAGTTTTGGATACAATCAACTAAGACCGAAATAATTTTGGGATGCTATTATAAGGATGTATACAGGCCTCTCTTTAGCCTCAGTGCAGTGCAAACTTCCAATCTTTTTGCGGGGTGTCGGTTTTGGGTCAGTTTTGTGGGCTTAGGGTACAAGATGGTCAAAATTTCTTCAGAAGAGTGGGAGGGTCTATAAGGAGATATATGCAGGTCTTGAAAAGAAGGTCAAGGTTTTCCGCTAAAGGCAGTCAGTAATTTATACCAAAACTCAACTTCTCACAACAATGCCTAACCATTTTATTCTCTTCGAATTAGAAGACATTTAACAATCACAATTCTCTCCCGGAGGAGGGGGAGGAAGGTGAGGAGGAAAGGCAGGGAGGTTAACCGGTAAAGGAACTGGTTTGCTACCCTGCACTGGGGGAGAGGGGTAGGTGGGTGGGTATAAAAGCTGAGAGGGAGAGAGGGATGGGTGAAGACAGTACAATCACATCACAGACATGTCACATCACATCACGTCACAGTCATATCACGTAACATAAAAAAAATCATAGCCTTTCGATCGGTCCTGTGCTTTTCATAAAGCGGAGCAGTGCCTGGGAGGCCTTCACAGCAGACGATCGCCGTGGCCAGGGACCTAGGATATTATTCGCTATCTTTAGTAGATGGCGTCCAAACTAGGGCGGACATTGCGCCACGGCGAAGCCAGGCGAATTCTGTCACGTGAGTATTGACTTTCGGCTCGCTCCAGTGGTTTAGTTACTGTGCGCACTCCTTCTGTATGCCGTATCTGTTGTGTATGCTGTTGCCCCATTATCCGTTTCGGTAGCTCGACAATGGCTAGCGCCACAGTTGCTATGGCAATTTTGACGCGATGTCTCACTCGTCGCTTTAGTGACTTGACAACAGCTGGCTTCACAGTTGCTATGGCAACTGTAATGCGAGCGAGCTACGACGGCTGCGGACCGAGCAGCGAGGCACCACGGGGTGTTCGACCTTGACTACACTTACTCTTTTTCTTTTTTTTTTTTTTTTTTTTTTTTTTTTGAAGTCATGCGAATTGGTACCACTGCTTGTGGATAAGTTCTGCGAACAACTTGCAGCGACGACTAGAGGCGACAACTTCCAGGGACGGGTGTTCCTTGGACTGAGCCATATAAGGCTTTCGCCTTAATAACGTACGCAGATCGTGCTGAATTTTTTTACTTCATTCAGACTTGAATTCAAGCTTGATAATACCGCGTTTCAATCATAGCTTAGTAGAGGCGTATTTCGCCGATTTCTTTCAATATACCCGTAATTCAGAGTATCCAGAACGCTTGGCGATCGTTCAGATTGGACCCCATCTATAGCTAGCGCAGCCGGCCGTTCCTTCCGTGAAGACCGACAAGAGTAGTGTTAGTATGTAAAGTGTTACGTTTAATAACGCTCTCAGTCTTCAAGGACATTACATGTTGTTAATGAAGGCCTTAAGCATGTTAATCAAGCTCTGGTTGTGGTTTTTTGTTTGCTAACCACCCTCCTAATCTCGCAAAGAAAAAACGAATCCGCAAGCAAAGAGTTTCTGCATATTACCTAAAGGAAAAAGTGTTCCTTCGATAATTCATCCAGCGTGGAGAAGCGCAGAAGTGTCGGGAAGATGAGGTTTCGTATTTGGCTTGAATAATTTTTTGGTATAAAACGCCGATTCAGCCATATCAATACCACCCTTCTCATGGCAAACTTCGAAGGAAAGCTGTGAAAGTTTCCATACCAGCCTTTCCACCTTGTCAACACCAAACCTTCATTTGCGTTAAATGTATGGAAGAAACATGTTCACTCCTCGACTTCATTGCTTCAGCCAACCTTTTTTCATTTATTTGACCACACCCTTCATCCTTCATAGCAATTTTTATGCCCTGAGGGAATAAACATCGCAAAAAAAAAATGTACAATGCAATCCACGTTTTCAGCCCAACACCAGCTTAGCCAAGTACGAAACCTCGTCTTCCCGGCATTGCAACATTGGATACGTGCTCGAGAACGAACTCGCACAGACGGGGGCGCTACATTTCTCTCTACGTAATACTGAGAAACTCCATGCTTTAAGGGTACCTCTGGACAGAGGACTACGCCAAATGGATTCTTGCCCCTGCACAAAGGCGAATATCGCAGGAGCGTTTAAATTTTTTATCGTAGAAATGGTCACCAGGCCGCCACTTCGCGGTATCTAAATGCTATATTTTGCAGGCGTGAATATGACGGGCTTAATAATCTCAGTCGGAAATTAAATAATCACTGCGCCTTGTCAACACCCCTTCCTCTCTTTCTGTTATTTTTTTTTCCTTCTCCTGTGAGCAAACATAAGAATAAATATTTGCGGTAGCTCAGCTCAGTTAGGCCAGGATATACGTAGTGAAAGCATGTCAAACTTTAGTGTGCCTTACAATAAACGCTACACTCTTGTCATGTATGAATATAGTGCAGCATGCGCAGCCACCCTTCGCATGCCGAAAGATAACTCACCTGGTGTTAACTGTTCGCCATGTGCAGTGACGCTGCTCACACCGGGTGCTGAAAGTGGACTCGTCGATGAATATCACCTGTCTCCAGCCTTCTTCAGTGCACGACGCGTGCTCCTGCTAAAATAACAGCCTCTTCTGCCTATTGGCACTTGATAGCAAAGGCTTTCGTGCGGGGATGCGGCTGCAATGTGCAGCTTCATGGAGGCGATCGCGCCCCAGTTGTGCGTGGATGGGCAAGTGGAGCTCATTTCGTATTTCTTTCACTGTCAAATGTGAATTGTCCACTGCTGCTGCCACTAGTAGTCGGTCCTGCTCTTCATTCGTTGACCTTGGTCTCTTTCCGCGCGGCAGGTTATGGAGGCGGCCGCCGTCATCCCGATACGCTTGTATGATCCCGTTGATCGTGTACAGAGGTCGACCAATTAGCTTAGCAAGTTCTCTTTGTGACGTGCCTTGTTGCGGAAATGTGACTATTTTTAATCTTTCGTCGTATTTAACGGACGGCATTGTGCCATCCGTGCAAAAACAGCCAAAACGCAAGCAGCATTTTTCAGAAAAAGAATGTAAACTTAATCAAACGACGTTCTTCTAAGAGTCCCCTCAAGGCATGGTGCTCACTGCAGCAATGCTCTTCCTGAAAAAGCACTCTTGTGGCAAGCCAGTAATCAGCAGTCGCTCCGTTTCAGCGATAAGCTTGCCGCTCCAACGCTATAGACAGGGACTGCAAACAGCGGAAAGTCGAGCGGTGGCTGCACATAGAGCGGTTAGGGACGGAGCCACATACCCAGTGTACACGTCAGCAGCTTATCGCGGACGCTGCTAGACGGAGCGCGCTGTACTGAAATTCACCGAAAGCCCCGCGCTCCCGTGTTCGCGTTTCATTCCAGCCCGATTGTACAGGTGCAGTCAAAAGTAAATGGAAGGTCCGACAGCGTGCCAAACCGTGTCGCAGCGCTTTCTGACGCCGGCTCTGATAACTGATTAGCTTTGTCGCCAGAAAGCGGCGCTCGCTATCAGCAGACCTTTATCTACAGCCTAACGGTGGTCACCTTCGGCGGCTAGAACGAATGCTTGTTGCTTTTTACATGCGACGCCACGGATTTTGCTGGCGCTACCGGCGACGTGTTTGAAGAGCGGTTCGCGCGCGCCGTTTGAAGAAGTAAGCAGCTGGTGCGTGCGGCCACGGGCATATTACCTGGCAGCAAGCATTGCCATGATTTTTTACCTTTGTTTTTGCAGTGAACGGCGTACAATAGAGTATTTGTTTTATTTCTGGTGCTTAAGTGAGAGGGATTGCTTGTACCGTTTCTTCACAGCGCGATGCCGTCCACACTACCTGAAGATGAACGGCGCAACATAATTCGCTTTTAAATCGCGTTTACTTATGCACCTTGCATTTTTTGTTGTGAAAGTAACTGGACGAAGTTCTTACTACGAAGGAAAACAAAGAATTCTCTTGTTACGTTCGACGTGCTGAGCATGCGTTACTACCTGGCCAATTCGCAATACGTTCATTTCGCGTATTTTTACCTCGTCATCTGTTACATCGAACACACAGACTAAACCAGCATCGTGTCCTTTCAATTATTTTGTGCATATTCGTTCTTACATATGCTAGGGTATATGCACAACTTACTATAAATTAAATGAAGGCAGCAAACAAAAGCCGAGGGATGTTCATTGCTGGCCCTCATTTCATGAGCGGACACTGGAGAAGCAATGAAACCTGAAAACAAGAAAGAAAAAAAACGCCCTGCGGTACGCCGGTCACGGCAAAAAAAAAAATGTAGCTGAAAGGTCGTGGCGGTGCTCGCTGCCAGGCATTACCGAGGCCGTACACGCGAGCTGCGCACTATATTTCAAACGGCGCGAATCTTTCTTCAAACACGTCGCAGGTAGCGCCAGAAAAATTCATGGCGTCGCATGTGAAAAGCAACAATCATCCGTTCCAGCCGCCGAATGTGACCACCGTTATGCTGCAGATAAAGGTCTGCTGATAGCGCGCGCCGACTCTTGGCAAACGAGCTAAACAGTTACCAGAGCTGGCGTTAGAACGCGCTGCGGCACAGTTTGCCACGCTCTCGGACCTTGCATTTACCTTTGACTGCACCTGTACATCACACAAGCACAGCACAAAGAACACTAGCGTTAATCAAGCAGTTTAAGATAGGTATAATATAATGGCAGTTTCCTTTTAAACTTGTAGCGACAAAGAGGTGAAGAGAAACCATAGGCAATCATTTTAATTTAAGTTAGAAGTTCTACTTTACCAAACATAGGTTTCAGAGCCACGCTATTATGGGAGCATGCTCGTAAAAAAAAAATGGAGGAGTTCAACGCTGCTGAACCGAATGTGGGACGAAAGCTTTGGCTGCGGGCGACCCAGCGTTGCATCGAACACTACCAGCGTTCCGTTGAACGCATCAAAGTTCACCGGCGTTCTAGGCAGAATCCACTTCTATGCCGTGAGCACGCGATACCGGCAGACCCTTTCCGGTTCCATTCGGTCATCTATATTGTAATTTTAACGCGGTAGCGTTAAGGAGCTCGTGTCGCAGAAAAGCCGGTGTCGTCGGCGTCCAGTGAGCGATAAATCCCGGCATGCACTTCATAAATAAAAAGCAAGTTCCAAGATGGGCTGGGTGGGAATCGAACCAGGGTCTCCGGAGTGTGAGACGGAGACGCTACCACTCAGCCACGAATTTTTTTTTCTTTATTTCCGAGGTATACATGAACAACAAATGACCTGGTAAAATTGAAGAAATTTTAACCTCACACGCGTCAGCTGAAGGGCACTCAGCCACGAGTTCGATGCTTGAAAGCGGTACAAAAGCGCTTCTAGTGAATGCGGTGTTGCCTTAGAAACATGCCGTAGAACGTTATACTGCAGTGTATATCGGTAATTATGAGCATGTTACTTACAGAAGTCGCAGTTACACGAGTAGCGAAGTACGTTTCCGCTACATTTCTTCTGCGCTCTGCGCACATGCAAAGCCATCTTGCGGCAAACACAGAAGAACCCCTCCTCGCAATGTGCGGCGCTGCCCCGACACGTGGCGCGCCACTCGCCCCTGACGTTTCGCCGTGCACCCTCACAGGTTGTAGAATCAAGCGTCTTTCCTTTCTTTAGATCACTATCTTCGCTCAAACGCTTCTCCCCTTCGGGCCGCGCGGGTACCGGTGCGAGGATGCTCCAATACCCTTGCGTTTAGTAAGTTTTCTCGACGAGGTGCAATAACGCTATCGCGTTCCACTCTTGAAGGCGAAGCTTAAGCGTCCTCCAAATTTTTTTTATCAAAACTCGCATTGCAAATACCCTAACCCCTGCAAAGGGTTAGGAAAAGCGAACGAGAGGCTGCTCCTGCGCCTCTTCACAAACACGATGCCGTGCCCGGCAGTACTTCAACATTTTGACTCCCAATTCACTGGCCAGTGCCAGCACTGTGGGGAGGTGGCTGACACCTACCACATGGTAAGGGCCTGCCAACAAAACCCATCCCTTCCCCCCATCCATAACCCTTCCCGGGGGGACTGGGAGGCGATCCTGCTCGGCTGCTGCGACGTACAGGTCCAAAGGGCTTTAACGCAGCGTGCGCAGGCGGCGGCAACCGTCAATGGTATGCCTGACTAGGGTCTCCACCCAGTGTTGTAAAGCCGAGGCCCTTAAGGCTCCGCGCCACACAAACCTCCAAAATGTACAATAAATGTTTTCACCACCACCACCACCCGCAGCGGCGAGCACATGCGCAGTGCTGAGACTACCCTTCTCTCCGCGCCAGCGTGCGCTGGGATGCCGCTATCCTCCTCCTTCTCCTTTGTAGTGAGCGCAGCCAGCGGTGCAACACGCGGCGCACCTGTGGGGAAAACCGATCTTGACGCATGCGCACTGCCGTTCTTTTTCAGGCACAGCGAAATGCGCTACGTGTAGCTTAGCTACAAATTATTTTGCGTTCTTCTATATTTATAACTTCCAGTAACCTTCATTTCGAAGGGCAACACAAATATCATAATAAAGGTAGACCAGCATAATATCCCTAGGCAGTGTGGTGGTGGATGAGGTTTCGCAGAAGAAGACGAGAAAAAGGAAGAAGTGCAGCTCGGTCAAGCCCAACCATGTCTGAGAGAGACACCGAAGAAGGAAAGCGCGGAAGTATAAAAGGCAGCGTTTCTGTTGCACCGTGCAAAAAAGAAGCTGAGCAGCTTTCCCCAGAGTGCATGGTCGAAGTCGAGTACATTCTAGGCAAAGGCCGCTTTCAGATACTCCTGCTGCTCTTCGCCCAGACTGCCAGCTTCCTGTCGTACGTTCAGACTTGGTGGCCCCCTGCTCTGATGGTCATCCGCCGAACCACGAGCTACTGGTGTCGGGCGTCGTCAGAGTACTCGTACATGTCTACGGGACAATGGTTCAATTCCAGCATTCCGCGTCGGCCCGACGGCACCTACAGCCGCTGCACGCGCTACGACAGGCCACGCACTGGAGACTCTACTCTTAACACCTCCGAAGTGCCCTGCGAGCACTGGGACTACAACAAAACCACTCGCAGCAGTAACATCGTTACGGAGTGGGACCTGGTCTGCAACAGAGCCTGGCTTCTGCTGTTCGCACAAGTGACCTCCATAAGTGGCACAGTAGTGTGTGCCCCTCTTATGGGGATCGCCTCGGACCGCTTCGGGCGCCGCCCAGTGCTGTACGTAACCCTCCTCGTGTTCTTGTTCTCTGCAGTGGCCCAGTGCTTCGCCGATTCGCTGCAAACGTTACTGATATTGCGGTTCTTCTCCTCGGGATCGGCCAGTGTGCTGGGGCTTACCACGAGTGTTCTGCTCTTCGAATCAGCACCACAAGATACTCGCGAGGCGTTCGTTGCTCTCGCAGCCTGCGCGCCAAGTGTTCTCGCTCCCGTATACACGACTATGGTGAACTACGTGATTTCGCAGTGGAGGAGCCGATACCTTGCCTTAGCGGCGCCATCACTTCTGCTTGTAGCAATAGTCTATCTGACGAGCGAGTCGCTTCAGTGGGTCGTCGTAAACGGCAGGTACGAAGAAGCCGAACAGGTTGCACTCTGGGCTGCCCGACTTAACAAAGACGACGCGCGTGTGGTCAAGGAGCGCCTGCGTTCAATCATAGATTTGCTGACGCCTGCAGGAAGAGGAAAAGACACTTCCGGCTTCTTCACTCCCATCATCAGGACCATGCGGTTGCAATGCATTATCCTATTCAGCTTCTGGTTCTTCACCTATGCCGCCTACTTCATCCCCAACACTGAAATGATTGCAGGGAAGCTGCATGACATAGGACGGCTGCTGGTCTTTGTCATGGACGCCGTTGCCATGATGATATCTTACTTCATAACATCCGCCTGCGGTTACCGGTACCCTGTCGTCATTTTCTCCCTCTTATCTTGTGTCTGCATGGCAGCTCAATTGCTCCTAACGTTTTCCGGATTATTAGAGCCACTTACCTGGGCCATCGTATTTACTTACGCTCTATTCCACATGATCTACGTCCCCCTCTACGTACTCACTATGCACATATTCCCCACTGAGCTGAGAAGCACCGGATTTTCTGTTGCCTATATGTGCGGTTCTTTGGGCTCCCTAGTGGCACTGCTTGTGAAGCACTTTGAAATGATGTTGCCAGACGGTATGCAAACGCTTCCAAGAGCAGCCATCACTGTGGGTATCGCCATTGTCTCTGTCTGCATTCTTTTTCTGCCCGCACACTTCACTATTGAGTCGAGAGTAGACCACAACAAAATCATTTCTGCGCGTAAGAGATCGAGTATGCCCATTACTGCATCCGAATTTCATTATTAGAGAAGACATGCGTGCTGGACCTTCAAGACGACATCTTTTCTAATGACTATACAGGACAGTCGGTCCCATGTGTCCTGGGGCAATAAAGTTCTCTTTGCTAATCGGCTTAAAGTGTGTTTGCCATGTTGCTTTTTAAGGCTACAAACTTTATTCCCCCGACAAAGTGCTTGAGTCCAAGGACTGAACAGTTCAGGACACTGATGTGCGATACGTATTTAGCAAGGTGTTACTTTTTTCTTAAGTGTGAAGAACGCTTCGCAGTCACAAACTATCCAAAGAGGGATAGTTATGTGGTTCAATTTATTTCAGATGATTCAGAAGAAGTTAGATGCACTGAAATTGAAGTCTAAGTCAAACTTTGTTCATAACCGAGGGTCGCGTGATAGCAAATATACTGCTGTTGACGAAAGAAAAGCACTAATAATCGATTTGCAATTGCGTGACGTGTGTGCCTGTACCGTCTGCGCATGCTTCTATTTTTCTTTAAAATCCTCTTGTTCACACCCCAATAAACAGTTGGTAGCAGCGCTTGTCAATCGTCGTGTGTGCTTTCTTTCCTTTTGTCCCTGTCCAAGTATTAGCGCTAATTTCTTCCTAAATAAAAGCACTGATAAGCCATAAAGTTGCTTAAAAAGACTTAGAAGTCAAGTTCGGGTTGCCCAACCAGCTTCGGAGTTATGCAACTAGGAAAGTAACGTCTCAGGCGGTCTCGAGGGATGCTCACGCTTCTTGCGGCCTTTCCAAAGGAATTTTTTCGCCCCCTGGCGCACATTGGCGATATCGCCACTGCTCCGCTTGAGCAAAATTCCCTGAGCTTGAGCAACCATCGCACGCGCGCAATTAGAACGCACGCTCTCTGCCCACCCCGTTTGCAATAATTTCAACCGCCAGCCCTTTAGTACCTTACTTCTCTCCTTAGGTTTATGCAAATACCACTTAATCAGCGTTCAATATGGGACATCTAAGAGTTATAAAACAGCAAATAATTTTCCGCGTGCACTCGCCTTCGATGCGTTTGCATACATAGCCACATAAGCCTTCGTGTACACTAGTGTCAACACTTTCTGAAATAATTTGCGGGCTTGTACTGAGAACTTGCGTTAACAGCTTCGTGAAATACATGCAGCGGTAGCGATTAAAAAATCCCTCGGACGCCAACGTGGTTTGTTCACTTTTTCTGTAATCGTCGAGCTCGCTTACAAAACCAAATCTGTAGCGAAGCCCTGCTTATTAATAATTATACAACATCCACTAACATCTTCACACGGGTGCCGAAAGGCTAATTTTGCAAATGGTTTATGCAAATATGCTGCTACCATGTTCAGCCAACAGAGCGTGTAATAGTGATCGTAGACAGAAGGCGATTCTTGTGGAACATGAAGGATTGAAGGTATCGTTGGAATGAGCTCAATGATGAATCATTTGAAATATCGCTACGATGTTTGGGTCAAATTGTGAGGTGGAACCGAATTATGCATCCTGTTCTTTTCAATACTGAGACTTAGAAAAGAGTACTGTTACGTTCTTCCTTCGAAAGTCTTTCGCGGAGCACGTTTCACTTAGGCACTTCACTTTTTATCGCACTCATCATTTCGTATGTATAAGAGTTAGCATGCATGCAGGCTAAGTTTCTATGCGTCCCTGGAGCCATCATCGACGGCGTCAAACATCAGCAAGGCTGCTGTTCCAGCTGTCCCACAAGGCAGTCCTTCGTTCTATACATGTTAATACCAAGCACACGAGCAGCTCAGCAGCGCAAACTATTCTTCATCGCCACGGCTGCGCACGCTCACAAACTGCTCGTGTTGGCATCATGCGACCGGCACCGCTACTTCTAAAGCAAGGCTGAATAATAATAATAATTGGTTCACAGGAAGGGAAAGGCACAGTAACTGTCACACTTGCTCTGTGGACACCCGAACCCCGCCGTAAGGGAAGGGAGGAAGGTGGCAATGAAAGAGAGAGAAAGAGGAGCCGTAGTGGAGGGCTACGGGGTAATTTCGACCACCTGGGGATCTTTAACGTGCGCTGACATCGCACAGCACACGGACGCCACTTCGTTTCGCCTCCATCGAAACGCAGCCGCCACGGTCGGGTTTGAACCCGGGATCTCCGGCACAGTAGTCGGGCGTCTTAGCACTGCACCACCCCGGCGCGGCATGCTGAAGCACTGCCGAAATTGTTTTTCCGACATGAGAGAAAATTTTCGCTGTGTGGCGCGGGAGTTTTCAATGCATACTTGCAAACACTTCGTGTTGACACTGTATGACAGGGTCGCCTGCGCTGCTCTAATATATGGCGAAGTAAGTTTTCTTGCTCAGCTTAACGAAAACATTATTCTGTTTCGTGGTGTGAATTCTGCCATTGACGTATCTTCGGCACGCAGGAATGACTTTTTAGCGTGATAAGGGTGTGCAATGAGCGCAATTCTTTTAATTTCTTAACGGGCACTCATCTGCTCGTGGCCGCTAGCGCCTCCGTCATCAAAATTTTTATTTACTGCATATGACACCGGAAGCGGAAAGTCTAAGAACTCTGACAGTGCACTGGTCATGGATGACGGTTTCTCTTTATGGCCTTCAATGGCTGGCCATAACCAGGCAGAAGCGGAGAGTCATCAATAATCTTCGAGACACGTGGCGCATCTTCCGCTGATGTCCGATAGTGGACTGGCGCAAAGCCGGTGCCGTTGAAGCCGCATGCTCGAACGAGTCCGTAGGTCCCCACGTTGTCCAGGAGGAGCCAATCGCCCACAGACACATCCATAAAGGGTGCGCTGTCTACTAATGAGTCGAGGGGATGACACGTGGCGCCCCACAGCGTCGTCAGGTGGCGCTGCGGACGATTGTGCGGGGGCTGCGCAAAATAGAGTGCAGTCGTTATTCCTTGTACCAAACAATAAATGTTGTTATAGCCGTTCTAGTAGTAGCAGAAGTAGAAAAAAAAATAATAGCGATGATTGACAACAACAACAAAGCGTGATCTAACAAGCAGCCTTTCTTTTTGTCATGTTTGATGGCATAGCCGCGTAGCTTCGAACGTCTTCGTTTACATGCAGGTAGATGAAATGCAGATTCGAAATGCTGTCTGAGTGCCGTTATTAAATCATCATCATCATCATCATCATCAGCCTGACTATACCCACTGCAGGGCGAAGGCCTCTCCTATATTTCTCCACTTAACTCGGTTCTGTGCTAGCTGCATCCACTTGACCCCTGCGAACTTCTTAATCTCGTGCGCCCACCTAACTTTCTGCCGCCCCCTGCTACGCTTTCCTTCCCTTGGAATCCAGTTTGTTACCCTCAGCGACCATCGGTTATCCTCTCTTCGCACTACATGTCCTGCCCATAAATAAATAAGCGTTATTAAATAAGCAAGTGGTATTTTCGAATGAAGTTATAGTTCAGTTCAGTTTATTCCAGTCATTTACGATGGCTGAGGAGAGAGGAAAAAAGCCACGCACGCGGCTTAACAAAGCTCCTATCTCCCGCAGTGGTTCGATACGGCGATAGCGGATAACAGCAAAAACAAAAGCAAGAAAAGACATAAAAATAAAGAATCTGTACAATATTTTAGTCATAATAGTCATAAATTTATTTCATAACCGTTCGAAAAAGTTATCCTTGTGAGCGACACTTTGAAGTTCAATGATCAAACCGGCGACTGTGAGAATCCGAACAAGGAAGGAAGCTAATGCACATTTAATAACTTTTTCTTTCACCAGTGATTAAAAGGGGGCATTAAAGATGTGCATTCTAAGAAGCATATGTATCCATTTCGAACCAGCATTAACATATTTCAGGATACTTGAAAAGTTCGAGCGCAACAAGCTCGCGAGGCCAATTCGCCGCTAATATCTGAAACCACATGCACGCACACACGCACACACACACACACACACACACACACACACACACACACACACACACACACACACACACACACACACACACACACACACACACACACACACACACACACACACACACACACACACACACACACACACACACACACACACACACACACACACACACACACACACACACACACGCACACACTTTTCAAAGTATGAGGTAAGACAATAGCATTTATATTGCGAAAAGAATGATGAAGGGCAAAACCAGACAATCTAAAAGAATAGAGAGGGAATGTAGCGAGCAAGCATAGGTTTCTTCGTAAGGAGTCCATTGACTGCTATTATCAATGACCTTACCGTGAGCGGCGTATACTTGATATCCAAGAATGGGTACAGTTCATTTGGCAAGCTATTCTGCTTGCTTCCGTTGACGAAGACGTCGTGGTGCGTTTGCAGTGTGCCTGAAAAAAAAAAAAGAAAAAAAAAAAAAGAGAGAAGAAACACTTTGGGTATGGTCACCTTCTTGAGCATTCCAGATCGCATTTAATGATGGTTTAGGAAATTTCACCTACTGTTATGATAGCATGGAGGGGGGGGGGGGGGGGGGGGGAACCGGTTGCACTCTTTGTCTTTTGTCTTTGCCTTGTCTAAATGCGAAAATCTGGATTTTGGGGGCTGTTAAGGAAAGAGTGCTGTTTTGTGCTTTCTAACCCGTTCAACCCAGTCGCGGCCAATCGAAAACACCAGGTTAAGATGGTGTCCTATCCACTCTCAAGCATTCGCAGTTGCGTGTGCAAACACCGAGTGAGTGAGTGAGTGAGTGAGTGAGTGAGTGAGTGAGTGAGTGAGTGAGTGAGTGAGTGAGTGAGTGAGTGAGTGAGTGAGTGAGTGAGTGAGTGAGTGAGTGAGTGAGTGAGTGAGTGAGTTCAGTGAGCGAGTGAGTGAGTTCAGTGAGCGAGTGAGTGAGTGAGTGAGTTCAGTGAGTGAGTGAGTGAGTGAGTGAGTGAGTGAGTGAGTGAGTGAGTGAGTTAGTGAGTGAGTGAGTGAGTGAGTGAGTGAGTGAGTGAGTGAGTGAGTGAGTGAGTGAGTGAGTGAGTGAGTGAGTGAGTGAGTGAGTGAGTGAGTGAGTGAGTGAGTGAGTGAGTGAGTGAGTGAGTGAGTGAGTTTAACAATCTGGCCAATGAAAAAGTGAATTTACATACGCCTCTACCCACTTCCACAAACACTCACGCAAGGACAAAGGCGCTTTACGGCACACGTTCCTCTCGAAAAACGTACTCTTCAATTGTTTTTCAAGAGGCATAAACCGCGAAAATAGTCGGAAATTCGTTTTCAGGCACTTGTGAAGAGCACACATTGAACACAGTCGAGCATTATCCAACCACTTAATTTATTGTGTATCTCCGTCTGTCGCAAATGCTTACAGCCCATGAATTGCAACTTCTGCAACCGACGGTACCTGGCACATAGGGTTGACATGTGTTTTCGAAGAGATATATATGCTCGAAAAAGAAATACGAGGTTGTCACTTCTCGAGTGGTTTTATTTTCAAGGGCTGCCGTCTCGGTACCATCGTGCCTAAGTGCTGGGTCATTCTGTTTACCCCGTGCAGCGATCTTTCGCTCACGTCCGCTTATCATAAACTACTTGTGATAAATGGCTTCCGCTGCGCAGATTGCACCCAATGAAAGTGACACATGCCTATTGAATTTTTTTCAAAAGCTCATAAGGTTGACCCGGTCTCCAATTTTGTAGCGCTGTCAATTTATAGGGAACGATTACTGCCTGCCCTTTCAGTCTCAGCAAATGGCGCATACAATCTGACCAGTCTTCAGAAAGCATTAAGGTTTTTTACTGTCTTTTTTTTTTTTGCAGAGCAGAGGCTGCAGGAGAAGCACTGTTTCGTTGACCATGTTTAGAACAGACAATTAGTATAGCAAAATCAATTAGAGCCATTCACTGTAAGCTTCTGCTGTTTTCATTACTATGATGTTACTTGAAACTATTCATGTGCAATTCAAACAAAAACTGGCGACTGCGATTTCTCGCTTCTTCTAGCAATGAGTGTCAGGACGTATGCATAGAAGGATTGTGTACCTTCGACAGCGACTTGTTGCGTCCTCTTAGCTACCACCTGTACAGCCATTGTGTAAGGCGCTGTCACCATGAACTGTCCTGGCTCGGCGATGACTTTAGTACCACTGGTTTCCGGGAAATACAGGTCTACCGCTGCTCGCAGAGCTTTGCACACCTGGGCAATAAAAATGACGACCATGGCCGCAGCTTTAGAAAGCACAAAAAAAAACATTTCCCGTTTCTGTCGCAGTACGGCCATTCAATTACTTTTTATCGAAAAAAAAAACATATTTCAGTGTGGGTAATGACCTAACAGCAATAATCGTTTTACATTCTACTTTGTTTCCGGCCTTTTGAGTTCGTCATCACGGCCTTTCTATATACTGCCTTTTCCGTTAATTTCAAAGTTTATGAAAAGAAAAACTGTCGGCTACGAGAGCTTTATCACTATGTTCCGTCGCTTACAATATAGCTTAGTCACAGGAAAGAGAGCTGCGCTAAGTTTCCCATTAGAGTATGTATTCGCTGTAGGCTATATAATGTGACCTCGTTCTAAGAGCAATGAACTTCTATGAAGCTCTCAGGTTATGGCTGCATGATAAAGAGGTTTGCATTTAAAAAACACTGGACTATTAAAGCTTTTTTGTTTTACCAAATACACTTCACAGCCTCCAAATAATTACAGAAGGCAGAACATATGGGCGCCTGCTTTTACGCTGAACAATTTTAATGAAGTAACATCATGCCTATTTTCTATTCACTTATTCTATGACATTCACCTTTATTCAGCAAGTTTTCGCCGTTACGTCATCTTTTTTATTCCATCTCCTGATTAATGCAGGCACCTTGGTTTGTAAGTTAGCCTACGATGTTATAATAAATAGATTTTTTTTTTTTTCGTAACGAACGTCATGCCCATTCAAAAAAAAAATAAAAATAAAGCACGGAGTGAAAGTAAGCCACAATTCATCGTAACTTCAAACCGAGGCTAACCCGAAAAGCGGTGCTACTGGCTACCCCGCACTGAAGGCTGGAGGGAAGCAAAATAGTAATTGGGAAGGGAAAAATAAGCGTAAAGGCCTTATCAACAGGCGTGAGTAGTGACATTACAACTAAAAAAAACAGCAGATTGTTGTTGCCTAGATTGAAACTATTTAAAGATGTGCACACTCTGAAAACTGAAGGCACGATGTTAGTTCTTTTCTGTCGTGACATTCTATTGAGCACTACAGGTTATGCGTTTTGAGAGTATGCCAGTGAGCCCCTGTACTTCACCTCTACGAAGATCGCCTCCTTCCTAACTCCGCCAGGAAATCCGCCACCGAGGTCCAGCACCGACATTCGTATGCCCAGTTTGGCGCCAACGTCGAAGAGCATCCGAGCTTGCTTCACTGCTACTTCAACAGTTTCTGTCGTGAAAAACCTACTGCCGACGTGAAATCTGAAGGAAATAAAATCGCCGGAAAGCCTTGAGAGTCAACAGCGGCAGAACATTATTAGATATCGTGCACTATGCCCGCATCCTATCCAGGTTCAGCGCTTCGAACAGCCACGGAAAAAACGTAACGAGACTGGAAATTTGTACGCGTCGCGTCGCCACGCTGAGGGGTTGCGCCCGACACATCGGCACCAGGTGAACGGCAAAACAAATACGACAAAATTGCACGTTGCTGGAGTCGTTGCTGACAGATAGTCTTACTGTTTATCTAACTTCGGCCACATAAACGTAGTAACCGCTCAAGCTAACCTCTGCGCTGCGCCTTCGCGTTGATTGTGGCTTCTGCTGCAATTACTCTATAGGAAGAAGCGCCTACTCTTCAAGCTTCTTCGAAATGCCACAGTCGCAGAGGAATCATTGAGTTCATAGACATGCGGTATTGCTTAATTTGAAACACAGGTAGTCGAGCCTTTAGTTCCCTTCCAGCTCACGCCTAACATGGTGGCTGTGTAAACATAGCAGTGCTGAGCTGCAGGTGGCCAATAGCATCAGACGGAAAGTTTTCGTTGAAAAAAGAGAATGTGCTAGCAATATCCTGCAATATATACACTGTGTTTTATTTCTTTTTGAAAACGTTGACTGGTGTGGTGACTCGGTACGCTCATATATTACTTCATATTTTTAACACCTTTATCGTCTCTTATATCCGGAGTCGCTTTGGTACTTAAACTCCATTAACCTAAACGAAGTTTTTATCCCACACTCTGTTTCTCTTCTTTGTTTCGCTGCTACAGACCCTGCTCTGCAATGACCGTGCTGTGCTTACGACTGCTGCACATGTGCTGCTTTGTACCCCCCCCTCCCCCCTTTTTCTCTCGCGCTGCAATTTATGTTCATGTCCGCAAACTGCATTCGATCTTCCTTACTTTTGTTATGTGGGGGCGCGCACTCGTAGGCGCAGTTAGGGCTGTCTCCAACCGCTCAGTTTGGCTTTCGCAAGGGTCTGGCGCCAAACTTAATCGCATTGCATGGCGTTTCCCAAAATCAGAAAACTATGGATATCACAGTGCCCTCAACTACTCTCACAATAAGTAGCCTAAACGTAAGAGTTTAATGTTTACTCCTTATTACTGTCAACCAACCTGCTTATTAGTGCACCTTAGCTGTATTTTGGCACGCACCACCACTGACGATGCCGTCAAGAAAAGATCACATAACTGAAAAGGACTATTTTTTAAAAGAAAGCCTTGACAGTCTGAAACACAGGGGCCATCATACCAGAGGCTAGAAAATTATCAAAGGAACAAAGAAATTTGTCCCCCCCCCCCCCCCCACTTATTGTAGGCTGTGCTTGCACTTCATTTTTCAGGGAAAAAGGTTGCTTTAATATACACTTGCATAGATGCACCCCCTCAGCACATCATGCATTGTCCCGGACGCTCATTTCTTTTTTTTTAGGACATTTTAAGCTTACGGGCTGCTCCTTTTACAAAATCACTGCCACCTTTGCGTTCTCCAGTAAACGTTGGTAGTTCGTCATCTTAAACCAAGCTGTCATAAAATTCCCACTGTCACGGAAAAGGAAATGGCTTGCAATACAATTACCTTAATTGAGAAACAATGTTTCGTAAATATGTTTTACTCACGCTACGCCAACGACGTTGTAGCCAAGCTCAGTGGCCGCTCGTAGGATGTCTTCTGCTTGCGAGAAGAGGCAGCCGAATTTTCGTGCCATTACCACTGCCCCGTGTCCCTCCTTGGCCGCTAACCTCAACAGCAGCCTGCAGATGGGTATAACTAAACGTGAAAGCTATGCCAGCAAGAGATTATCGGCTCTGTGTCATTTAAGCTTATTTCATTAGTGGAACGTACACGATTCCCTTTAAAATATGGGGGGAGGGGGGACGGTTGCATGCCAAATCTGTCCAGCAGAAAGCCGCATTGAGCGAGATATATAGTAGCAATATCAAAATATCATCCATAAATATGTCTGATTCGTTTCTGCAACATTCCCTGCAAAACGTAAGGTGTAGAAGCTGAAAAGTTACATCATACAAATACTTGCGTGATGTGTGCATAAAAGTCCGGAATTACATTTCCGGCACAAGGCAGAACGAGAGGAAGACGATGGTTACACGGTATGAGAGAGTAAAGGGGAGAAACCTCAGTTCGCAGTTCAAGCCAACGTTTCGACAAGTGGACTTGTCTTCGTCTGGGCAAAGAGATCATGATGATCTCTGCCCAGACGAAGACAAGTCCACTTGTCGAAACGTTGGCTCGACTTGTCAGTTCGCAGGTCGAGCCAACGTTTCGACAAGTGGACTTGTTTTCGTCTGGGCAAAGAGATCATGATGATCTCTTTGCCCAGACGAAGACAAGTCCACTTGTCGAAACGTTGGCTCGAACTGCGAACTGAGACTTCCCCCCTCTACCCTTGTTCAGTGTTCTTTCATTTCCGGCATAAGGAGCACTAAAAATGCATCACAAACGTTTGGCTAGTTATTATTTTTTAAGGAAAAAATATGCTCTGCTCTATTTTAGCGCCGCCCTCTCCATAAATGCTCACACGCCTTATACCTCAATCCATATAATTTTAATCAATGTGTTAGCACAACCTGGCATTCTTGTCCGTAATTTTTTCCAGTTCCTGTACGCAGTCAAAAGTCATCAAGGTGACTCCCATTTCTTTGGCAAATTCGAGGTGCGATCGCTGTTTTGCAGTGTTTGCGTATATGATGCGGCTAGGATTAATCCCAGCATTGATGACGGCTTCTAATTCGTTCTGGAAAAGAAAATAAATAACCAATAAATGCAAAAGCAACTTTATGCCACAAAGAAAAGCAAATTCAACTTCGCGGGTAAACGTATATTCAAAAACAGAAGGCCCATAATTGTGCCAAAGCTTATTAACGAGAAAATATCGTTTTTCAAATGAGGCAGCTTCAGTCTGCATCTTATGCCGCTGCACAACCGTACGTAGGTCAAGTGTGCAGGCAGTTTCAGCTAGCCTTAAACTAATTTAAGACATCTGCTATATATTTGCCAGCCTGCAAACGAATTCGATAGCTTTCAGCTTATGCTGTTTTCAGTTAAGACTCGGGCTTGTTTTGACTCCGAGACACTAGCGAAGATCTATACTTACACAAAATTACGAAAATAATGTGAGAATGTCTTCCAGTTGGGCCTTCAGCGAGAGACAGAACAACCATATCTGTCTTTCTTATTCATATTGACGGTAGCGCAAAAAATGAGGACCGAGAAGTAGGACACAACATGCCCAACACGCCCGATTCAGCCCGCCCAACTTTCAATCTTACTACTGTCATTCTTAGTTGCCATCACAGGTGTGCTAAGTATTATGTTTGCATGTGCATCGATCAAATGAACTTCCATTCGAGTGAATAAACTGATAATTTATCATCAGATTGGTTGGGAGCGTTGTAGAATAAGCTTCTTACGGCGCTCTGGAGAAATTCAATGAGGCTTCTTAGCATCAATTTGATTATCGCCTTCAAATATGCATCATGTTCTACTATCGAGAGAAATTTGAAATGTGTTAGTAATATATTTGAACCCTCATTCTCCGAAAAGAACACGAATGGTAAAAAACAAACGCAGGAAATTCATGTGCGCCACACACTTCCACACTAATAAAATTACAGACTTAATTTTAAAAATTAAACCCCATAATTATTTCCCATCTAATGCCGCTCCTTCAACTAAACATCAACTGTAGTGGTATTGTTAAAACAAAACCTCATGTGAGAGAATTACGTGACAGCACCTCCATGGCGCACATGCAACTTGGCGAAGCCCATGTCTATTTCTTCTTTGGGGAACGCGATTCTTATTTGTATACACGAAATGTTTGTGCCAATCGGTCCAACGGGGGTCTGAAATGCAGCCAGCATCATCAACTTCCTTCAAACAACGCTAACGCTTCGAAGAAATTTCTGAAAATTTGGCTGCACGAATATCGGCGCTGTCCCGCGAAAGGTTATTGAGAGCGCAAACGGAAAACCTTGGCTATGTCACAGGCGCTAGATGACAATTTCGAATCAAACATTCCGCCATATACACGCAAGTACGCCGGCCTAAGCAATGACCAATTCTGTTAGCTAAACCAGCTTCTCCAAACTGTATGCAGCAGACATACGCGTAAACTCTCGCTACATACAACACTGACTTCAACGGTGACGTCACTGATAACATCAATAATTGTGTTCAAAGTGCAAGAAATAATGCCCCCGCTGAAGGCGCTCGCGGGAAGGAAGTTGCTTCTGATATCCACAAGACAAAAGCGCGTAAATGTAGATGAAAAACAGTTAATCGAGGGCGTATGAAGTCAATGCACAAACAGACTTTAAAGCGGTATCAAGTCATCATCGTGGCTTTTCCGACGCAGTTGCACACTCTGAAGTAGTGCTAATTACCCAATATATAATTCGTTCCCCCGCTTTTGCTAACAGAGATGTGCCGTCATTTTCTACTAATTATTTCTCACCTTGTTCGAGCAGTCGAAGTTTACCCCCTCCAGTGCCAGAGTATGAATAATAACGGGGTCCGTGCAGGCTTTTATTGCTGCAAACAATTGAAAGATGATTATCTGAAAGTTATATGTGCATATATTTTTTACATCCGAATACCTCACTAACCTTTATCTATGCATCTCACGCCTTTTTCCAAGTCAAAGTTTCTGTCTTAACTGCCCGGCAGTGTACTAATTAAATACGGCATCTAAAAACAGGGAGAAAGTTTTCCAGCCTGAAGTAATTTTACGTTTAAGCGTTTTTTTTTTTTTAAACATGCTGCTTGTTTTGTTCTATATTAAGCACATACAAAAAAAAAGTATTGTTTTTCGAACAATTCTGCTTCTGCTTGTTTTCTGGTGCACAGTTTCAATGCATTAAATGGAATTGCGCAACCCTTGCTGGGGACAAGATTTGAGCGTTGTCTTTTGGATGGCTTATCATATCCGCTCCTTTAGAAAAACTCGGTTCTCATTTCTTCAAAAGACGCCCGTCATATAGATTTGCTTTGCATATTGAAAACTGCGGCATTCTGAATGTTGCCGAAATATAGGTAGCCCGATTTTTTTAGCAAACTTGAAAGGTATCATGAACGAACTAGAAATAAGACATTGCTAGATAGTTAACATGCTTTTCTCCATGATGAAAGGCACTTCATTTTACGTTGATCGGTTTTCTTTACTTCACCCTTTATAGGAAAATTTAACATACGAATCAGCTAATAAAATGTACTCGCGAAGACCGGGGCTGTTTCTCTGCTTCTTCCTAAACGCAGTTGCATATCCTGTACTTGCATTGTTCCCGTTCATGGCGGTTCGTCCCGATGTTGCAGCAGGTTACACAAACCAATACTTCATTTCTTACATATACGTGTTCACATGTATTCGTGAAACTTCCACGATACTTCCTGCTACGAGTCGTTGTTGTTGTTGAGCAAATTCTTCTCTCTCCTTCGCGATCAACGAATAAGTGTTTGAGTTATTGCTATTTTCGTATCGGACGCGTGAATGCAGCAACAATAAAAATAGGGTGATCTGTTGCAGTAGGCACCCAGCGGATTTGCCGGACTTTCTTTGTGGATTTGCTTGTGTAGCGACCACCGAGTGTATTTGGGAGAGCACTGTATCTCATCTGTTCTTTACGAGCTAGCTATTTTTGCCGCGATTCCAAGATTTCGTCAAAGAGAAGGAGGAGGAGGAAAAGGAAAAGCAGGGAGGTTAACCGGACGATGAAAACGGTTTGCTACCCTGCACTGGGGGAAGGGGGTGAGTGGATAAAAAGGTGAAGGATAGAAGAGAGTTACAGGAATACGAAGTCAGCATAGTATAGTCAGTAAATAAGGAAATTCAGCGCAGTCAGTAAGTCACAGTCTGTCGTGCAGGCCCGTGGTTCTCAAGATGCGGAGCAGTGACTAAGAAGCCTTCACCACAGACGATCGCCGCGTTCAGTGGCCTAGAATCTTCATTTCTCTCAGGAGGTGTTCATCTAGACGCTCCTGCGCACGGCAGAGAGGCTGTCTTTCGGCACTATATGTGGGGCACTCACAAAGAATGTGGGCTATAGTCTTGTCGCACCTGCATATTGCACACGCAGGGCTATTAGCCATACCTATCAGAAATGAATAATAGTTGGTGAACACATCAACCCACAGGCGGCACAGCGCTGTGCCAGGTGCATTCGTGGTTTATTTGGGGTGTATTTGGTGTTCTAGAAAACATGATCATGACAACTGCTTCCAAATGCCTAGTCAAAATGTAGTACTTGGTGATATGACTAAACGCTAGTTTCTTCTTAAATGTAAAAAAAATAAACAAATGTACGCAGTAAGGACATGCAAAGCCCTCACTGCACTTCACCTTTTGTTTTTGTTTTTTTTTTTTGTTCTCAACATTAAGCTTTGACTTCTTTCGCAATTTCCTTTCTACAGCTAGCTTCTACAGCTCTTTGTGTTGATCATAATGCAATCTTTCTTCTAGATTCTGTTAACCCCTGCATTTAACCATATGATTTATTTTTCAGCATATACCGAAGTGAGCTAAATTTGACATTTTGTGGGTGTGTTCAACCCTTGCTTGTCAACGCTTTCATTTACACGTGCTTGTTACTATATGACGACCACCATCATGCATATATTCAAGAAAAAAAATGTTATAAATTCATAATATCATTATATTGCAAACCGGTACGCTGGAAATGGAACGATCTCGAAGTACAATCCTTATTTGCCGCAACGTGCACTATCGCAATTAAAAAGAAACATGTTAGACAGCGGTAATTTACTGGTTTGTCTTTTTTTTTTTCATTGAACTTGTAAACAAATTCATTTCCTTTGTCACAAAATTATATTTTTACATGTTTACTAATTCATTAAGTGAAATTCACACTTATTAAAAATATATTAACCATTCACCAAGCTAGGGTAGTGCAGTGTTTCATACCATAATAGGGAAGCACACGCGGAAGCGTAAGGCGCCACAGCTGAACTCTCCTCTTCAGCTCGAACAAGTCGCACACGTAAAAGGCGTTGTCTTCTTCCTGGGACCGGAACCCAATATTGGTTGTTAACCGTTAGGATTTGTCTGGTGACGTCAGTTGTTCTCAAAGCGACATGGAAATTGTAATTGTTCTCAAAGCGACATGGAGACTGGACATAGAATTTGGCTCTTGCATTTTTCGGGGATAACATACTTCATATAAGTAGCTGCCGTTAGCTGGACCGTGACTTTTAAATTACCTTAATTTTTGATCCCGTCATGTGAACTAAAATGTATAGTTCAGGCCAAGGCAGGCCAGATGATGTTAATGGCTCAAGGACCGTTTGCTCATAAAATGCGATGGCTATAACGTATTCTGGACTGTGCCAGTTGAGTTGGAACACCAAACTTTACAAATAATTTCCTCACTGAAAAGCCAAGCAGGGGCCAGGAGAAAACTGTCGTAGCAAAACTCGCTGAGAGGCAAGTAGGTGGATAGTTCGTGGAAGATGAAGCGCATAAAAAAAGAAACGAAAGGACTTGCGCTACTTGAACAGAAAGTTGCAAACCATGTTCTGTTCTCCTTTCTTATCTGTGTTGTCACTTTTTGCGCTGCATTTTCTGCAATCGAGAGAAAGCTTATGTCGACTGGAAGCCGGTATCAACCTATTACTAAGTTACAAACCTAACACTTACTGCACTCGAGTCAGATGCTCAAACCACTATAAGCTACAGTTGCGGCCCAGGTAAACGTCTATGGCAATCTAAGTAATACCAGGGTAATCATGTTGCAATATTGGTTACGACTAAAAACTATGAGGCGGCCTGACAAGAATGTTCATTTCCCTATTGTCACGGCTAGAAATCTCTTGTACCGCAATGCCACGCTGAAATGTGCTAAAAGATGAAATTTTGAGGCTGCTATCTCGCATTCATTTGTGAAACACAAGATTCCTACTGTAGTAAACTCCGGGTAAGCAACCAGTTAGCTTTGGAGGTGCGCACCTGAGTCTGCACAACCTTCATGGCAATCTCAGAGGAGGTTCCTTCTACGTGAACGAAGGAGTTACTGCACCCTTCAGTACCCATCTCAGTGGTGGATCTGCAAAGAATGATGGAGACTACTTGAGATTAAAGGAAAAAAGCACCAATTTTAAGATTCCATGAACTTAAACCTTGTAGCTTAATCGACCGAAATATTTCGGCATTAGAATTTGAAACAATGGCGAAATCGGAGACTAAACTAGCAAAATCTTACGGGCTTCTCTTCAGCACATAACCGCTGGAAAGGGCGCACGATGACACCATGTAGGGTGTCGGCGCATTTATTTCACAGGAACGGTTCTTTTTAAGACTTCAAAATAACTCTACTAAAAGAAAAGCCCATGAAATGTTGTTTGGCGACATATGATAACGTACTGAAGGGTTTGGGAAATCAGTGGAAATAAAAAACACTTCTGTCCATGATGTCCTCAGCACTCTTCAGCACTTTCTCATTACCTCTTAGCGCTTTTAATGTTGTGAGAAGAGGCCTAATTTTAATTCCTTGTTTATATTATCATTTGAATACCAGCGCAAAATATACTCGACAAGCAAGGCGCCCGTGTGGTGTGCTATGTCAGTGCACGTTAAAGAACGTTAGGTGATCGAAATTTCCGGAACACTCCACTACGGCGTCTCTCATAGCCTGAGTCCTGAGTCCCTTTTGGACTTTAAAACCCGTACGCCAAATTATCAAACAGTTATGTAGCCGCCCGTTAAAAATGAATACAAGGGCATATCAGAACAGTTCGTCAGCTGCCTATTTTTGGTCATTCGGAGCTTCCGCGCATCACGAAAATTGTGTTATGACAAATTATATCCGGAAAAAATTTATAATTTCATAATATTTTATAAAGCATGAAATGAAAGACTTAACTGCGATATTGGTGAGGCTAATCAAAGTTGGACGTAATAATTTATTTCTTTACTGCCAAACCGAGGCGAAGGAAGAGGAGGTGAAAATGGGGTTAAACTGTCAGCATATTCCTCGGCAACAAATTCAAATAATTGATGCATGGTGCTAATAATAGGCAAAGCACACGGAATTCGTTCGGAGCTAAGAATGCTTCTCGACCGAACACCCACAGGCCAAAGATGAGTCAGAGTATCGGGCAGTTGGAGTAGGTAAAATTTCAGACACTCATCAGCACGCCAAGATTAAAATGACATAACAGCCCCTTGTTTTCCTACATTAAAAACAATAAAGCCTTAATAGCTGTTGTGCTCAGTGCTTCCTAATACTCAATTCGTGGAAAACCACCAAACTTTGACATTAAAGTGCAGGCTCTGGCATAATAATTCACTCCAGCAAAATTCACTCTTGCTAGGCTTGAATCCGTCCACACACGCAAAATGCAAACAAGCTCTTATTTTGCAGGCACCTATTGATTCCGGTTTCGAGTTGAACCGTCAATTTCATGGTACCAGTTATAGAATCGTGCCTATTGGTTATAATTTCAGCAATTATTTTACTAGACTGCAATTTTGAAAAGAATTTTTAGGTATTGGTGTGAGTGCAGCAGAGATTTCGGGATAAATTACTGCCCATCACTGAAAATTACCTTCATTTTGATAATGAAGTTTACACAAATGGCCGGATATACAGTTTTTCTTCTATGAAATACCTCGCTTTCTTTCACTCAAGGCCTAGGAAGTATTTGGTAGGGCTACTGATTTCCACACACATTTGCATTACAAACGGGATGCGTACTGCTCCTAAATTCTTATACTATTCTGACTCGTTTCTGCCTACAGCGAGTTCTTCTAGTCGGTCGATTTGCGGAGAAGGGACTGGGTTTGGTATACGAATCGGTACTCAAACTTACTGTGCTCACCACAGCCCGTAAAGCACCACCTAAAGATAGGAGGAAGAGCTTTTCAGGCACCGCTGTAATTATTTTCCGTGCCATTATCGTACACTCAAAGCTCCGGCACCAAGGTTGTGTGGTATGTGCCAGAGGATATAGAGTTGCTCAAATGGACTTACCGTGCGGCAAACGGAAACCTTGACTTACGTCCGAAACAACCTGTTATCGTTGGTCAGTCAGTCAGTTCAGGCGTTCAGTCGTGTCCGACTCTTCGTGACCCTTAGTGGTTAGATCGCCCGTCTCGGCTGCGGGAGGTGGTTAGTTCGAAACCCACCGCCGGACACCCACCGGTAAAAATGGGTACAAGCGTCCCCCGGCCTGGCGCTCGGCTTTTCCAGGGGTGTGACGTTAGGGGTACCGTCTAACAAAGAAGGTGACTTCGCTGTGTTGCCTTGCAGCGACTGTTATGCGAAGGCGTACTGGAAGCTATAAATTGCACCTTCGTTAGAAAAGATGCTGTTTTTCCTTAAATTAAAAAGAGGGCAATAAGGTTGTGAAAAAAAAAAAAGAACCTTCAGTTTGAAACACTCTGTCGCAGTTTTTAATCTAGCGCTAAGCTCTTCTTAAACATCTCAAAAACGCACAAACCAGGGCATGCCTTCGGTCTATCTATATCCGAAATGTTTGCGGACGAAAATCTATTGCATCTTCACTGAAGTCAAAACTGAATGTTTTACTGGTGGATTATGCCTAAAAATTTTGGAAAAATTTTCAGGGGCAAGATGTTGAATGTAATTTTTCTCAGTTCGTATAACTTCACAGTAACAATCAATATGTCCGCAGGTCTTTCCTCGGCAGGCGTCTGTATGTTTTAATTAAAATGTAATGATGCAACCCGTTGGTTTTCTGTGGCACTCTTATTTGTCTCCTGCGGGTGCAAGCAAAAGTACGGAGGAGAAAATTTGCTATGCACCGGAAGCGTAGACCATTCCTATCAGAGCGTTCATGAAAGTATCTTACAATATTCCAGAACTGCCTCGCAATTGTTTAAAAATGGGCACCATTGATTATTTTTGGCACTCTTATTTACTCGTATCGAACACAGGACCAAGTTTAGAAATAGAGTTTTTCTACGCATCGCAATTTTTGACCATTCCTTTGAGCGTGTGCATAATAGTATATATACCTATGTATCCCGTACCCCTAAGTATCCCTACGTTATCCTACCAGCCAGCATATCCCATCGCACTCGTTATCATTTCCAAGTTTCTCGAACACCGGCCCATGTCGTTATTTTTGTCTCTTCGTTTTTTTCCGCGCACTGCTGCGGGCTGGAACGGTCTACCCAAAGACATCACGGCCATCTTGTACTTATCGAACTTCGCCGATAATCTTTGCAGTGATTTTTTATTTTGTTGACCCTTACCGACCGTATTCTTTGTTCACGCCTCTTATGTAATGCCTTTCACCGGGCATTTAAGGTAATTAACTATTCCACGAATGCGTTACATACAATATCCTGGAATTCTTGACTTTGGTTCCTACATGATCAGTGATTTTCACCAACTCATCACACTTTTAAATAACTCAAAGAAAGGTTTTTCTCGTTTCTCACTGAACATTTAGAATTTGAATTACTCTCTTCCACATCAAGGCGCCACGACCGAAGGGCAAGTGAAGATATTCGGCAAAGATTATTCTTCAATTATATTGCCTGCCAACTTCCTATTTTTAATAGCGAAGTAATTCGAATAGTATACTCACGATAAAACACAAAATATGCGGGAACCTTCCAGATCTAATAAAACAAAACGCCCAAAAGCTCCGTGACCACTGTGCTGTCAGCCAAAGACACCTGAGAGATAGTTCTAACAGGGCTAGTACATGCCTACTTATGGAGGTGATGTAAATGTGGAAGTAGGATCGACTGTTGTTCACGATGTCGGCGACTGCTGCAGGTGCGTACCATAAAAAAATAAAGAAGGAAAGCTTCATTCTTTTCCGCTCAGGGTATGTGGCGGCAGTTCACCGCGTTTGAAACTTTCTTTTTTTTTTTTTTGGTTTTCGAAGCTCACAGCTGTGACATGAAAGCTTACGGCAAAACGAATTATTTTCACATACTTCTAAATGATTCGTTTTATTTAGTACATATCTGTACTTCTCCCTTTGGCTGAATAAATAGTCCGAAATGAAATTGTTCAGATCCGGTTGGAGTAATTTCTAAATTTTTTATTTATTGGTTCTTACTTACGGTGCCCGCTCATGGCGCTCCTGATGAGGATGATTTTATTTATTCTTGTTCATTTCGCCGGCGTACTTGTTTTTTCTTTGTCAATAAATATTTCCAGGCTCATGCAGAAATCTTTGTGAAGCTTTCTAGATGCACATCCTTCGCTGGAAATGTCACTTTTCTATTAGCCATTTTTCTTCTTTCATTCTTCAGGATCTTGGGCTGCGTAGATTTCCACTGGCTAGCCCCTCTTCTTGTGTGCCTTTTTTTTTTTTTTTTGCTTATGAGCTTCTCATTTCCATCTTGTTCCTCTTTAATCTGCCAGGGAACCACCCCGCGCAGAAGCACTCCTAACAGAATCTGCCAGCTTTAAAGCGCAGTCGCCGGGTGGCGGACAAGCGGCCTGTTGCAATGTGGTACAGATATACACTAACTATAGTAGGGGTGGTTTCACCTTGCGGAATAACTGCCAGATGGTGTTTCCCATTCGACCGATGTGGACGACCATATCGGGGAGTATTTTCTTCCAAAATTGAATCAATACAGAATTTGAAAAAAACACTACGTCTACTCATTCGTTGCGTTTCTGTTTTCTTCACGTATTCAGCCTTTTGTTGTATCACTTGTTCACACACGTGTAGGGTTACGTGTGTACAAGAGCTTTGGGACATATGTCATATAAATGTATTCTTGCGATGGTTGTGTGGAGCGACCGTTCCATTTAGAAGAATATTATAAATGGAGGCCAATTAGTTTAACCAGAAAGCGAAGTATATCTCTTCTAGAGGACACATAGCAGGCTTCGAAGTGCTCTGTTCTGTAGTCGAGCAGCCCAAGAACCTTTCGGTCACTTTCAGCGCGCCATCTAGGTGCATTCTGACGCAAGTGCGCGAGTTGTTACTTGATGAACATAACCTTAGAGCACTTAAAACAATGAAGTGATTTTCGCTCCATTTTTTAAGGATTTTTGAAGATTTCAGACTGATTGTGCTGCATGATAGTAATGTTGCCTTGCTCTGGTTCAACCCAGGGAAACGCAGTAAAAAAAAAAATACATTTTACCATATTTCTGTACGCTAAACCGAACTGTCTCGAGTTATTATAATGTAGAAACCAATGTACCCAGAGTGAAGGTTTGGGCGAGTTGGTGTAACCTGATCTAGAAGGAATGTTTCCAGCTCACAGCAGCAACCTTAAGCTGCCATACACCTTTCTAGTTGTAGCATACTGTAAAGCATCTTGTATCTCTTCTGCAAGTCTGGTGGTTTTTGGTTTGGTTTGCGGTTTTGGTTCATGGGGTTTAACGTCCCAAAGCGACTAAGGCTATGAGAGACGCCGTAGTGGAGGACTCCGTAAATTTCGACCACCTGGGGTTCTTTAACGTGCACCGACATCAGACAGCACACGGGCGCCTTGCTTTTCGCCTGCATCGAAAAGCGGCCGCCGAGGCCGGGATTCGATCCCGCATCCTTGGGAACAGTAGTCGAAAAGGTTCACCGTATGAATTGGTGGACGTAATTTCCGTTAAATATACAGCCTTCTTATAGCCATTTCAAACGCACGTTAGTGCAGAAATCTCCAAACAGGAAACTTTGATGCTTACGGCACAATAAGTATCGGCGATATCAAAATTATGTTCATTGTACGGGGACATTACAGCAACAGCTTAATATAGACACTCCAAATTCCAAATTCTCTCGATACGACTCTCCCTCAAAAATAATGCGTGATAATGGCATTGAACTTCTTGAACATAGAAGGAAAGAACTTACGACTACGGTTACTTTCCATGCTTTGTAAAGGAAATTTAGCATTTGACTTTTCATCTTATCTGTCTTTCAATATCTAGGCTTACTCAACACCATCATCCGAGTTCACTAACACCTTATTCCGCACGGACGGATGTATTCAAGTTTTCGTTTTTTCCCCGAACTATTACAGATTGGAATGACTCGCTGTTTCCTGTTACCATTGATTGATGCATTGTTTATGTGTAATATTGTTGTATTTTACCACCCTGCTGAAACTTAAGCAAGGTCTGCATTATGGAATAAGTAAATAAATAAATAAAAACATTTAATAACATGTCAGCTTATTGAAGGACGGAGGGTGAAGTGCAGCATTGGTCAAAAGTCCTGAAGCTGAAGGATTCTCGTCTCTACCACAAAATGAAGCTGTCACGGTGCCATTAAAGACTGAAGGGAAATGAAATGATATGAGGTAGTTTCTTGCTGTGATAATAAATTATTTCGTGGAATTTTAAAATCCGATTTGGTCTTTATTCTTGGCATGATGACACCAATAAGCGCCTAATATGAAAATACTTTGACTTCAAGACTTTGCATGTAAACGCTGTCGAGTCGAGTTAGAGGAGAACAGTATGAAAAATGCGAAGGATGTGCGGAAAAAAATGGAGTCTGAGGCTATTTGCTAGTTCTTCGTCGAGGCGCCGCCGTAATCGCCGCTCGTCGGGTCGGGTTCATGCAAGCCCAGTAGGGTCGAATCCACTCAACTCGACTCCTCAACTGGACCTCCGAAGTTGGGCCCATGTAACATTTGCTATACCCTCTGTTCACCTTTCTTAACCGCCGACATTGCAAAGAGTACAGCCTCCACAGTTATATGTTCTCAGAACAGAAGAATATTTAATGCAACCTGCCTTCCTACCTTCACAGAGCCTTCATAAGAGAGTATATGCTCCAAGCTTTGCGTATAGTTGGAAATCAAATTACTTTGCCATCCCGCATCAGTATTTGGAATTCAGAAGTGGCAAAAGAAATAGGCATTTCTGAACCAATTAAAAAGCAGCTAGTGCATTCGTGCACGTGGTATAGGAAAGTAAAGAAACTTGCTGCTGCAGGCCGCTGCTACCTGGAAAATTCGCAGTAACGGCTGGCACTTGTTCTCCCATATCAGCTTTACATGACTACAGCCTCATTTCTTGAGCGGTGAGCAGCTCGGGAAATATTATTACGCGGAAACCTGAAAACCGCTCCTTAGGAGCCACGATCCAACTAAAGCCACAGTACGCGTACTTAAGAAAAATGGATCAGCTTCGCAATAATAAAGACAAGGACGAGCGTAGAGGATTGAAGTCAAGCACTTATAATTTGGAAGAAGAGCAAGGGAGTTGTGATTTTTACATGCATTGTTCAAGGTATGGATGTGTATTTCTTTTGTGTATTCACTTTCTCAGTCCCCTATAGTCCCTATTATACTACGTGCATATCATAGCGACGTGTGATCCATGTCGCTGAGTAGTTTCTAAGCACTCACAAGAGATTGTGGTTAGTAAAACTGAACATCATCGAGCTTAACCGGTTCAATGGCGTGAGTATAAGCGTAGCTTTTCTATCATTCATCGTGTCGATGGTTTAATAATAACACTGACTCCACTTCACCAAATCCGGAATCGCAGAAGAACTTGTGAATGCAATCGAGAGCTTCACCACCCAACGAAACGGTTTCACTAGAGACATTATGTATAAACCCCACTTAGTGCTCTCCAGCAGAAGCGTTATTGCCACCACGCTAAAATTACAGCGCTATCATTTTCTATACTTGGCGTTTCTTCACTGCCCTTTATCAAGGGAGACATAAGCGAGAAAATGTTCAGACGAAGCCACGTAATCGCCGACACAGATTCTAGAGCCCGCAATCGCTGCCGACCCAAGCTGCTTCTTGGCCTTGTGGTGTTTGGTTGCAATCGTCCTCTTAGAAGCTTGCCTGGGGCTGTCCCGTCCGACAGAAAGTTGAGGCTAGCCTGGAGAAAGCGGAACGGAGAGCTGTGGAGTACATATTAAGCCACTAAGTCTACGCTAGCTGCATATTAGGGTAAGTGCAATATTTCGTATGACATAACTTGCAAAACAGCGAGTCAAAGAGGAAATGAATTCATGAGTGACCAATTATCTAAGGCAACACTTGAAATATTCTGTTACTTCATAGCTACGCTGTACGAAGGCGCATAGACACACTGCAGCATTTAGATGAAATAACAAAAAAACGTCTCTACGTCAAATCACTTTTTAGAAGTGTGGAAAAACCAATTTTTGTCTTCACAAGAAGCGCTCGAATTTTTTGCAGCAGCTTTGGAATTCGTTCAGCTCATGAAGATGTTGCACAACCAGTGGCCAAAAGGGAAACAGTTGCAAATTTGTGCGCATGTACCTAAATTTATTTTATTTTTTTTTTCATGGTGCACCACATCAAAATTCTTATCTAAGTCCCATCTTAACATTTATCTCATGGAACTCCCTCTCTCGTCGCGATCTACGCAGGAAGTGGCACTAGCCAAACTCGTAAACTTTAGCCGTCTTTTAGAGGCATTAGCTTTTCTTCTTAACAGTTTATTGTATGATGAAGAGCAGTTGGCCACTACGTCTGCGCCAGCTATTCCTTATGCGATCGCACTTGCTGGTGGAAATGAAGTAAAGGAACCCATCCACCGGTGCCCAAAAATAGAATCTCCCCTTACTCTATTCAACAAAAACTGCTAAAAACTTCTTCGGGAATTTGATTTTTTTTTTTTTTTCAGTCAAAGAAATGCAGTTGAAGCAAGTTAGGCCCAAGACCTGCCTAGCCAGGTGCGTGCACCTCCTAGTCTTGCTTTCGTTGATTACACGGGCGGTCGATGGCCGAATAACGACTGGAGGTAGTCAAAACAACGGCGAATGCGAGAGCATCTACCTTCGTTACAACCAAGACCACGTGATGTGTCGGCAGCATGCTAGCACCTGCCAGCCCATCGCATCCGGCATCGAAGACTCGGACAAGGACAAAATCCTGATAGCGCACAACCGGTACCGAAGCCAGATTGCCACTGGAAACACCACGCGCTTGCCCCCTGCTGCCAACATGATGGAACTGGTGAGCGTTTAGTTCGATGGTGCGAGTGGTAGTAAGCAAGGCGCTTAATTCATTGTGCACAGTTTGTGATATCATCACATGTCCCCTATACTGCACAATTACTGGCCCCTCACTCCTTCGACTGCGCATGTTGCCCCGCGTCAACCTCAGCAATTATGTTGTTCTCCAATGCCACCTTGTACCTTAGACATGTCATATACTTTCATCACTTTCTTTGTACTGTACTTCATTACTTCTATCGAATGAAATAGAAAAGGGTGCACGGCAGCCAATGACATACAGATGCAGTGCATCTGGCTCCAATTGATGGTGCTCTTGTAGGTATATGACCTACTTTTTACTACGCTCGCCTTCTATCACTGTCTAGCATTGTCTAACTTCTGTTCCTGATTTTATAAACGGAGAGAACGTCCACTGACTCCCTTCTATGGCTGAGTGGTAAGATTCTCGTCTATTAATCCTGGAGTAGCCGGGCCCGAACCCGACCCCTGCAGCTAGTTTCGATGGAGGCGAAACACGAAGCACTACGTGCGCTGTGCGATGTCAGTGCACTTCAATGATCCCCAAGAGGGCGAAATTATTTCGTAACCCCCACGACTGCACCTCTTTCTCTCTTCTTTCTCTCCCACCTTCCTCTCTTCATTTAGTGTCCGGTAAAGGTGTTCACCGAGTAGTGTGACGGATACTGCGTCTTTCCTTTACTAAAACCTGTTTAAAATGTTATAGGACGTGTTCGTATCTAAATATGGGCCACCTCAGTGGAAAAAGTTTTAAAACTAGACAGTATGGTCCTCTTGGCGCAGTTCGCACATCTTCACTCACTTTTAGAGGCAAAAACGATTGATGCGTAGTTTTGTGGTGACATGAATGCAGCACTGTTGTCTTCGAGAGTTACATTTAACCTGAAAGGCTAGAGACACAGCGCGGCAGTGATAAAATGTTTTAGTCAGATCATAACCGTCAGGTCCGTTAGTGCGATGCCTCTTAATATTTACTGCTACTGTAGTAGCTAAACGTTTCATACTAATCACCAAATGAGATAACACAGCGTTTACCTTAAGTATACTTCGCTCCATACCTGTGACAAGGTTTTATCGGTTGCTAATTTATTGTCTAAAATAACACAAACCTGAAAGAAGTACTTGTTATAAAAACGCTTTCCGGTCTTAAGGTTCCCTACAGAACCTCATGATATGGATGTTCTTTTTTTTTTTTTCGTGTGTGTAGTCAAATGTGTCCCACAAGAGCGATTTATTCAATAACCTTGAAGCCTATTGCAGGAATGGGACGACGACCTCGCAAGAGTGGCTCAAGCGCACGCAAATCTTTGTGCCAACCAACCTTCTTGCTCATCGTGCATGAGAATCGGTACGCTATTGTCACATTTCATTTCATTTCATCCTTAAGGGCCCGAGGGCATTACATAAGGAGGGGCTACAGTTGGGCTAAATACAATCTTGATGAAGGCAGGCACAATCAACACAAACACTACAAATTGTAAAAGGCAAGAAAAAAATATATAAAGAGCATCAAGGTATTCGTGGTATCATGCAGAAAAGGCAACAAATGCACGTGCGGCGGCAAGCAAAGTTGAAAGCCAATGAATGACTGATGGTAACACAGTTGAAATGCTTACACATCTTGGAAATGACTAGCGAGTTTTGTGCTAATGATTTGCTATCGACGCATTTCACTTCGTTATACTACGGTCTATTGATACTTCAGTTCTTCAGTTAAAGCAACTGAAAGGCGCACAATGATTATCTTTGTAATGATTCTTAATGAAATTTTATGGACCCAGTGATGTGATAAAGTGTATGTACGTCAGGCAGCTAAGATGTTTATATAAATCGCGATCAACATCGAAGGTGTTGCTTTGTTTAGCTTCAAAACAATACACGCGGTGTGCACAAGGCGGTAAATTCCCCGCTTTGGGCACATCGCAAAGGAAACGGGCAAAGAAAGCTGACTGCGTAACGTAGACTTCCAGGCAATCGCTTCAAAGCGACTGTAAGGATTCTGATACACAATCATTGTGCATGTTTGGACAACAAATATGTATCATTTAACACTTGTCCAGAGCACGACAGCAACGTGCTGAAAAGTCAAGAAAACCGAATGCGAATTGATCTGTTTCTGGGCGATGCATGTGCGAGAGAAAACGCATAGACGCATACAAACCACTAGGACATGCACACGGTACCGAATAATATCCCTGTGAACATAAGGTCACAGGGGCACGGACACTCAGAAGGCGCATACTGCGTTCTTTTTCTTTTTTTTTTATCCATCAATTATGTGATTTCTCTTTTTGGCATCATTTGTGGAGATCTGGGAGGGGTACCTTCTCTCCCGCTCCGCGGAAGCGGCGTCATCTCTCACTAACTGCAGAGTGGTCCGGGGAAAGAAAGGGGGAACATGAATACGTGTGTACAAAGATGTCATTTAATTATCGTGTAAATAATGCACATAGTTAGCTGCCTAGCTAAAAAGCATCATCAACAAGGGTATCCTCAGCAGAAAAAAGCTACATAACAAGGGCTTACTGGCTGATGTAAAGGAGCGACGGTACAGTGCATACCGTATTTTTTGGGCCAAGCCATGCGCCTGGCCTGCAAGGAGGAGGCGCTCGTGGTAACTATCGCTCGTGTCACTGTTCTAAGCCAAGACGCCTTTGTGGGCTGTGTGGAAATCCACGTAGGAAACTATAGCACTACCTTCATTACTTCTGCTTTAAGATGAGGGAGCTATCCCCTCGGACAGTTTGGCACGAGCACCCGATAAAGACACAGGTAAAGCAAGTTTTTCACACACATATAACCTTGAAATAGAGATATCGTTCATTATTGTCCGTGTGACCATTAGTTGCATGGTTTGGAGCAAAGTTTTTCAATACTCAAAATTTTGCAACGCTTCCGCCTGGATTTTTTTTTTTGTTAGTTTTTGTTATAATTATGTGGCAGCGTATGATGTCGTATGCAGAGGCAAAAGATAGGCCATGTTTGATGATGCTCCGAAAAAAATCGGCGGATTAAAAAGAATGTTTTCTCAGGCAATATGATAACCACAGCAGTTTAAATAATTTTCACTTTTTAATTACTTTTTCTCTCCCGCGTAAATGCAGAGAAGTTCCCAATAGTTGGTCGAACGGGCTGCTTGATTCGCACGGACAACGAGGACAACAATCGCGATTGGGAAGGTTGTATCGGCCACATGTTCGAAGAGCACAGCAGGCTGCCCGATACTGGTCTGAATACACCAATAAGGACAGCTCGCGGCGCCGAAAGCTTCACGCAGGTGAGGAATGGTTCACACTTCCACGCAAAATGCGTCAGCACGACCCAGAACTACATCATCCAAGGTACATCGAGCGCGAAAACCAATTAAAATCAAGCCTTCTGAACTGGAGATCAGAAAACATTATCTGTCCAAGTGAAAGGGTGCTGGAGTCTACTACCTCTTAGCATATACCACAATTGCCAGTTTCAGTTATGCAACTCGTGAAAAATTTTATAAGGAAATTGCGTGCTCCGTTTACTTTTGTCCGCACCGATACCTATTTTTCAATATGCGATTATGACAACTCGCAAACTGTTTTACAGAAGTAGATGCCAGAGTACTTGTTCCCATAAGAGAAATGTACAACAAGCGTTCAGCCAATAACCGCGGCTACGATTTTGCAGTGTGAGAAGGGCTTATAAGCCCTTGCAAATCAGTCTCAATACGTGCGTTCTAGTTCATTATTCGTATGCAAAAGCTGCTTCCACGCGCAGTGATCGTAGCAAGATATCGCAGCAGCAAACGTTCTTCATGTTCATTCGATAGTATGTCTTTATCGCAGTAACTCCATATGCAAAAGAAAACAGAAAATGAAGGCAACTTATACGCTGAAATTGGAGAGAATCTAAATATTTGTATTGCCGCCAGAATATAATTTCTACAGTATTGATGACACCCTTACAATCACACAATTCTCTGTATGCGCATATAGCACTGGTCGAAAGAATCGAGTGACTGAAAGCATAGGTTGGCACAGACTATTCAACAAAATAATACAGCAAAAGTTAAGAAGATTAGATGTAAAAACTTGTGACGAAAGCTTTCAACCGCACTTTCCATTCATCACACGTACATACTCTTTTCTTTCGGTGCAAAAATTAATCCCCACTTGCTGCCATCGATTGCATGCCCTCTCGCTTTCCTTGTTTACGCAGCTGGCATGGGCCACAACATGGAGAGTGGGATGCGGATATGTGAAGTACCCATCGCAACGTTCTGGTCTCCGCTACGAGAAGCTTTACACCTGCGCCTATGGTCCCGGGTGAGTAGAGCCTTAACTATCGACCTAATCATATTTTCTTCACATTATCATAGAGTCAATGTTTGGTCGACATATGCGTAGACATCTAGACATAGTGATAGAATCTTGCAGTATACTGCGAAGTTCGAATTACAATCAGACCTGCCATGGTGACTCAATGGTTAGAGCACTCAGTTGCTGAACCTAAAAATACGGTATCAATCCGGACTGCGGCGGCCACTCTTCGATGCAAGTAAAAAGGAAGGCGCCCTTGTGCTGTACGATGTCATTGCACGTTAACGATCCCCAGTTGATCAAAATTTCCGGAGTCCTCCACTATGGCGTCCATCGTATAGTCTGAGTCACTTTCGGCCGTTAAGCCCTACAAACTAAACTAAACCAATTACAGTCAACTGCAGCTGCTAAGATGGTTTATGGTTTATGGCGTTTAGCGTACCAAAGCGGATCAGGCTATGAGAGACGCCGTAGTGGAGGACTCTGAAAATTTTTACCACCTGGTATTCTTTAACGTCCGCTGAAATCGCACAGCACACGGGCGCCTTGCTTTTCGCCTCCATCGAACAGTGGCCACCGCGGCCGGGGTTCGAGCCCACTTCCCAGGTCACAGAAGTCGAGTGCTCTAACCACTGCACCACTGCGGCGGTGTGCAGCTATTAAAAGGACATCAGTGACATGGAAAACGGGAAGCAACGACGCGTGTAATACACACGTAAATATAGAGCAAATGAAGAAAACGAGATTGTGCTAAACATTGAATTTATAACACAGCCAAAGCTAAGTCACTGAAGAAAGCGGCATGCTAAACAAAATAGCTTAAGGCTTAACGTCATCAGGCTGTTAGACAGAATACACTCAGAAGTCAAGTATATATTGAAAGTGAAATTCAGATTTAAATGAATGAATGAGACCAAGAATTCGAGAATAAATACTGCCTCGTTGTTTCAAGCATAAGTCTTAGTTATTTTTCTTCTGCACAAAACTTAACATCTTTCCCGCGCATTGTAGATGACTGTCTCCTCTGAATATCCCCATTAACAGTTCACACATTAGGCTAATGTGCGAACTTTGTATGTGTGACATTTGCAATTCCTAAGCATTGGTTACACAAATCACAAAAATAACCGAGGCCAGGAAACGTTTGCTCGCCTTTCTTACGAAAAACAGAAGGATGATCCAAACGTCCAGTGATGGTTAATAATGTCGTACGTGGCAAGACCACACAGTGGATGATGAAAAACGTCGTAGTTAGCAAAGGTTTGGTAAACAACTCACTGAATAATGTGTATTAGGAGGTGTGCATTATTTAGTGCCGAAAACATTAGCACTGCACTTAGCTTGAAGCAGCTTCCAAGCCGACAGCGGACCGTTCATTAATATGGGCTTCTTGGAACAGAACTTCAGGCGCTCTGTGGTGGCGGTGCCGAAAAGGTAATTTCGCAGTTATTAAAATCGTACCTTTATATGTTTGTGATGTTTGGCGTTTCTGGAATGGGAAGCGAAGCGACTTCCACGAAATCGAATCATAAAAAAAAAAGTTGGTCTTCAGCTCATAGCTGACACCTCGAGAGAAAAACAATATTTCTTTTAGCCATCTCTTTCTTTAGTTGACGATAAGAAATACGCCGCGTGCGCAATACTAGCGGAGTGTTTCTCTTTACTCAGTAAAAATCTTACCTGCTATGTGGTGAAGCATGTAGTGTTGTCTCTTCTGTTGAGAGTATACCGGAGTGTCGCACAGATCAAGGAACTTTAAGCTTATAATAAAGCTGACCGAACTGCAATAAGCCCACAACCAGCCATTTTTATTCGATGAGGCAAACTCAAACACTCAAGCGCTTCTTAGAGCACATTTTTGTCACAACGTTAAAATTCCTCACACTTGTTTGTACCTGGTATTTTTGCAGGAGTGCAGGAATTTTATTCTCTATGTTTTCATAAATTATTGGAAGGTGCACGAAATTAACGCTTTTATTATAAACATATTACGGTACTTATGTTTGCTGGGCGATGACGGTCTAAAACCTTTCCAGCTCAATATGTCACCTTTTATTTTTCTAACCATTCATCGACCAGAGGGTTCAGCGCATGTTTCTCAAACCTGCCAGGTTGCGCCAATAGAGCGCTAGCTCTTACAGACCCACTCACCGATTTCGCTGATGGCAGTTTGGCTGCTCTCGACCTGAAATAAACTAAACGAAGATAAAACACTTTATGTGTGGGAGTTAGCCTTGAACGTGCAGCGGTGCGCTAAGGTCAGCCTCACTGCCCATTGCGTTGCGCTACTGCACCATCGCCGCCACAGCCGAATACTTAACCCGCGTGTTTAAATGCTAGTTGTAACGCACCTCATTCACATTGGTTTAACCACGGTAAATGGCCTTTGCTAAAATTATAATTCAGTTTCCATCGGAAACAGGTTCTTTCTTAACTACTTCCCGAGACTGACATTGAAGCCAAGGAGCCAGCCAGTGCATTGGGCTCTTGTCAGAGCTCGGCTATTATCCATGCCGAACTGAAGCAGATGTAGAATGCCGAAGCACAAATAGGGCTGTGTGAAAGTTAACAAGCTACGCCAGCTTCAGAATTTCTGCGTGAAACATTTCAGATGGAAATTCCGACTTTTGAGAATTGATACGCCTTGACCAGTCAGAAATTCGTTAATGATTTTCAAACTTTTTGCTGCATTTAAATCCAAGAAGTGCTTCAAATAATTCGAATTAATAACATTTTCACTGAAGACATAATTTCGAAAGAGGATTTTGCAAACGTCGTTTAAATGAAAATTAGTTATATCAGGCTTTATGGTGCAATTCGTTTAAATGAAAAAATTGTTTCAATTAAACTACTTTAGTGCAATTGATATAAGTTAGCATTCTAGTGAACATGTCTGTATTTTAATGATATGAGAAAGAAATGCTGAAAATTCTTCACAGTTTTTACTGATTACCGTTCGCCCTTCAAAAACTGCCCTGTAAAGATATGTCGACTGCCATTTGTCAATCTCCTACTTTTCTAGTAGACGTTTTGAAGTGTCCTGCTTAATTCGCAACTACTTGGCTTCAGTGAAAAGTTGTTTCAAACTACGTTGGTTCAATTGATATAACTTGGAATTCCAGTGAACATGTCTGTTTTTTAATGATAAGAAAAAAAAATACTGCAAATTCTTCACAGTTTTTAAACATTACCATGCGCCCTCCAAAAACCGCCCCCCTGGAAAAAATATGGCGACTGCCATTTTTCATTATCCTACTTTCCTAGTAGATTTTTTTTTTTTAAGTGTCCCACGTAATTCGCAACTATTTGCGAATGCGGCGTCACAGAATCTGGAGTCGCTAGCCCAAAACCATAAGGTGACACGCATACCCTAATGATATTTCAGCTATAGTAGCCTGTATACGCTGTCTTCAGAATGCAAAGCGGCTCAATTTATACTGCTCGCGGGTGCCATCGATTTGAACGACAACGTACATCAACTCGCGTGGAGTGACTGCTGCATGTGGGCGCCACTATGCAACTAGCAACGACCGCACTTTACTACTAGCCTAATAATTAATTCTGCAATTGTTACCTTCCTAGTTATACGCATTAGCTTACAATAGTTAGATGCCACTTTACGTGTAGGACTCCACGACATACTTACAAATTCCACTCGTTCCCAACCCGTACAAGGCGCAGTCGGTATCATGTCTGGCCCTCAACACGAAGGCCTCCCTGGGTTCAGAGTCAGTATGTCCTCTAAAATATTATTTAAGCGTATTTATATTTATTAAGGATAAATAATTTGTGACAGGTGGCGGCATTTATTTCGCATTAGCTGACCTGTCTTAATTACGTTCATTCCAAGCGTGACGTCGCGTTAACCCGAGTGTTGTGGGGCGTTTGAAGCTCTTGGTCATGTTACTTTCAGGAGCAACGAAAAAAATTGCAGGATTGCACTGAGCTTCGCTAAAAGCTTAATGGCAAAAACATTTCCTCCTTCTCTTTCAGCTCTTCCCTCTGCCTCTTCTGCATGTCTACGTCTTTTCTTCTACCTTAACTTGCTTGTTTGTGTGATTCTTATCACATATCTTCCTTTCTTTATTTCTTATCACATTTCTTTCTTTCTTCCTTTCTTTCTTTCTTCTCTTTGGTTTCGTCATCGGCGACATCGGCATCTCAGGACTCCCCTCTTCAATATGCAAAAATGAAGGACTAATTACCCGAAAGGGTAAATTATGTCGACGTCCGAACCTATTGCGACGTCTCGCGGACACGTCTCGCGGAATCTCGCGAACACATCTCTCAAAAACATCGACGATTAAAATACAATGGAAGACACTTGTCCGAGTACGCTATCCGTTTTTCTATAAAGCAAGAAAATGTTTTGCCTCTCACGTGTCCTGGTTCCTAGCGACGGAGAATGCATCGAAGATTCCCCCGCATATATATAATTGCTATTATTATACGCAATCGTGGTATTGTTTTTTTGCAGTACCCCTCAACGTCAACGTTAACAAAGTTCCCCATACAGCGTGCTGTTAAAACATGTACATGTAATGCCATATGGATCTTTCGACCAATGGGCATTATTCGCCCACTGCCAAGCCGGCATTCCTGCGACAAGGGACACTGAGGTTATTGTCCAAAATAACACCTTCTTCATTTCGCTTTTGTTTCAGCGGTAATACGAGAGGAGAGGACGTCTACAAAGTTGGCCAACCTTGTTCGGACTGCCCGGAGGGCACCTGTTGCGGAAGTTCATGCCGCAGATACGGCATTCCCCAGTCATACGAGGGCTTGTGCAGTAAGTGGAGTAATGTATACGCGCACAAAATTGTGAGGGGGGCCATAATGAAACCTGAGCTGACATTGCCGGAGCTGCGCGTTTCCCAGTGTAGACATAATAAGGCACATGCACGTATATTGGTGAGTTAAAAAAAAATAAAGAACGTAACAAGGTATAATGCTTGGAGGCTGAATATTCAAATGCGAAGGTTTCGTAAAATTTCGCATCTTTCTAAATACCTACTGGAAAACACTGAAGGATGCACCTCCTAGTGCTTTGCGCTAGTTTTATTTGCCGACACAATATTTCTAGGCGTTTCATTTAATAGTACTGATTGATTCGTTACTACAGGTTGGAATTTTTTTCGCCCCTAGAAATCAAGCTCATGTAAATTCGATTGACTTTATTACACGCATTTTTCACTTATGTAAACACTTCTGTCCTAAAAAACAAATATGATGTCCACAAATTCTCGGTAATGTTGATGATGAACGCTAGACAGCGATCCCTTATGCTTTTCTGAATAACAATTATTCGATTTATGTTTTTGCGTAAATCGGAAACTTTATTTAGACCCCAATTTCGAGGGTAGATTTTGTCTTGCGGCCTTTTACACGCGCAGCACGCCCTCCGCCGCTGCCTCCGCCCATTCCTCCTTCCACTATACCTCCTACAATAGCTTCCACCTTTTCTCCGTCCGGCATATATAGGCACTATACGTTAGCTGCTATACTACGCAGACATTTGCCTAAATGCGTTCAGCTTTAAATCTAGCGCTCTGTTGAGATGTTCTTCACACCTTTCTTTTTAGTTTATCCAGTCAGAATAGATTCAGGATTTGATCGTGTAATTTTCCGGTCATTGTATAGTTTAGTACTCCTTTATTTGCACTTTAAATTTCACAAAGAAGGTGAGCAATGTATTGATACAGATTGGCTGATTGTTCACACGGAATAGGACCCAATTGTAGAGCAATGAAAAGGGACAAATTTCTTCCTGCAGAAACGACAGGCGACGGCCCGAGTCCCACTCTGGACGAAGACGACCTGGTTTTGTCTTGCCTGTTCAACAGAGCCACTTCTCGCTTCTGCCGCTACAGAAGTGAACCCGCTGATGGCTTCACAACCAAAAACTTCTTTGCAAGTAAGCGTTCCCACTTCGCTGTTGGGCACAAAAAAAGAGTATCTGTCTATGAGAAAACACATTAGCAGACACTATCATATACTAGTAGCGCATTAGCATCACATACCGTAGCTGCCAGTAAAATGTCGTAAGGCTTGAAAGATATTCGAAGGCAACAGCTTCCTCCGTTTACTTTTGTCCATATATCTACGCTTGCTATACACATGCGGCCTTGATTCCTTGAATAAAATATCTAGCATACTTCAAAGCTGTGTCTGAGCTACCGCCACAAAACTATAAGCGGAGATATAGGAGCGTCCACTCTGCTGTAGATCGAGTCTATCACTACAGCTCTCCCATATTCAACCATTGAAACTTTTTAAACCTAACAGTGAATCTACTATGATAAACAAACAAAAATGAAAATCAAATAGAAGTATATAAATAGCCCAGTAATTAAATAAAATAAAATAATGAGCATAAAATGATTGGTCTCGATTTTTCCGCAAAACGTTTTTAACCAGTATTTTAAAATAAAAAGTTCTACGTGATCCGAGTTTGCCGCTTGACTTTGCCCTGTGGCTATTACTCCCAGGCAGCTTTCTGTGACTCCGCAGCCTACGCTACGCACGAAAAGGAATGAGATGGGCGTTTGTCAATATGCTCTACAGAGTCTTCTACCATAGCTCCAGCCACCTTGCACCTCTCTCCTAATCCTCCCTTTACAATTACCCACACCCTTGAAAACCGATCAATGAACAACCCATACCCATGATGTGGGGCAAAGGCCTGTCTCCTTCCCTTTTCCTGCGTAGCCTTCGCTGCAGAGCCACAATATATATACATATATATATATATATATATATATATATATATATATATATATATATATATATATATATATATATATATATATATATATATATATATATATATATATATATATATATATATATATACCTTTAGTAACTGTCGATATTTTTACCTGCCTGCAGGGGGCGTCGTCGAATCTGTACTGCAGTCTGGCCAGAGTGCGGAGGTGACGTTGGAACAGCCCGTTCGATCAAGCAGCGGTCCACTCTGTGTTGAAGTAGAATACAGCAAGGGCCCTAACGTGGCCGGACAGCCGGACCGCGGTCTCTTCAACTTGATCGTAACTCCGGTCAACAGGCCAGAGCGACAGAGGACCATCAACTTGTCAGGAAGCTCGACAAATATCGTGATCATGCGTGTCACACTTAACTACGACGTCCCCGTACAGGTAAGCCCTGTATGAACGCAAAAATTGGGGCATTTGCAATTGGATACTGCCAAAACGGGAAGTCGGTAAGAATATAGGTCGGCCGATAATGCACTGTCTTGAAAATTGAGCCTGTGCGTCATAATGAGACCAACGAGATAAATCAAGTGTGGTCTCGTTAATCAAGGCTTTTTGGAACTTAGTCTCCGACCTGTTTAGATGTTTGCTTTAGAGCCTCAAGAAAAACTGTCCGTGAACGACCGGCTCTTGTCAAAAAGAAATTTGTTGCGAACCACATTATTTTGAAAACCGAAAAGAGCATTTCTTAAACGCGCAATCTTTCTTAACCGCTGAAAGAACGTTAGAAAAAGAAGACATTTGTTCCGTGTATTGAAGATTTATATTTTACACGCATGTTATGCAGGTGAAATAATTCTTCTTTTCTTCCCTTTTCTTTTACTGCAGATCGGTTTCTCATTTGTTGTGCCAGGTGGAAGCCAAGCCCAATATGTCAACATCCATAAGATTGCCATCTACGAGAAGTCTTGTTCTGTGTAATGGGAATAGCAGCTCGCATCAGGTATAAATGTCGAGCTTGCGTGCAATTTATTTGCTTTATAATGAAAATATGGCACTTTATTTTTTGTATTACTACATGCCAAAACTAAGTAAAAGCGCCACAGTTTCAAAACTGCACTAGGAGGGACCTCATCGACTTGATTACTCATTTTCATGCGACTGAAAAATGGCTGGATACTGAATAGGTTCATGCTGCTCTTAAAAATAAAGCATACGTAAGCATTGTGCCTCTACTCATTCAAGTTGATTCTGTTCTTTTTTTTTTCTTTAGAGCCCAGCTCTTATGCTACCCAAAGCGACTTAGCCTGAGTCGCATTGGGACGTTAAGCCCAACAAACTAACCAAACTATTATGCGCCCCTTCAGCAGCTGAGTCGCGTCGTCCTTGGTGCCGTTATCGGTGTAACCGAGCGATAAAGTCAAGAGCCAAATATAATTTTTTTTTTATTCTTGGAAATACAATTTGGCTCGTGAGGAAAACGGTGTTTACGACTACATATACATGCATAAAATCGCCTCTCAAACTATTTACCTCAAAATATCGTAAAAAAACTTAAATAGCTAAGCTCAATTAAATTTCGCGTTATGGAGTATCGCAATCATCCTTGCAATTTTTTGCCACTATGAGCCATGAAACGTAGACCAGAATAGAGAAACCAATATCGTTATCATCATCATCCGAATTATACACTGGCGGGCAAAGATATCTGCCACATTCTTTTAAATAATTCGTTCCCTTGAAGTCCAATTTGTTACTCTTGGCCTCCCTTGGTTATCCTCTCTTCGCACTAGATGCCCTTTCTATGCCCATTTCCTCTTCTTTATTCACACTGCAATGCCATTAACTCGAGTTGTATACATCTGACCCACTCTGCACGCTTTCAATATCATAACGTTACACGTACCGTTTTTCTTTCCATAGCTCTCTGCATTTAGCCTGCACGTTTTAGGCCCACAGGTGAGCACTGGTAAGAGGCCACCATCGTATATTTTCCTCTTGAGTGATAGCGGTATGTTGCTAGTCATAATCTGCGAGTACTTGCCAAACACGCTCTCCATCCCAGTCTTATTATTTCTTTGTATGGACCTGCGGTTACTACCTGTCCTAAGCAGACATATTCGTCTACTATCATCATTATCAGCCTGACTATACCCACTGCAGGGCGAAGGCCTCTCCCATATTTCTCCAATTAACCCGGTTCTGTGCTAGCTGCATCCACTTGACCCCTGCGAACTTCTTAACCTCATCCGCCCACCTAACTTTCTGCCGCCCCCTGCTACGCTTTCCATCCCTTGGAATCCAGTTTGTTACCCTCAGCGACCATCGGTTATCCTCTCTTCGCACTGCATGTCCTTCCCATGCCCATTTCTTCTTCTTGATTTCCTCTAGAATGTCGGTAACTTGAGTTATTTCTCTCACCTACTCTGCCCGCTTCCTATCTCTTATACTTCTCTATACTTCCAGCTATCGTTACAACCTGACACAGATCAAGGACGAAATAGCAAAAGCCGTTCAAACGAGGCCCTTTAGGCAGCAGCGTCGACTGACCATCGATATGACGCGTCCTCAGCCGTAATGCACCGATGGCGTGGCAATCGCGTGCACAGAGATAAGCCACGACATGATGAACATCACTCGACGCCACTGTTCGGAAAATCTCATTTTCGGTGCATCTGCCGCTTCCTTCCAGTTGCATCCGACTACTATGCCCAAAAAAAGAGGCACTGAATAACCCGGAATAGTTGCCGTAAAAATAATCGTATATATTTCTCCAAAAACAAAAGAAGGCGTCGAACAATAGTTCCACTGATCTGTAACAAGATGACCGAAAGCCAGCTTATGTGACAGGCTTTTTGAAAGGAACCATGAACGGGCATTTACTAAGGCTAGGAAAAGCGCACGGACAGTTGGCATTCCAACGCTTGTTTTTGTGTCCCCAAAGTTTGTAATTATATTCACTAACAGCGAAGGTTTAGGCGATGAAAAAACGATGCTCCTCCTCTCTCCCAAAGTAGCGCATGTCGAGGGCCAAGAATAAAGCAAATAAATCATCTCGCGACTTCGTCCCGCACCCTGGCCGGCCCACGCCACTTGGACCCGCTCAATGAGGAGATTTGTCCACACTGCCCACCTTACTTCGATAGGGCAGGGCGACTAGAATTCGCGAGGAAGTGGCCCCTAATATGTGCTGAAGAGCAACATTTGACTAGTAACCAGTAAAATTACAGAGTCCACGCAAATCTTGTGTTGAGTCATACTCGCAAATATCACCTCTAAAAGTTCTACTATTAGAGTATGACCACCAAATCAATGAATCTATGACAAATAATATATAAAATGTATGCACACAAATGCTGGTACGATAACTGGAGCTGGTTAGGCCCACCATATAAACATAAAGCAGTGGACACAAGCCCGAAGGACACGGGACATTATTCAGTACAATCGTAGACACGGTAAGTGACGTAGCAAAATATAACGAGTATTGATGATTGGTTTAGTTTGGTTTATGGGGTTTAACGTCCCAAAGCGACTCAGGCCATGAGAGACGCCGTAATGAAGGGCTTCGGAAATTTCGACCACCTGGGGTTCTTTAACGTGCACTCACATCGCACAGCACATGGACGCCTAGCTTCTCACATCGAAAAGAAAGAATCGATTAGGACAAAAGGAAAACAAAATACCGTAAAAAGGAAAATACGCATACAAACACAAAGATTGTTGACTTCCGTAAATCGCATAACTAAACATACAGCGGAAATACAGGTCTTTATCGGCATATAGAAACAGCACGCATGTTCGACGGCGTCTAGAATGTAACGATTTTCATATGTGCGGGAAGTTTTCAAAACTCAGCCAAAGCCACCCGAAAGGTTGAGCCTGCTTGACGAATTGGCCGCATCTGAAGAAGTTTTAGTGTTTTGTGAAAACTGATGTTCGGCAAATATGTTTGTTCCTTGCTGGCTGTACTGCGTTTATGTTAAAGCAGGCAATAAAGAAAAAAAAGCCATTTTTATCTACCATAGACAGTTATAATGGAGCAAGGTTTTCGAAGAATAATATACGGTTTATGAATGAATGAATGTGCGCCATGTTCTCCTGTGCCTCTCCGCAAGCTCGGCAGATGGCTCTCTGCACAGCCGGGGATTAAAGCCGCTTGATAACGGGGATAGGGACTTTACCAAGGATGAGTCGAAGCGTTGGCGCCATGGAGGAAGGAAAGAACTTAGAAGAGGTCCTGACGTCAATTTTTTTGAAGCCGGCGCAGCTGCGCCGCCACCGGACGCTGCTGCAACATTTCTCCTCCTCCTTTCCCCTTCGCATTTTCTTTCTCCGCGACGCTCACGTACCTAGGGCCATTGGCAAAGGTGTTGCTAGTGGCCTGAGTTTTCATAGCAACAGCGTCGCCGTTGCTAATGGCCCGACTTAGTTAACACTAAATTTTGACGTCACTTCCGCCGCACTTTCTCCAATGCATTGGGAATGGCAAGGGCCTCTCCCACTACCGAAGGGTTCGGAGCGCACCCGCGCGCGACTCAAAAAAGAGAGCACTACCCGTGTTGTTATTGTAGTAGCCCTTGGGAGCCGGTGTGGACTTGTGCGAGCGGTACAGTTCCAGCGTTGATTTGCCGAGCATGAAAGAGCGCCACTGGTCGGTCTCTACTTTGGATGGATGGATGGATGGATGGATGGATGGATGGATGGATGGATGGATGGATGGATGGATGGATGGATGGATGGATGGATGGATGGATGGATGGATGGATGGATGGATGGATGGATGGATGGATGGATGGATGGATGGATGGATGGATGGATGGATGGATGGATGGATGGATGGATGGATGGATGGATGGATGGATGGATGGATGGATGGATGGATGGATGGATGGATGGATGGATGGATGGATGGATGGATGGATGGATGGATGGATGGATGGATGGATGGATGGATGGATGGATGGATGGATGGATGGATGGATGGATGGATGGATGGATGGATGGATGGATGGATGGATGGATGGATGGATGGATGGATGGATGGATGGATGGATGGATGGATGGATGGATGGATGGATGGATGGATGGATGGATGGATGGATGGATGGATGGATGGATGGATGGATGGATGGATGGATGGATGGATGGATGGATGGATGGATGGATGGATGGATGGATGGATGGATGGATGGATGGATGGATGGATGGATGGATGGATGGATGGATGGATGGATGGATGGATGGATGGATGGATGGATGGATGGATGGATGGATGGATGGATGGATGGATGGATGGATGGATGGATGGATGGATGGATGGATGGATGGATGGATGGATGGATGGATGGATGGATGGATGGATGGATGGATGGATGGATGGATGGATGGATGGATGGATGGATGGATGGATGGATGGATGGATGGATGGATGGATGGATGGATGGATGGATGGATGGATGGATGGATGGATGGATGGATGGATGGATGGATGGATGGATGGATGGATGGATGGATGGATGGATGGATGGATGGATGGATGGATGGATGGATGGATGGATGGATGGATGGATGGATGGATGGATGGATGGATGGATGGATGGATGGATGGATGGAATATAGGAGCGTCCCCTTTGAAACAGGGTGGTAGCAGTGGCTATCATGCTCATTTTTTGCGCACTCGCTGCCGCGCCACCTGGCTCAATCTCTGGGCACAGCTGTTACCTGAAGCAGCTGGGCAGTGAAGCCGAACTTGCGGCTGAGCATGCGTACTCGGGAAGTCCACATGGTCTGGGTACTCTTGAAACCCATGTAACGGAAAACTCGGCGCGCCTATCGCTGGTCGTCGATCTGGCGCAGCCGGCTCTCGAAGGCTAGCTTGCTGCTCGCTTCCCGTGCCTCGAACGACGACCACCCCAAGTCGCCCTGGATAGCCTCAACCGCCACGCGTCCATGGCATCCCAGTCCACGCTTCCCACCTCGCATTGCCCTCACTCCAGCCATGCTCGGGTACCAGCCGACCCACAGACAACTGCTTTGGCAAAAGTCAGTGCTTGGACGTGCACAGCCTTCCATAGCTCGCGCACAAGCAGGTACCTGTTACGCCTCCACATCAAACGCCGGCGCAGCACGGCACCGGCAGACTTATCGTAGATGGTCCTCGTGCGCCCCAGGAGATCTGGCGCCGTTAACAGGGTGACACCTAGGTACCGGTACTGGGCAGCCAGTGGGATAGCCTCATTTCCTGGCAGGAACACTGAGTCGATCTCCAATTTGCCAGAGAACTGCAGGACTGCGGACTTTTTGGGCATGAATATGTCCGGCCCAGCTGTGAAAGGGGGTGGCACTCAGGGTGATGAGCTGCTGGAGATCGCTGGTCTTTTCTGCCAGAAGCTCTAGGTCGTCAGCAAAGGCTAGCCCAGGCAGCACCCAGGAGTAGGGAAGGTCCTCGATGAGGTACCTAAACGGGAAGCCCAGTCATGAGTCGATGAGGCTCCGCTCCAGCCCAGAGACATATATATAGCATGTAGAGCAGTGAGGAGAGCGGACACCCTTGCTTTAGGCCTCGATCCACTAGAACTGCTAGAACCGGCTGTGAACAGGCGTCGCCCAGGCATGCAACCACGGTGTTTTCAGCGTAAAGCCGCCGCAAAAGGTCAATCCACAGTGGAGGCATGTATAGGTTCGACATCCGATCCAGCATCAACTCATGGGGAACGCTAGGACTTGCCGCGTGATTCATTTCGAGCCAGCTGAATTGTTTGGCTGAGGGTGAACAGGTAGTCTTCGAGGCGCTGGTTTGTCCTGAATCCGTTCTGTAGCTCTGTCAGCGCACCAGAGCTGCTCAGGCACTCATCTTTGCTATTGCCGCCATTGCGTTTTGGAAATCAATTTTTTCTCTCCTCTTTTCCAGCTTAACTAACTATATGGCTGTTATCCCAATAATTTTTGCCGCTGCAAGTCTTCAACTAATTTTATTTTTCATAATGAATGGTTGTGCATTTATAAACAATCAGAAAGTTTGAAATTTAGAGGCTGTTTCCTGTAATGGCCGCAGGTTCCGCCACCATTCGTAAACACCCGAATTTTGACCAATCAAAACCGCCGTTTTTTGATACATGGACCCTATGAGAAGTTTCGCAACTGGTAGTATTGAGGAGCTCTGACTGCCTCTGGAGTTACCATGGAGGAAGGAAAGAACTTAGGAGAGGCCCTGACGCCCTGACGTGACCGAACGCTGCAACGTCTCTCCTCCTCCTTTACCCTCTGCATTTTCTTTCTCCGCGACGCTCACGTATCTAGGGCCCTTAGGAACGCTGTTGCTAGTGTCCCGAGTTTTAATAGCAACAGCGTCGCCGTTGCTAACGGCCCGACTTGGCTAACCATAAATTTTGACGTCACTTCCGACACACTTTCTCCAGTGCATTGGGAATGGCAAGGGCCTCTCCTAAGTTGTTTCCTTTCTCCATGGGAGTTACCAAAGAGAGCTTCTTTCCTGATCTGCCTTTTCCACTTTCGGATAATAGTTCAACACTGTTTCTTTTCCATAGAATTTATCGAATTTTTGCTTTCTCTTTCCTTCTCTTGTTGTTTATCCCTTTTTTTTTTTATTTCTCCACCCTTGTGACCAGCATACTTACTGGTTAGTTTCCTATTTCTTCTCCTCCATTGTGAGTCAACATTTATTAGTTATAGGTATTTAAATACTTTAGCTGCCCACCTGTTACTGTCCAATTTCCTCAGGTGTTCCTCATATAATATTTTACTCTGAGCTTCCAGTGCTTCGAAAGATACCCAGCCCATATCTCCTTGTACCGCCTCGTTTGTAGTTTTGATGTGGACCCCCAGTGCTAATCGCCCGACTGCTCTCTGATTTATTTCTGATGTCGACTGTACCTCAGCTTTTAGGCACAAAGCCTCATTTCCGAAAGCTACAGTGAACTAGAATACTGTAGCACCGTGTCCGAAAGTAAACCCGGGTGCTGGTGCCACACGCGTCAATTTTAGAGCGCAGCTCTTTGGTGCCCGTCCCTGGGTTTCGCGTCGGCGTCGGCCTCGTAACCAGCTCCGTCCCTTTCATCTCTCCCAGTTCAAGCTGGCGCTTCGGCAACCGGAGCCTCGCAGGAAGAGGGGGGGGGGGGGTACACTCAACGGCGAACAATGGGGGCACGAGCACGCGCAGCAACCGGAGAACACGAGGAAAGGAAGGCGGGGGGGGGGGGGGGGGGGGGGGGTTCGCCGGAGGCAGCGCTAGCAGCGACTAACTGATGACGCTGCCGCCGCTAGCGAGTCAAGACAACGTGATTGTGTACCCGATTGTTTTATAGGAAGGGAAAGGCGTGGTAACTCACTTGTTTTCTGTGGACACCTCAACCGCGCCGTAAGGGAAGGGAGGAAGGTGGGCAAGAAAGGGGAAAGAGAAAGAGGATCCGTAGTGGAGGGCTACGAAGTAATTTCGACCACCTGGGGATCTTTAACGTGCGCTGACATCGCACAGCACACGACGCCTCTTCGTTTCGCCTCCATCGAAACGCAGCCGCCGTGGTCGGGTTCGAACCCGGGTACTCCGGCACAGTAGTCGGACGTCTTACCACTGCGCCACCCCGGCGGGGCGAACACCATCGCCGCCATGCAGAAAGAGGAGGAGGCCCCCCCTCTTTCTGCGTGGCGGCGAGGGTGCTCTTCGGTTGCCTAAATGCCGGCTCGCTATCAGCGGTTGTTGTCGTTGTGGCTGTAGGAAGAAGAAAGACGATTACGTTACTGCCTAATGCGAAATTTGAGCGCAGCTCATCAGCTGTTTCACCTTTTCGATAGATTTAGGCAAAGATTTCGAGCAGGACACGTATGTACAATTACAGACAACTTTTTTTTTTCACAGGTATTCCTTCAAGAAACACTCCACTAACAGTTCTCGGCTGTCATAAAAGAAGCTTTGTGGTCGGAGAAATGAAGAGAGCAATTAAGTTATCGGTAGGTCGCGGGAGGCAGCGCGTGAGCCCATAGGAACGTTGCGCGACGATCAGATAGCAGCGTCTGACTGATGCCGCTGACGCTGCTAGCGAGTGAAGAGAACGTGACTCTGCGTTTCGGCTTAGGATGCACGCACCGTGATCCGCTGATAGGGAGCCGTCGTTCCGGCAATCGGAGAGCACCCTCGCCGCCACGAAAGAAGAGGGGGGGGGGGGGGGAGGGGGTATAAGCAGTGGCGAACGGGGGAACGCGCGCAGCAATCAGATAACACGCGCGGCTGGCGCCACGCAGGAAGAGGGGGGCTGAAAGGGGGCGGAGCTGGTTACGAGGCCGACGCCGACGCGAAACCCAGGAACGGGCGCCAAAGAGCTGCGCTCTAAAAGAAAATGCACAGGCCTACTGCTGGCTCTGTAGCTGAGCTATAGTGTTCTAGAACACTATAGCTGAGCCACCTGATTTACTGATTTATTTATAGGAAGGGAGAGGCGCGGTAACTGTCTCACTTGTTTTCTGTGGACACCGCAACCGCGCCGTAAGGGAAAGGAGGAAGATGGGAGTTAAAGTAGAAAGAGAGAAAGAGGAGCCGTAGTGGAGGGCTACGGAGTAATTTCGACCACCTGGAGATCTTTAACGTGCGCTGACATCGCACAGCACACGACGCCTCTTCGTTTCGCCTCCATCGAAACGCAGCCGCCGACGTCGGGTTCGAACCCGGGTACTCCGGCACAGTAGTCGGGCGTCTTACCCCTGCACTACCCCGGCGGTGCGCTGAGCCACCTCCGCTGCCTCGTGCGGACAGAAGAGAAAATAGAGAAGAAAAAGAAGAGGGAGAGAAAGACGCGCGCCTCAACAACAGTCGTCGTTCACCACCGAAGCAGTGGCGGGTGCAATCACGGCCTACAACAGATAAAATTCGGTGGCTGGCCAAGGCTGGCTAGCCCCCGCCGCAAGCGGCGTCGACCTACCGTCCCAGCCCCGTAGGGCCAGGAACTGCCACCCTTCACCCCCTCCTGTCCCCTCCCCCCTGTTCCAACAGGAGGTGGAGGGGGTCCGCTATCAGCGGATCACGGTGCGTGCATCCCTTTCTCACTCGCTAGCGGCGTCAGCGGCATCAGTCAGTCGCTGCTATCTGTTCGTCGCGCAACGTTTCTATGGGCCCACGCGCTGCTTCCTGCAACCTTCCGATAACTCAATTGCTCTCTTCATTTCTCCGACCACAAGGTGGTGGTAACAACTTTTATTGCCACGAAATGAAAGGAATTATTTCGGGCTGGGGCGAGTCTAGGGTGGCCTCCAGTCGGGAGCGACCTCTTGAGCTCGCGTGACGAGGGCCAGTTGCGTAGTTTTCCTTGGGCTAGCCAACAGCTTGTCCCATTCCTCCGCTGAGGGAGCTGGCAAGAGTGTCTTTGGAGGGGGATTGCTGGCGCATTCCCACAGTATATGGTCTTGAGTGGCCTGCGTCCCGTCACCGCAGTGCCGGCATGCAGGGTTGAATTCTCCGTTTGTAATTAACGATAGTCGGTAGGGGCTAAGAATGGCCTTTGTTTGTAGGCGTCTGAGTGTCGTGGCTTGCGCCCGGTCGAGGTCGGGGTGAGGGGCGGGGTACGTGCATCTTAGCTCGCGATAAAAGTTTGTTACCTCCGCGTATGTGCGCGGTGCCTCCACAGGCGCGTCCGTTCCCGATAGATCTCCCGTCTCCCGGTTGGTTAAGCCTCGGGCTAGACGGTCGACCCCTTCGTTTCCGGAGTTACCCGCGTGAGCCGGAACCCATACGAGATTGATGTTGTGATTGAGAGATCGGTTGCGCAGAATTCGCGCCGCGAGTGCGTTTACAGAATTTTTGGCGAAATTTTGAACGGCGCTTTTTGAGTCGCTTAGAATAGTTTTGGTGTGGGGATCCGCGATGGCCAGTGCGATAGCTACTTCCTCTGCCTCGCATATGGAGCTAGCATGAAATCTTATAGCGTTAATGAAGGTTGACTTTGGAGTGGCCATACATGCCACGTATGCTCCGTTTTTGATGTGCTGAGCTGCATCCACGTACACTGCTTGTGGATCGTCCTCGTACTGTTTCTCAAGGGTCTGTGCCCTTGTCTTCCTGCGGGCATCATGTCTACCTGGTAGCATGTTTTTGGCTATTGGTTTAACAACTAGTCTACTAGTTATGTCAGCCGATAAATGGGATGTTGCGCACACCTCCTCAGTGGGGTGGATGTGGAGCTTGTCGAGAATTACGCGTCCCGCAAGGCTGCGTGACAGGCGGGTCACTTGTGCTGTCTTATGGGCTTCAATTAGTTCAGATAGTGTGTTAAAAATTCCTAACTGCAGTAGTCGATCTGAGTTAGCGTATACTGGTAAGCTAAGGGCCGCTTTGTATGCTGTTCTAATTATGCTATTAAGTGCATGTTCGTCCCTACGACGCAGATGATAGTACGGGCAAGCGTACATGATTCTGCTTATCATAAAGGCTTCGATAATCCTGCACAGGTCGGCTTCTCTCATACCCCTGCGACGTGTGGCAATGCGTCTCACCAGCCCACCTATCTGGTGCGCCGTGACGCGTAGCCGGCGTATAGCTTCTGTGTTCTGCGTATTATTCTGAATCAACATTCCGAGAACTCTGATCGTGGCTACCGGGGGTATCGGATGGTTGTCAATGTGTAACTGGATAGGTTCTCGAGAATCTGGCTTTACCTGTGAAGCTTGTTTGTTCCTTATAACTAATAGTTCTGATTTAGCCGGTGAACAGGTAAGGCCGTTTTCCTGCACATAAGACTGTACCGTGTCGATAGCTCGTTGTAATGAATCTGTAATATCTCCATCGGAGCCAGAATTGGTCCATATGGTGATGTCGTCGGCGTATATGGAATGATGTATGTGTGGGATATCATCTAACAGACGCGGGAGGCCGCTCATAACGATGTTGAAGAGAAAAGGTGAAAGTACGGCGCCTTGCGGTGTTCCTCTCGTCCCTAGTGTAATTTTGTCGCTAACTTTGTCAACGAAATGGAGCGTAGCCGTACGCGCATTCAGAAAGGCAGCGATGTAGTCGTATGTCCGTTTGCCTACGTGTAACTGTGAGAGGTGATTGAGGATGGAAGCGTGTGACACATTGTCGAAGGCCTTACTCACATCGAGTCCCAGGATGGTTCGCGTGGCTCTTATGCGATTTGTATCTAGAATGTCTTGTTGAATTTGCCACATAATGTCCTGAGTCGAAAGACCTGCTCGAAACCCAATCATGGACGGGGGAAACGTGCCTTCCGCATCGGTGTGCATAAGGAGCCTGTTTAAGACAACGTGTTCCATTACCTTCCCGAGACATGACGTTAGCGAGATTGGGCGGAGGTTCCCCATCTCGAGTCTTTTGCCCGGTTTAGGTATGAAAATAATTTTAGCGTGCTTTCATTCCTCAGGGACGCTGCCCTCTGTCCAGTACCTGTTGAAGAGGTCCGTAAGAGCCTCTACTGACTGGTCTTCTAAATTGCGCAACATCTTATTGGTGATGCAATCTTCCCCCGGTGCCGAGGTGGTGTTAATTTTGTTAAGAGCAGCCCTAATCTCTGCTACGGTAAAGACGCTATCCATGCGAGGATTATCCAATCCTGAGTACCCATCTGGCGTGGGTATATCCTGGGAGGTGTTAATGTATTTATCTTTTAAAGTGGTCATGAGCTCTTCGTCGGTGCCTTGGAAAGATTGCGAGATCCTATGTAGGTTCTTGTGGGAATCTGCCTTAGTTCTCGTAGGGTCCAGTAAATGTCTAAGTAAAAACCACGTGTTCTTGTTGCCCAGTTGCCCATTAAGGCGGTCGCAAGTCTGATGCCACTGTTCTCGGCTAAGTTCCCACGAGTAAGCCTCGATTTCCTTTTCAAGCCGGGTTAGCCGAATTTTTAAACGTCGGTTATGCTTATTTTTACGCCATCGAGCATGGATACTTCCTTGTGCTTCAATCATGTGCACTAGCTTAGCGTCCGGACTGGGGCTGCTGTCCTCAAGGGCAACAGTTTTTGAAGTGTTTGCGGCGTCTTGCAACAGACGCTCCGTCCATTGTCTTAAATCTACTATACTTTCCGCTGGCCTTTGCGAGCGGACATATCTAAAGGCGTCCCAGTTCGTGTGCTTCACTTCCTGGCGACGCATTTTGCAATGCGTAGCTCGGAAAGTGGTACATAGTACATAGTGGTCGCTTCCTATGTTTGTATTTAGGTTTTCCCATCTCGCATCGGGGATATTTCTGGCAAAGGTAAGGTCAGGGCACGTATCCCTGGTTACACTGTTACCAATGCGCGTAGGTTTATCAGGGTCGACGAGTAAGGTATGCCCTAGCGCCTGGGCTGTCTCCCATAATTTAGTTCCCTTTCTACTGTTAACTGAGTAGCCCCATTCTGCATGGGGTGCGTTAAAGTCTCCAACAGTCAGCAACATTCCATTATGAGCGGCTACATGCGCCTTACGGAAGAGTGTGGCTATTTTCGTGCTGTTGTCTTTAGGTGGACTATATACGTTTAGAATGTAAAGGGGAGATTCTGTTCGTTTGTTCGGCAGGATTTGTATAAATGTATGAGAGACCTCCGGTATTTCCAAATCTAATTGGTTTGCAGTTAGATTACGGTGTACAAGTGTAGCTGTGATCGGCCGGCACTCAGCCGACACTTTCTCATTGTATGCTGTATACCCTGCAAGCTTTACTTCTGTATTCGTCTCTTGAAGTGCTATGACTACCGGCCTGTTTGTTTGGGCCAAAACTGCATATTCCAGAGCCTTGCGCTTGGCTCGGAATCCCCTGCAGTTCCATTGCCACACTATAACAGGTGTACTAGCCATCGCGTATCGGGTAAGGTTCCGCTCGCGCGGGTTGCAATACGCTGGGTCGGAGAATGCTGCTGGGGGACGGACGCGCCGAAGCACCGTCAGCTGGGCGTGAGAATGCTGTGTTGGCGGGAGGCAAAGAGCCTGCATTTGGCGTTGGAGATATCAGATTGCTAGGGGATGCTAGTGCGTTAACCCTGGTTGTAAGCGTGTCGAGTTTAGCTAGGACAGTTTCGAAAGTAGTCGGAAACTTTTCCATTGTGTCAGTTACTTTGTTAAGCTGTGGTATTAATTTCTGGATAGTTTCCTCCACCTTGGCTAGTCTTTGGTCTATTTTTGCAAATCTCTCTTCATAATTACTCTCTAAGTCATCTGTATCTGGCCGAGGTACCGAAGGTGCCTTTCGTTTGTTACGGCGGTTTTGATCTACTTCCATGTCCTCATTGCGGCTGACTTCAAGGCGAGCGCAAGCCACAGACGACTGTTCATTTTTTGATTGCGCATTTGCAGTTTCTAGCTGTTTGATTTTTGCGTTAGACTGAGCTAACTGTTGTTGCAGTTGTCGGACTAACTCTGCCAGCTCCCTTACCTGTGGGTCGGGTGCTCGGCGTTGCTTGTCTGTAAGTGGAGTCTTCCATGCCAAATGTTTGGCAGGTCTTCCTTCTTCTCCGGAGTTGGAGTTGATCCGCGAGCTGCGTCTCTGGGACGATGACCTGCTCCTATCTCTGCTCCCACTGCGTCCACGTAGAGGGGGAAAAGAGTCATCTCTTGGTTCCTGCAGCTGAAGTGGTGGACTTGTGGCGAGGTCAGTTGGGGGACTGCTGCTTTGCAGTGGCGGGAAGGATTCATCCCTTGGAGGTGGTTGTTGGTGGCCGCGTTCTCGGGGACGGGACTGGCGGCCGCTTGGCGAACTGTCTGGGTCAGTGGCAGTGTCCGTGGGGGACTGTGAAGATTTGCGCCTGTGGCTAGACACGAAGCGGTATTTGCAGCTTCTGCTGCCTGTTGGATGTGAGCCTTTGCATACGATGCACATGGCTTGGCAGGTAGGTGGTTGGCCGGCTGGTGGGGAGTCGTGAGCGACGCCGCAGCGGCGGCATGTAGGTATTCGTGGTTGGGGGCACACGTCCGCTCGGTGACCCAGCTTGCGACAGTTGAAGCACGCCTCCGGACGAGGCTTCAAAGGGAAGACTTCGAAAGTAAACCCCAAGTACCGCACGTATTGGGGCAGCTCGGTGTTGGCGAACGTAACGACGAAGTGCTGCGTCTTGCCCATACGACGCGCAGCAACGATGGGGAGATCGGGATTTCGAGCGCGGAGCTCAGCCAGGATCTCGGCATCGTTTTCGTAACTGTAGGCTCGGTACAAAATCCCCCGTACGGAATTGTCCGGGGCTGGGGCGTAGGCGGCAACCGGGACTACTGTCTTGTCGATGGTGATGGTGCCGATCTTGGCGTAAGACACTGCACGGGCATTGTCAGGCGTGCTCACCGTGATGGTGTTGTTAGTGGGGTGTATGCGGACTTGGTCGGCAGTAACCGCTAGGCGGTGGTCGACGTTGGCGGCTGCGTAGATAGCAAGTGCAAGTCGTGCGGGGCCTACGGTGTGAAGGTTCAGCGTGCCCTGTGGACGGAGGACGATCTTGAGGTGTTCCGAGGGCAGGCGGGGCAGAGGACGCTTTTTGGTCAAAGGTGGAGGGCGTCCGCATGTCCGCGGATTCGGTACAGTCGATGTCGTGGCTGGCGTCTGGGCCTCGGCAGGTTGTTTCTTGGGCGGAGATGGTCTTCGGTACCGGCGTTGCATCTCGAATGCCGTCCATGAGCCATCGGATAACTCCGCGGCGGTAATGTCGGTGCCTTCCACAGTGTAAGGCATAGTCAAGGCGGTGTTGGGCTTGGCGGGACGCGACGTCGCCACCGCCGCTGCGCGCGAACGCGCCGATGTCGTGAGGCAGCGATAGGCTTAGCTGTCGCAGCTGTTGCGGCCAAAAATATTTGGTCGAAAAATCATCAAACTGCTTGCCTTGGTCTGGAAATCAGCACACCGGGTCCGGAGCGATAGACGAACGTCCAGGGCAAAGTTGGTGAACGCAAGTGGCAAGAAATACGAAATTTTGCTGTGAAATCACGGAGCTCATGTGAGATGCGTCCGCTCCTCCGACCACAAAGCTTCTTTCATGACAGCCAAGAACTGTTAGTGGAGTGTTTCTTGGAGTAATACGTGTGAGAAATGAAAAAAAAAAGTTGTCGGTAATTGTACATACGTGTCTTGCTCGAAATCTTTGCCTCAATCTGTCGAAAATGTGAAACAGATGATGAGCTGCGCTCAAATTTCGCATTAGGAAGTAATGTAATCGTGGGTAATTTTTGATAATTTCACATTGACCCCATTCACTATCAGGTTTAGCAGGCGGCTGTTATGGCAACCAAGGATGGCAACCCTGTATTGTGGAGACGCCATGACGTTGGGCGGCTCGAAACTAAAAGCACTATACACCATTTTCCAGTTTAGCCTCACACCCAGCGAGTTCGCAGCGCGCTAACTGCTTTCCTCCTCTCTGGCTTGTGGGATCTGTGGTAGTCTGCCATATTTTCAGTGTGCAAGCTTTGAATTCGACGCATTTTCTTCGCGTTTGTTCTTTTTCGTGGATTTGGCGACATGACAACGAACTCTAGATCTACTGGGAACCATTGCGTAGTCTCCGGCTGCAACAATAACTACCGAAAGTGAAAAAGACTGGAAATGGAAACCTGTTAAGTTCATGACCAGCCGCGCCGGCACTGTGGTTGCAAGCTTTTTCAGCTGCGTAGATTTCCTGCGGACGAAGAGCGGTCTGCGTTTCGCCCGATTTATGCTGCACCAAAATCTGAGCGATGCGACAAGGCAGCGACGGAAGCGATAGTTTTAGCGATGGAAAGCGCCGCTGTTGCCCGTCGCTCCACGGGCCTATCGACGAACGCTAGCTCGCTGTACTGACAACATAGCCTAATCTAGGCACGAATTTTGCCAACGTAACACGGCGAAGTTGACGCGCAATTTAACTTAGTAATTCGAAAGTACTCAAACCCTACGATCGCGACCTTGCGGAACGACCGATAAAGCAGTCGAACGCGCATACGAAGTGTACCGCTAGCAACGGACCTGTCGCGATCGATCGAACAGTAGTTCCGATTAATACGAAATATAAAAGCGAATTCTGATGCGTAAGTATAATTTGCAGGCCATATGGACTGAGGGTAAGAGTGCGATTATTCCACACAAGCTCTTGCGCGCGCACACACATTCGATCAGAAACTGGAAGAGACAGTGTAGAAAGAACATCCATGTCTAAAGGCGCTGCACGCCCGTTCCGGTTTATCTTCGCGCTATGTACAATCGGAATATAACGATCTATGAAGCCAGTCAAGGCAAATACCTCTATAACAAGTCGTCACTTAGCAGAGAAAATATGTTTCCGACGTGTTTCGACGCCGGTCTACCAGCGTCCGCCCTGCTGCACGCTGTTCATTTGTCAGATACTTGAGACGCCGTTTGCAACAGTTTGCAACGCCGTCCAACCAGAGCTCGGATTTCATATACGCCGTACGGTGTCTAGATGGGTAGGTGTGCCGACCGGCGGGGGTAACGCGTGCCTTTTCTTCATGACGCCGCAGTGGCGCCACCAGCGAAAGCCCGGTTCATGACCGTTTCCTCCGGCCGTCGCCACGCATGACAGAAAACGACTCGCTTCACTTTTTTCCAAGTGCAAATGAGTTTATTGCAAACAAGCTGTCTTACGGGAATAGGGAAGGGATGTAAAAATATTACAAAGGTAGGGGAGCCGAGTTTAAGGCTGTTTTTTTTTTTTTTACGTACAGCGTGTTTGCTGCGTTCCCGATTTTTCAGGCAAGCAACTCCAAACACTTATGTCACTTCCTCGTTCTTATTTTTTTTTCATTAAATGTTCCACACCATCACAAGGCAACGCGAATATAAACACAGTAGTCAGCTGTGATTTATGCGTGTGCATGGGCGTAAGCAGACCTAGCGAATAAATAAAATAAAACGAGTGCATAAGCTTGTATTGCAAAACGGTATCTTCTAGCTGAACTTTTGAAAGTGCAATAAATGACATGCACACATTAGTGTTTTTGAGTCAGTGAAGTAACACACCCCAAAATCATGCCTATGCGTTCAAAGCACGCGTCTCAATTTCAGGTGTTTTCTTTTTTTCTTTTTTTTCGCGCGTTTTCATGGGCCAGGTTCTTGCTCTTGACCAAGAAGTGGAGGCGCATGATAGAGTAAAACTTGACGACGCTGTTAGTGATCTCAATCTTATGCTCCTCACAACCGATCATAGGCGGAGGTTTGAGCTGCAGAAAAGAGGCGAAGTCTGCGAGACTTTCTCGCCTCAGTTCAGTGACTGTGAAGCAGTGACTGAAGGTCTCCTCGAGAGATGTCACGAGACTGTTCAAAGCATCAGATGGGAATATTAAGTTCCCCATGCTTACGTGGGCTGTGAGAGCGGCCACAGGCGGAAGGGGAGCTTCTGGCGATGCCAGCAAAACAGTGGCACAATCGGCGCATTTAGTCTTTGAAAGAAACTTTTGCGCCACGTATCCTGCCAAATAGAAAATCAGCCGCGAATCAATTTTTCCTACCGCCAGGCTGCTGTGGTCGTTGTCAAGCTGGCAAGCGCTGAGCATTTTGTGTGCCGCCTGCACATTCCCTATGTCCAGTAAGTCGTCCACATACCTCTGCTGGGTCTCTGCTTTTGCTATATATGACATCATCGGTGTCAAGCAAGCTGCTTAGTAGACCGGGTGAAACATTCCCATCATCAGGTGACTTGGCCAAGTTCATGAACTCCAGAGTGTTTATCGAGATCAAGAACTGAACGGGGGTTGGATGGTCGTTACTTCCTGTCATTTGTTGCAAAACCCCGAACAGTTGCTCCAAGATGTCTTGGCTTAGTCTGGCGGTCATTAAGTACCTGTAGCCTATTTTGGACGACAGATAATCCAAGAGGGAAAGAGTGCTCGACAGCATGACTCGGAGGCCTTCTGCAGTGCTCCCTGATAAGAATTCCTCCTTCTGAGCACAGCGTTGCCACTCATCAAGATAGGTGAGGAAGTCACGAAGTCGCCGAGCTTTCGCAGAGTTCGGGCGGCAGCTGGAAATCTTGAAGTCATGATGCTGATGATCTCCTGCATCAATTTGACAAGTTCATCGGTCGCGTGAACTGAACCGTGGTTGTGCTCAATCTGCTGTCTATACGTGAAAAGACCACGCCGGACATCATCAGAGAACAAGCGAAACGCATAATTTACGCGCATCTTCTCGAATGTGTCGGGCCTTACAACAGCTTTGTGTACCCTGGGCATTGCCTTCAAGCCGACATGGCTACGTTGATCTAGCTGCCATGCGGCATCAACGTGACTGATGGATGCCACGCCCTGAGGAGTTGTTAAAGGGTGCTGGAGCAAGCTGTTTCTTACATTCTTCACCAAATGGGGAAAATCGGAGACGAAGTGCAAGGAGCGGTTCTTGTCCACAGGGTGCGGCGACTTGCAGACAACTTGTCCTGCTTTCCCAGAAATTCCAAAAATACGCCACATGGAACGATTCCAGCTAGCAGCGTCTGTTGTTATGAAATCCACAAAAAGTGAGGCATTTTCTGCCATTATCACACCCTCCACCGTAATTTTTGCTAGCACATCAGCTTTCACGTTCCCCTTCGAGGCGAAAACGCCAAGCACCTGGTGCCACTTTCCCGTGAATGGTTGAAAGATAACAACTAGGGCGTGATCCGCCAATTCTGAGCTGGAGCTAGATGAAAAGTTTTCGAGGTCCACCAAACCGTTCACTTTCCCATGTGACTGACCGTCAGGTTCTCGGAAAGTTTAATTTCATCCATCATAATGCCGCCATGACGTTGCTGCTCCGTCATGCATATGCATTTTTCCTTCAAGGCAGCAAACACCCGTTTGTTGAAGCCGAATCCGCTTCGAAATCCGCGCAGGTACCGTTGGAGACACGTTCTGCCGGGCAGCAGCATGATCTTCTCCTTGCGCAGGTTCTCATAAAGCCGTTTGCTCCTCATCCGCATTATTAAGCATTCGAGCAGCCACTCGCGCTGGTACTTAAAACCCTTCGTGCTTTTCCGCTTTGAAGCATTTAAACAGGCCATGACTTGTGACTGTTGTCTTACTGGCAAATTTTCTATTCTTGACATGAGCGCGCAGCTTTCTAGTTTTGAGTTCTTTCTCCTCATCTCTTCCAGTTTTGTCTCAAGAGTAAACATATTTCGCTTCAGTCTCTTGAACTTTGCGGTTACAAGCTTTCTCTTCTTTTCGCGCTCCCTCGACCTCCGGTCCTTTGTTCTTTTGTACGACAGCTGATTTAGGAGAAACTTCTTAACGTATCGGCAATGCAAACAGGAGTCTCCTTGACTTGTGGCGATGCCGACGCATTTGGAGCTGAATGTTGTGTTTCCGTGGATTCTTATATTCTTGGATTTCGCGAGGACGGTGTCAAGTTAGTCATTGCATTTTATGCCCTGACATGGAATCATGGCATCCACGTCAGCCAAAAGGTCCCCAACCTGTTCACGAGTTTCCAAATCCAGCTTCTGTGTTACGGCGCCTTGCACGGACACGGTGGCTCGCAGTTTTGACGCACAGTGCTCCAGGAGTATTACTTTCACCAGAACGATGCTCTGTCCGCTTTTTCTGCAAGTCGAGAACGCAGAGGCGCCAGAATCTTCAATAGAGTGATGTGTCCAGCCGCTGTGGGATACCGTGCAGGTAGTGAAGTCAATGTCAACCGGACGAGGTGACACTTCGGTTACAGACGTAGAGATACCTTCACTGGAGCTTGAAGGTACTGGATCGTCCGGCACTGTCTCAAGGTCGTGGCTGTCATTTCTGGCAGCCTTGGTTGGGCGGCAGCCTGTGGAATTCTTCGTCTTTCGTTTCGCGGTCACCTTTCTTAACAGGTAAGCAGGAGCATCGGGCAGGGCAGAAGGCACGGCATCTTTCGTCAATCGTGGGTGAGAACGTGGGAGGCTAACAACGTTGCCTTCTATCATATATTTGTAATCCCGTTTGATACACTCTTGGTCAAAATGCCGATCACACACAACGGAGTGTGGCTGCAACCTCTTGTCGGCACGATGAAGAGCAAGCTCCCACCTTTTGAACAGTTCGGGATCCCGCGGCGCCGAAAACAGCGAGACTTTCAGTCCTTTTCTCGATGACTTGTAGCCGGATTTGCAGAAGGGTGCGAAACAAGTTGTGTCCTTTTTGGTCTTCATTCCGATCACTTCTCACAAAAAGCGCAGCGCCTGCTCCGCTACGGCGCCTGCATGTGGACGATGACAGACAGCAAACAGACGAGAAAACAGGTAGCTAGTGTCGTCTGTTTATTGTTTCAATGCCAGACCGCAAAAGTCTCAGTTTCAGCTACTATTTTGACTGATAACGCAAGTAATAAGTAATGTTTTTAAACAAAAATGAGGTTAACAAAACGCGCGATGCGATTGCGACAAGTAGCAGACGATCCGCCGGTGAGCACCGGGCGGAGAACAGCAGCGCCAGTTTCGTCGTCATGAAGCGGAGGCACGCGGAACTACGCTTTGTGCCCTGCCGGTCGGCACACCTACCCATCTAGCCACCGTTATAGTGCTCTAGAATCTTCTAGAACACTATACCACCGTATACGCCATGTCATGATTCGCCATAGGCCCTCTCTCTCTTTTTCTTTCCCCCTCTCCAATGTTGCGTTGTGGGGTGATGCTACATTCACACCAAATCGGTCTAGGGGCGGAGCTTCTGCTTTTCACGTGACCATTGACGTCATGGCATCGGCAAAAAACACATACAAAAAAGCTTTGCTCCGGCGCGGCGGCTGCGCGGAAAGCGTCGCCGAGGTAAGTCGCCTGCTTCAACTTTAGAGCCATAACGGCCGCTTGTGTACCCTGCACTCGTTGTAGCTAGCCAGCAGCGGGAACTTAAAATTCCTTATGCTAGCATAAGCAGACTTTCACTTTTTATTCACTTTTCTTTTTTTTTTTTTTTTGCAAATCTTCGCCGAAAGATCGCGCGAACCTCGTTCAGTTTCACACTATAATATAGCTGCTGCAATAGAAATGTGAGTGATGATTATACAAACTTACTATGTGCACTCGATGTGAGCTTAGAGATATTGTTCTTGAACGATACCTTTAATTGTGATCATTCGAACCGCGCATTTGCTGAGCTACGCCGATCATCAAAATTATAGGCTTACCGATCTATAGCTGCATATATGCAGCTAATAAAATGGCACATTTTTAGCTGGCATGGCGTTTCGTCGGCACTTACCTCGATCATGCACAGGACCTTCATGATGAGGTCGTCATTGAATTCACCAGCTGGCATATATATATATATATATATATATATATATATATATATATATATATATATATATATATATATATATATATATATATATATATATATATATATATATATATATATATATATATATATATATATCCTTTTCTTCGGTCCCTCGTTTCGACGACGAGGGCTGGGGCGTTTAATTTCTTTATCCTTCGCTTAGCGGCATTCCTTTGTGCTAATAACGCAAATGGGAATTGTTTTGCGGCGTTGCTAAACATGTCCATGTATATATATATATATATATATATATATATATATATATATATATATATATATATATATCCATTTTACACTCGGGATCTTAATTTATTTCATTTTATACATATGTATATGGTCCTATACCTAATACCCCTTGTCCGTTCTTATGCTGTGCTCATATTTTCTTCTAGCTGCAGCTCAGGTGTTTCATGCAGTCTTCAATACCATATCCTGGAGCAAAAAAAAAAAAATGGTTTGCTTCCACTCATTAACAATATTAATTAAACCGTTAAGAAAAAGAAATAAAGAAAATAAGCTAATTATAACAGTACTGTTTACCATGTCTCTCACAGCAGCATTTTTATTATGCCTGCTCTCATTCGATCATACCGTTCTAATTTAAACAATTCAATTTTTTTTTTAACAGGACAAAAATCTTGACCAGCTAGTTAAGCTCGTGGGGCTATTCTGGACCTAACTGGCTCTAGCTGGAACCAACTGAGGATTTTCCCATAAACTATACCCTAAATGGTGAAGATTTCTGCTTGATATAATTAAAAACAAAATCTCAGAATTGAAAGCATAACCTCATGCCCTTCATAAATTTAGCATAACATACAGTACATGTAGCTTTCACACCATGCATCAACTTTTCTATGCAAGTAAAAGCAATCGATGCATTGATTTTCTCGAAGAAGGCATGATATGCAGGGAAGACTTCGAAGTCATTAAAAAAACAAGTTTATTTATTATGTACATTATTTACATTGAAATGAACACAATTTCATTACAGAGAACAAAAAAAAAATGAAGCCATATGCAGGAATTAAAGACAGAGATGAACTATGCATGCAATAAAAAATGTGCCAGAAACATACTCTAATTTCCAGATATATAGTCTGCACTGTCTATAAAAACCAGCTAAAGAAAGGATAATTCGCATATGGCATACATTGCGTGTGACTCAGGTGTATGAATAGCAATAATGGCATAACATGGTAAACACTCTTTTTTTTTTTTTTTGAAGTATTATGAGTGCTTTTCAATGCACACCATTGCCATCACGTGTGCAGGGCAAAGACCTCTGCCATATACATCAGCTAATTAACGGTTTCTTGTGCCAGCTGCACCCGCCTAGTCCTCACAAACTTCCTGATCCCATCCGCCCACCTTTCTGCCTCCCTCTGTGACGTTTGCCTTCTCTTGAAATGCAGTCAGTTACCCTATAGCAACCATCGGCTAGCTTGCCCGAATATTAAATGCCCTGCCATGTCCATTTCTTCTTGGTTTCAACTAGAATATTAATAACTCACGTTTATTCCTGACCACTCTCTGTGCTCACTTACTGTCTCTTAGTGTTAAACCTATCGTTTTCTATATCAAAACTGTCTGCATTGTCTAAAAGTTCTGTTGAAACCTTTTTTTTAGCCTTCTCATTGCTGCCCAATAGGCAGTACCGAAAAGATACAGCTGTCACATATACTATTTACTTCTTGAGGTATACTACTGGGCAGCTGCCATTCATGATCTGAGAGCTAGTACCTGCCAAATGTACTCCAAGTCAATTTTATTTTTCTAATTATTTGACTGCCATCGAAGAGACAGGCGATTGTTATACCTGTACTTATAAGACATATTTCCTAACCACTTCCAGGTCCTTGCTACCTATTGTAAACTCCTATTTGCTATCCTAGCCTATTAAGTGTTACTTTCATTTTCTCCATATAAAATTTTAGCCCTATTGCTCTACCTTGCCTGTCTAAATTCGTCCCCTGAGTTACTTTGCAAGGCACCAGTATCAATGAATCACAGGTTACTTAGGCGTCATCCTATACCCTTCAGTAAAAAAAAAAAAAAAAAAAAAAAAAAAAAAAAAAAAACGGCTGAATTATTTGGTGAAATGAGAGATAGGGCAAAACTGTGCCTTTCTAAGTCAATGATTGTAATGGGGTCATTTGTCGTGCAGTTGCCTTCGTTTAGGGAGAGGCTTCAGAGATGAACATTCCTTTACTGGTGAACTTTGTACATGCAAGCCAGAACTCTCTGGCACAGAACTGGCCAGCCTTCTGAAAGCACAGTAAAAAAATAATTCGTTTCGGAGAGAACTTTCTCGTTATGACAATGATAAAAAATTGAAGTGCACTTTTCCCAACCTTCCACAATTTTTCTATGCATTTCTGAAGGCCCTGGAGGAACTGCTGGCTCAGACACTGCAACCCCAGAGGTTTCTGTTGAGTCTTTATGGTCATGGAATGTTGACGCGGTCGATGCCTTCGCATCAACTCTGTTCGTTGAAACTTTTCAGGACGCGTCATGGAATCGAAGACCAATGTAGCTGGTGTCAAACAGATAAAAGTTGGACCCACATATATGCTGTGACATATAAGCGGCACTTTACAGAAAAAAAAAAAAAAACATTTTCTCATGTCCTGCAAATTTTTGCCGCTGATGAATATATGCATAATACTGCTTTTACAACATATATATTGTAACAGCAAATTCAATTAACATCATTAAGCTGCCGTCAACACCATTTTTAATATTTTCTTCCCGCGCGCTTCAACAAAGAAATACTGAGTACTTCCGAAATACCGCGAAATACCGAGTGCATATGCATACGCGCACACGCACGCACACACACACACACACACACACGCACACACACACACACATATAGGGCTCCTGATATCATTCTTGAATCTATATGCATGTGCATGCAGATTTGTATATGTAGTTACAGGCGGTTACAGAAAGGCTAAATTACTAACGCTAGTTGAATGAAAAGAAAAAAAGAAAATCAGCTAGGTATAACCATCATCAATTTCAAATCTTGCACATACCGAGTTGTCATTCTTCCAGTATTATTCGCCGAGGATGCAGATTTTTACAACTTCTTTCTCTACCCGGAAAGGCACGCGTCCATAAGAATTTTTCCGTCATATGATGAATCATGGAGAACATGTAAAGAGGTACGCATTTATTAGATTCGTATAAATGACTCATATACACACACATGCACACTCTCTCTCTCTCTTTCGCGCGCACGCAAATAAATTTTGCGCAATCCTTGCTACAATCGAAAAGCGAAATTATTGCTCTTATGTACAGTATAAAGTTCACATTACAGCATTGCACAGTTCGCCTTAATGCTGTCGTGCTGCAGCTAAATGGCGCAAGAAAAATCGAGTAATGCTTGCATGCGTATACACATACATATATTACTGGCTAGAAGCGCCGTCATTGTGAAAGGAACTTACCTTTGGGTGACGAATCGAACTCTCGTGAAGTCCGCACAGCTATACTTTACGTTGTCAGCCGAGATCTCTCCGACTTTTTACAATCTTCTTCGCATTTCAGGTATCAATGTCAGTAGCCTCCCTCCTCATGTATGTCGCTGAGGTAGCGTCGCAAAATGAGTTCCTGACGTTCAGGAGCGTCACTCGTGGTCGCGAGGAAACAGTGGAATGGATAGAGAAGATCGAGAAGCGCGCGCGCGGATCGACGGCCGGAAGGAAGGCGCGGAGCGCGCTTTTTTATGGTATGTATTTCTTGCCGACGCCATGACGTCACTGATCACGTGAAAAGCGGAGGCCCCGCCCCTAGACCGATTTGGTGTGAATGTAGCATCACCCCTGCGTTATAGTGCTCTAGAATATTGGGCCATAGAGAAAGAGATTGGCAAAGAGCGGACACTCCCATAGGGCCCAGCGGCCCATTTGACTGTAGTGCACCAAGCGGCCGGCGGCAACTACATCCGGTCTTGCTGAAGGGCGCGCGATTTGAATGCTAGCCATGCGCTGCGCCCTTCCCTGCCCTTTTGGCACATTATTTTGGTTTTAAATGGTCTGCTAGTATTTCTATTTATTTTCAGCATGCATAACAGGAAAAATAGATTCCCAGTTCTCTAAACTGCCCATCAACGCAGCTGCGCCACAGCCTTTGCAAAACAGTATTGCAGAAACGACGCCAAGTGCTTCGTGAAATCAATTTATTTTGCTGCATATAAAACACGAGATGCAACAGATGTAGACGGATGCATTGACAATACTTGACACACATTAAGCGATGTGCACAATACAGAAAAATTAAAATACACAAGGTGAGAAACAGTACTTAGGTAGAGACAAAAAAAAAGCATAACTGATTTCCGAATTATTGCAAATGATATGTAACAAAACAGGCATTATACATAAACTACACAGTCCCAGTCGCGGCTACCTCAGCAAGGGTAACTTGTATTGTCCAGGGCAGAGAGGAGTACTGACGCTTGAGGAAAGGCCACACCATTCCCTCGTCGCATCTGCCGTGCTTCGGCTACAGTCCGTGGGTCCATGCAGTGCTGTTGGAAAAGGAATGAATATGATGCAGAAGGTTGCAATGAAATGTAAGGCCACTGCACCGCGCACACATCTGTGCATGTGGGTGGGTACTGAAAACTTGGTGAGCAGCAGTTATGGTCCAGAACAGAAAAGCTGTCATTAGTGAAATTGATACAAAAGCTACTCTTGCAACGTAGAGGTCAGTAAATGCAGGCTAACCGAACCTATCTGAAAATACATTTCTACAGAGCGTGAAATAACAGCCACTAAACCTACAATATTCTTCAAGAGCACTGAACAGCTGAAGCAATGAAGCTTGCCGCATAATAAAACATTTTTCACTTTAACGTTGTCCATGTTGAATGTAACGCGACACCACGCAAAAGTAGCCGTTCGCAAAACCGCGGCCTGGCCTCACCGCGGCCGGCGAGCACGCCATGTTGGCTTGCCTTTCATACGCGACTTTGTGAAGCGCAGACCACCGCGCTGAGCTAAACTGCCCGAAATGCCTCGCAGTTTTACAAGAATGCAACATTTCTCACCTTGCGGTTGCCCTGTTAAACGCGACACCACGCAAAACTAGCCGTTCGCAAATCCTCGCGCCATGTCACATGTCATCGCGGCCGGCGAGCCATATTGGCGAGCGCCTTGTCATGCCTGTTGGCTGCCCTTCATGTGCGACTTTGTGAAGCGCAGACCGCCGTACTGAGCTAAATTGCCTGAAATACTGCGTAGTTTGACAAGAAAGTCAAGAATGAAACGTTTCTCACTTTACCGTTGCTCTGCTAAACGCGACACTTAGCAAAACTAGCCGTTCGACAAACTGCGTCACCATGGCCGCACCGGCCGGCGAACACGCCATTTTGGCGCAACGGCGTGCCTTGATGCCTTCACATGCCACTTTGTCAAGCGTTACGAGCTAAACTGTTCGAAATGAAGCTGTTTCCCGAGAACACAACATATTACACCTCGCCGTGGTTGGGAACCGCCAGAGTTACGGCGTAACGAACTGCGCCTGAACAGCTGGCGCGCCTGTTCACGAGCTGCGAAACTTATTGGCACCGGCCGGCATGGTCAGCGTAAACTGCTTGAAATGTAGCGTAGTTAAGCAAAAAACGTTGCTCACCTCGCCGTCGTTTCAAACCGCTGTCGTTCCGCGCAGCAGCCCACGAGAGGTCTGTGCCGCACAAGCGCGGCGAGGCACGAGCACACAGCTTCCTTCGACAACTTCTTGTCGTCTGCTAGTGCTCCGGCGGGCTACCGCTGCAGCGAGTGCCGTCGCGCGCGCGTCCGCGCATGCGCACGTTGGTGCCGCCATCCATCAATCGGCGGCAGCGCAAAAAGTCGCGCGTCACTTCCTGGGGCCAGTTTTCGCCGAGTGACCGCTCTTTACCAATCTCTTTCTCTATGATTGGGCAGTGTGACGACCGGCGCCGGAGAGCGGGCCGCTTTTGCGATGACAAGAACCGACTACCGCGAGAGGGCGCGACGTGCAACAGGGGTGCCACGTTCGCCGCTCGCCGCGTAGCGGCCGCGGGATAGCGGGGGTACAGAGGAGGGGTGCGGTTCTCTTTGAAGCGATTTTCAGACGCTACGTAATTAGTGTGATAATAATTAAGAGGCGACTTATTCCAGGTGCTTAAACTGATCCCTGCCGTTCTTTTACGTCTATTTGGAGACATTGTGCACGCTTGGGTAGTCCTTCGGAGCAGCGCGCTATGTTTGAATCGCTATCTGAAACTCTCAACATTTCTTCCTGTGGACAGTTACAAATCGTCGAGATGAGCAATTTGTACTTAATGTTTGCAAAGAAAGCGTGGTGTTTTGCATTCGTTTTTCCCGTAAGGGAATAAAGGCTACTGCCCAGGAACGCTATTAACACGCGGAGAAAAACAGTGTACACGCGAATCAAAGCTTGTGCTTCGTAAGGCCTCCTTAGGAACACTTATTTTTTACTAACCTTATTTACGAACACCTGCTTACATTTTGCAGCTTGCGCTTAAATACATAACAACGTTTATCTTAAATCGTCAGTAATCTGTGATATATCTCTTTAATCGGTGTTTTTATGCGCCCTAATCACCGCTTATATAAATTACTAATAGTGTGCGAGCAAAACACATTTATTCAACTAATTTAAAGCACTGTGGTATTTACCGGCAAAAAAAAAATAAACAAGGTATACGCGACTCAAGCATTTATTCTTTGTTCGTGATTAACATATACATATATCACGGACATTTGTTTGCGTGCCACTAACCAAAGGGTGAACCAGCCGTTTAGATGAAAAAAAAAAACAAAAACAGAAAGTCAAGTACAGCTACAGCATTACTTCAAATAAAATGCCAAAAATTAAACCTGTCACATGCGTAATACGTTCACAGTGGGCACTTGAGTGCGGACGCTTTACTGGCATCAAATGGTACAGAGCAAACAAATAAAAATAAAAGCACTGATAATTACGCGTCGAATTAGCAGGTATGATGCAGTTCTTGGCGCGCACCGAGAGAAAGCGGAAAAATGCGAAAAAAATGACGAACACCTAATACGCAAGCAATTAAAATAATGCCGAAATCAAATGCGGACATAATGCGTGTTTATTCTTTGAGTGTGTGGTATTAAATATGAGTAATCGACTGGATATACTTGCAACTACTGCTTACCGGACTATATATAATCGGGCTACTTGCCGCGGGTGCTCTTTGCAGTACTAACCAGACTATAATTGTTAACAAGGTTGATAGTACACGTGAAATACTTCCAAGGTAATTTAATTATTTTCCCTTTAGAAACTCTTGTCGTGATTCGCTTACTTCGCAAAGAGCGAAGCCGCAAAAACAATATAAATTTCATCGCTTCAAGTGGGAGCTTTTCTGGTGCTCCAAGTGGGTAAACTTTTTGAACCTTCACATTTTACAGGAAGTTTGCAAAATCTGAAGTGCAAAGCAGTCGAAAAGGACCGTGCATCGAGCCAAATTTTTGAGTAAATTGCGACCTAGCTTCGAATCTATAGCGCTATTTTTGTTCGTGGTGAGAAACCGCGCTGGCCTCACAACCTCTCTTTCGCAGAAGGATGATCTAGCGGAAGCGAATAAGCGTATACCCTATAGCCTCTGCGTCCTCTATTTTCCGTCGTTATTTCTTTTTCAAAGCTATTCATTTTTTTTTTTATTTTGTATGTACATAAAACTGGACTAGAGCGATCTTCTGGAGGCAATGACTTGCATGTTACCGGTGGCTTGCGTACCCAATGGAAACATTTTCTTGAACAATTAGGTCATCTCTACCTCCATGCGAGGTAGTCCACATTTTATTTCATTCCAACTGAATGCCGACTTCTCTTGTGGCTTCAGTGACGTACTGTAGTCGGCATAGTTGGCGTGGGAAACAACGGAATATACCATTTTGGACTGTTTTGATAATGGGGTTACTGTGACCAGTTTTAGTCAGCGCTCGAACGCGTGCAGGTGTTGTATGTTTCACTTCTTCATACATCCTGCCTCGATACTGCCCTCTTTCCAAAACGACTACATTTCTGGACGTGAATTAGGTGCTTTAGGAATGCTAAAGCAAGCTGTACGGCGAGTGAAGCGTGCTGTGCGAGTCGTACGCCGGCCCTCTCCAAGCTGTTTTCTTCGGAGCCAACTCCTGTCATGTTACTTCCCCGAGGTGTTGCCGACGGCTAAAATGGAAAATAAATTAGGTGATTGCTAACAGTACTGAGCACCGTTAACCGGCATATTTGTAAAATCTTGTCGCGAACAGCTCGAGACGACGCACAAGCAAACAAGAACGTACAGTCCGCGCGGTATCCGCCCCGCCGCACAGCGCGCATACGCGGGCGCTCGGACGGCTGACACACCAGTTGCTGGTGGCTCCCTCTGCGCTGCGGCGCCTCCGTCATCGCAAAAGCGGCCCCTCGCTCCCATGCATTTCGCGGCGCGGTCGACACACTGCCCAATCTTCTAGAGCACTATACTATAGTGCCTAGAATATACTGTATATTCTAGGCACTATAACTATGGTGGCTAGAAGGGGGCAGTGTGACGGGCGACGTATCCGCGCCTTGTGAGAGGGAGGCGCGATCCGCGATGAAATTTCCCGGCGCCGCAAGGGGCGCTGCAGCGCTCTGGTGTGCATGGGGAACCAGCCGCTGCCGCGCGATTGACCGCAGCAGCGCGGGTGCGGGCGGGGTCTGGGACGCGTGGACTGCGCTTTTTTTGCGCGTGGACCGCGAACGATTCGAAGCTGGTAGTCGCACATGTACCACAGTGATCCTTTTGAGATGCGAAGTGGGTGATTTCGTGCTGATCCTGTGTTATGCAGTAGATAACGCTGTGCGCACTTGTGGCGCAAAAGCGCGAACATGTTTTGTACCTGGGCGCAGAAGCGGGTACAAAGCGCGCAAAGCCGAAACCCCCTTTTCAGACCACCTAAATATGTAGCTTAACGCGAACTGGGATTGCGAAATATCAAACGTGCTGACAAAGAGCTGACGACTAATTGTGTCTCGTTTGCGAACGCATGACATACAGGACAACTTTTTCGGTGTAGAATACCCGAGACAAATCTTCACCAAGGTCCTGCGAAGTTGCTCGTAACTATCATCTGCCCTAGTTTCTATAACCTTGCCCATCCACAAAAACAGAAGAATATTCAAGCCAAACTTAAATATTACGCTATGCCTTTTCTGATCAACAGCTGAAAATAATATTTTAATACGCTGGACATGTTTATATTTCAGGACATATGCTGGGAGCATTAATGTGATGCTGGCTCTCTTATTCAGCTGTGCCTCAGTTCAGGCCACAATAATGTGGGTGAAACAAGGGATAGCCAGCTTATCTTTTACATGGCAGGATATGTGTGACACAGAAGTTTAGCAGCACAATTTCTTGCCATAATTGTGATTCTGGCCTCAAAGTCACCCGAGCAGCAGCTGAATGCAATTAGAATCGCTGTGCACGCAACAATTTGGTAGGTGAGGCTTATTTTACAGCCAGGGACAATAGTTTGAGGGATATATGCTGGCTCGTGGAATTCTTTGTGTGTGTGTGTGTGTGTGTGTGTGTGTGTGTGTGTGTGTGTGTGTGTGTGTGTGTGTGTGTGTGTGTGTGTGTGTGTGTGTGTGTGTGTGTGTGTGTGTGTGTGTGTGTGTGTGTGTGTGTGTGTGTGTGTGTGTGTGTGTGTGTGTGTGTGTGTGTGTGTGTGTGTGTGTGTGTGTGTGTGTGTGTGTGTGTGTGTGTGTGTGTGTGTGTGTGTGTGTGTGTGTGTGTGTGTGTGTGTGTGTGTGTGTGTGTGTGTGTGTGTGTGTGTGTGTGTGTGTGTGTGTGTGTGTGTGTGTGTGTGTGTGTGTGTGTGTGTGTGTGTGTGTGTGTGTGTGTGTGTGTGTGTGTGTGTGTGTGTGTGTGTGTGTGTGTGTGTGTGTGTGTGTGTGTGTGTGTGTGTGTGTGTGTGTGTGTGTGTGTGTGTGTGTGTGTGTGTGTGTGTGTGTGTGTGTGTGTGTGTGTGTGTGTGTGTGTGTGTGTGTGTGTGTGTGTGTGTGTGTGTGTGTGTGTGTGTGTGTGTGTGTGTGTGTGTGTGTGTGTGTGTGTGTGTGTGTGTGTGTGTGTGTGTGTGTGTGTGTGTGTGTGTGTGTGTGTGTGTGTGTGTGTGTGTGTGTGTGTGTGTGTGTGTGTGTGTGTGTGTGTGTGTGTGTGTGTGTGTGTGTGTGTGTGTGTGTGTGTGTGTGTGTGTGTGTGTGTGTGTGTGTGTGTGTGTGTGTGTGTGTGTGTGTGTGTGTGTGTGTGTGTGTGTGTGTGTGTGTGTGTGTGTGTGTGTGTGTGTGTGTGTGTGTGTGTGTGTGTGTGTGTGTGTGTGTGTGTGTGTGTGTGTGTGTGTGTGTGTGTGTGTGTGTGTGTGTGTGTGTGTGTGTGTGTGTGTGTGTGTGTGTGTGTGTGTGTGTGTGTGTGTGTGTGTGTGTGTGTGTGTGTGTGTGTGTGTGTGTGTGTGTGTGTGTGTGTGTGTGTGTGTGTGTGTGTGTGTGTGTGTGTGTGTGTGTGTGTGTGTGTGTGTGTGTGTGTGTGTGTGTGTGTGTGTGTGTGTGTGTGTGTGTGTGTGTGTGTGTGTGTGTCGGGCAATTATAAAGAAAGAAATTTGTGGAGTCACGAGGGGACATGCACACTCCATTCAGAGAAAAAAAAATATCAGAAGACAAACTTGCGAGGCAACGAAAAAATAAAATTTTCCCACAAATCCGCGGCCGCCCCCAAACGTTTGTTCCTGGCTGTAGCATATAGAACTATGCTGGCCGGCGTTAGTAGGGGACGCATTCACATTTTTTGTTAAAAAAAGAAAACGTTTTATGCTTTCAGTGTGCATAATTTCGCGCAGTTTCTCAACAGTCTAACAAACTCCACCAAGTGGGATGCGCGATGTTCAGTTGCTGCAAAATGTTTCCAGTTTGTGGTGCTAACTATGGATTCATTTTTTTTTACTCGTTGAATAAAGGACACGGCTCTTCAAAATGACCGCCAGAAACATTCGAAGTTATAAACAAAGTGAATTCAAAGCAGAGCCATTCGTTGTTCGGTCGCTCTGACGTCTGCATTTGTATATTGTATTAATAAAATAAACGTCACTTATGCTCTTAATTGTAGACATTTTGTGCAAATCATTTCTTTACCTTAATTGTAATGAAGGGTTTCCTTTGGTCTTGTGGATTTGTCCAGCAAAAGCAGTGATGGAAAATATTTAGTGCATGATATGAGATGCGCCAGATCATCCACAAGTGCACCTATTATTTATGAGCTACAACTTCCAAGTAACGTTTCCATAAACGGCATGTTGCTGGCGCATGCAGCCCGACGAACAGACAGCGCTCTGTTCGTCGTCCTGTCTGTTTTACGTTTGTCTACTTCTTACCGTGTCGTAGGCCGCTGAGAACTAATTTGCTAGTACGTCCTTTTTTTTTTTTTCTGTGGCCACTCGTTATATTTGCCGCGGCTGCATCCGAACTCCAAAGCTCCCAGTCAGAGTTCCGAATTGTCCGTGTTAGTTGTCCATGTTCACTTGTGCTATCAAGCTTTTAGTGAAAACTAAACGCGTACAGAGTTAATATTCTGATATGCGTTCTATTAACGCTTGCTTTTCCTAAATTACGTCGCTAAACTGCATTTGCGCGCACTGATGGAGAAAACAATGCATCTTTTCATCTCCGATCTGCAAACATTTCGTCATGTTGGCATCGCACCAGAATAAAAATTCAAACGCGACGCAAAATTCACGCGACACGCCTGCCTGGTGCCCTGTGCCGCTCCCTCCAACCACCGCGACGGCTGCACACCTGCTGCAAGTAGCGCCATCTATAGCTTTCATCGCTCCGCTGTGCGCTTCGCCGGCTCCCGCCCGTCACACTGCCCCCTTCTAGTCACCATACTATAACTATACCTGCGTTATAGTGCCTAGAATATACTGGCTAGTGTGCCGAGGGCGCGCGCTGGCGTGTCCGCCGCGGTGATGCCTTCCCGCCACCACCGCGGGGCGGCGCTACCAATAGCTAAGGTGCTATCGCTCCGCGTTCGCGGTCTCGGCAGCATAGGCGGCATATAGGTCCGGATAGCACGCTGCGCTTTCCAGTTGGCTCAGCAACAGTGGCATCAAATATGCGACAACTTTAATGGAAACATGGGTACGCGAGATGCGTGGAATTTACTGCGACATCTTCTCGATCCCGAATCCAGCAAAGGAGTTAAGAAGCAGGAAATACAAAGAATCCTTCACGTTAATGACCTCACGAACGATGAAATCATTAACGCTCTTAAGGCTCGCTATTTCAACATCTCTCGTGACAAAGAACCCCTTCCGGAATATAAAGGCAACCCGAACCCTCAAATAGACTCCAACATAACGGAAGCGGAAGTTCGAGCGGCTATTCATAAAATCCGCACGCCCTCGGCACCCGGCGCGGATGGGGTCACAAATACTATGCTGAGAAACCTAGATGAAAACTCCATTTCCCAACTTACCAGCTTCGCCAACGAATGTTGGAATAAAGGATCCTTACCGGAAACTTGGAAGCACGCCAAGGTAACCTTTATTCCGAAACCAGGGAAAAAACTTTCAATAGAAAACCTGAGACCGATATCTCTCACCTCGTGCCTAGGTAAATTATTCGAGCACGTAGCCCTGGCAAGGCTTCAGTCGTACATGGACGAGTGGGATCTGTACCCTCATACTATGTTGGGATTCAGACCCCTTTTATCCACACAGGACACAATGTTAAGGATTAAGCACGAAATCTTGGCACCTGAGATGAATAACAGGTTAAGAGCCATATTAGCTCTTGACCTTACAAAAGCCTTCGATAATGTGAACCACAAAGCTATTATGGGTGCCCTATCCGAGCTGCAGGTGGGCGCCAGGATGTATAATTATATCAAGGCCTTCTTAACAGGTAGGACAGCAGAAATTCAATTAGGATCTATACATTCCAACAAATTCCAACTAGGGGACAGGGGCACGCCGCAAGGCTCAGTACTGTCCCCATTTCTCTTTAATATCACTTTAATAAATTTGGCACGCAAATTGGAACAAATCCCAGATCTAGAACACTCTTTTTATGCCGACGATATTACTCTATGGACAACGAAGGGTCACGCCGGCACAATTGAGGACACGCTGCAGCAAGCAGCAGATGCGGTAGTGGAGGAGACGGAGAAAATTGGCTTGGAATGCTCATCTCAAAAATCGAAACTTTTAGTCATTAAACCAAAACGACATACAAAAAACATTAACACAAACATCAATATATACATGGATGGTTTCACTATCCCGAGAGTAGAAAAGTTACGCATACTGGGTATGCACATTCAATCAAATGGCAAAAACACGGATTTAATCCAAAAACTCCGAACGATAAGTAATCAAACATCTCGCCTTATTCGGAGGATATCAAACAAAGAAAGAGGGATGAAAGAAAAAGAGACACTAAAACTTGTGCAAGCATTCGTTCTCAGCCGCATTATATATTCCACGCCCTACTTATTCCTACAGGCCAAGGAAAGAGAAGCGATCGATTCCATTATTCGGCAGTCCTTCAAAACAGCACTCGGTCTTCCCATTTGTACGGCCACCGAGAAACTCATGCAATTGGGGATACATAACACACTAGAAGAAATGATCGAAGCACACCTCACGGCGCAGTACGAGCGGTTGACCGCAACATCGACCGGAAGACAGATACTGCAAAAGACCGACATACACTACGAGGGCAGACACTCACAGGTAACGTCGGTTCCCCGTCCAATACACAAAATACTGGTAGTCCCTCCACTACCTAAGAACATGCACCCGGAGTTTCACCTGCAGCGTCGGGTAGCAAGAGCCCAATCATTAGAGAAATACTATTCCAGTCTACCAAATACGACATATGTGGACGCAGCAGAATACGGGAATAAGAGAGCCTATGCCCTGGCACTAGTCGATCACAAGTATCGCTTACAAAATTCAGCGACGATAAACGAAGTACGAACGCCAAAGGAGGCAGAAGAGGCGGCTGTAGCTCTGGCGATTGTCGCGACGGACTCTAAATACATTTTTAGCGACTCAAAAACAGCCATTAGAAACTTCGCAAAAGGTAGAATCCATCAACCAGCAGCCAAAATTTTGAATTTTTTTGATTACTCTAAAAACGCACGTTCGATTAAAATTTTGTGGGTCCCCGCACACGCGGGTCATCCTGGAAACGAGGCGGCGCACCAGTATGCCCGAGGATTCGTCGTAGGCCGGGAGGTGCGTTACCCCGAACTAAGATCTGCTCGCGAGAGAGACCCTACGTACAGAGGAATTACGACTTGGTATAAAAGCAACAGACTGAAATATCCGGAGCCCCACTATACACTCAGCAAATCACAACAAACACTACTTAGAAAACTTCAAACAAATACGTGCTTTAATCCGTATAAGCTAGCAAAATGGTATCCAGGCGAATACAGCCCCTCATGTTCACTTTGCGGTGACCAGAGGGCAGATCTCGAACACATCATGTTTAAATGTGAAAGCATGCATCTGCCGGAGGGCCTGCAGATTACCAATTCGGAACAGTGGGAGGCCGCATTGCTTAGCTCTGATCCAAGCCGGCAAAACGCAATCACGACTTGGGCCAAGGAGGTCGTCGAGCGCCATCGAGCGATGACCACCCCTGGGGCGGCTTGAGGAGAAGCGAACTCCCACGAAGAAAGAACTTTCGAAATTCTCCTCAATAAAGTTTCCTCCTCCTCCTCCTCCACTGCGAAACCTGTCTCTTGACGGTTTAAGCGCACTTTGTGTCTAAAAACAGTCTTGGTGGAAGACATTCATACCGTCCTAGTACTGTGCGGAGAAAATCATACGCTCAAATAGCGCTCGAGGAAGCGTTTAACAAATACTGTCTGGTCCATGTCTGTTATATATCTGTTTTATTTATTCAGCTGAACCGGATAAGGTCTTAAGCAGAACACATATTGACTTCCTGATATCCAGCGAGATAAGAAATTTGAGAAAACCACCTAAAGTTGACACGTTGGTTGCAATATAGTTTGTTAATCTTTGATTAAACGATCGAGTCCGGGCCGGATTCAATATATTGCTATGAAATATTCCGATGACGATTTTATTTGATCTAGAGCCACTCGATTGCGATCCACGCATCGCGATTGCGGATGTAAGGTATCGTATGCATCTTCCTTCTGAGTGAGCGCTCAGTCAGCCCAGGTGGTTGTCCCGAATTATGGGAACTATATTCTCAATCGCGATCTAACCCGGAACGGATCGACGACGACTGTTATTGTCCGTGTGACACAGCTAGTATCAGAAAATACCCTTAATATTTTACACTGTTCATTAATCTAACTTTGAATTTTATTTACTCTTCGGTCTTTTCTTATGGTCCATGGTATATCGCGATGCCGCAGTCAAGTGCTACGAACGTCAATACGGGCCCCATGCTTTCGGATAGGTTACGTCGACGTTCCTGCAATTCAGTCATGCTTATTGCTAAGGTGATATATATCAGGTTAGTGACGTTTTATAGCGTCACATTTATGCTACAGAAAAGAAGGGCGATCTTGCTTTTTCGTAACATATATTGCACGCGCGCATGTTTTCAAAGATCGCATATGCGACAATACACACAATTGCAGTCTGAATCTGACTTCAGTTTTTGTTCTTACTCTTTATACATTTGCTTTATTAGGAAGCAACTTAATTATTGCTTCATACATAAATGATTATCATGCGGTGTGCTTTCTTTTGTAACAGAAGGAAAGACAAGAAACAAAAGTGGTGATTGTATCACTGATTCTTTTTTTTTACAAAGTCTACAATATAGTAAAATTTGAGCAAAAAGGCGCAGCAACAATAAACAAGTAAAAATATAGAAATGCACCGCTAAAGGTTTTGGAGAAAGGCCGCACATATGACACCGCAATAATTTTAAAGTAGTCTGATACCAATTTTTGGTGGTATATTTTTTTTTCACTTGCTAATGATGCGCTAGATATTCCTGTATAATTCTCCACGTGGTTTCTCGCTTACCACTGCTAAGTAATTTATAATTAATTTTACTTTCTTCACCAGTTTCGGCTTCACGGTTTCAGCAGCCGAGCGGTTGTTGTACGGTCATAATTGTCTAGGTCACGCGCGGGATTAAAAAAAAAAAAAAAAAAAAGCTTCAACCGCAGACTCACTTATTAGCTCCTCATTTTGCGCTTTCAATAGAGCCACTTGTTCTGCGCTCCATGCCAGTTTTCTCTTAGCTCTTCTCAGAGCGCGAGAAATGTTGCAGCATTTATTTGGCTAGTTGCATGCCTTTTCCTTCTTTCTGCGCATCTTGTGTAAGCCTCCGCTGGTATTTGCATTAAGCGCAGCTAACCCCTTCAGAGTTGACGGTCAAGCGACACTTTTTCTGCAAAATATATTCCCATGAATGATATGTGCTTCCTGAATCAGCTGGTTGCAGGCCACATTCGGAACAAAGACCCTCCAGTGCACTCTACCTATATAGCTCTATCTTCAGCTTTAGATATTGTTGTATTGTACGCGCTTGTGTTTTTCTTTTCCGAGAATATACACTATTGTGTCCACAGAACTGCGTTCAGGCTTCCAAAAGTTATCACTTTTTCTATGTACAAAGTGACAAAGTATTTTTTTTTATTTTTTTTTTTTGCTCGATAACGCGCGTAGGCTACAGATCCGGCAGGTGCTTCGGTTAATTTGGTCCAAGTTGCAGGTATGTAAATTGAGTCAAACGGATCCCGAGGCTCAAAGCTGCACGTCTGCTGCTGCGGGCATGAGTTCTCGCTCGGCTCTTCTGCTGCCAGCTCCTTGGAAGCATTGTCAAACATCCTCGACGGTGCGTGCATGGCTGTCGTCTGCACCACTGGCATTACGGCACTGCGTTTTTGTCGTTTAGCGGCCGGTTGGTCACAGAGGTTCCTCAACTTTCTTTTCTATGTCTTCTTAGGCAGAAGATGGTTCGGATAATGGTCGAATAGCGTTGGCACGGTTTCGGGCCTAATTCGTGGTCTATCTCTAGCGAGCTCGTTGACGATGCCGTTTACTGTCACTTTGAACGTTCTCTCGATGTAGCTCTCCTCAAAATATTTTTCGCAGACAACACACGTTTAAGTCAACTTGCGGTCCTGTCTTTTAATCAGCCGCTTCCACTACGCAAGCTGCGCAGGGTCCGATGGCACACCGAACATAGAAACCTAGTCCTGAGCGGTAGCCACTCCGACAGAGCGACACGAAACATGTCTTTTCCCTGCCCTGATACTTTATTTTTAGCATCATTAGTCGTTGCAAATTTAATTATCTCATATGAATGCAAGAAACAGAACGACTAAAACAAAAGAACAGCGTAGACGCGTCCAAAGCGCTCGAACCCACTGATGGCTCGGCCAGCGCAGCTGCGGCAAATCAAGGGCGCGCCGGCGGTACCGGCGGCCGACGGCACCTTTACGATGAGCAGCGCCCCTGGCGGCCAAAGTTGGAAGGCATCGCCGGCGCGGACACCTCCTCCCATTGAGAGAGCCCTCCGCACGGCACACTAGCCAGTATATTCTAGGCACTATACCTGCGTTGTGCGTGCCATGGTTGCCAGTGAAGATACAATAGCGTCACTTGAATTAGCTCCAATAAGCTCTTTAGTGCACCATGACGTCAGAAACGACTTTCAACTGAAACAAGATCTGGATTAGATTAAAAAAATCATTTATTGATGAACATTAAAATCATTATATTAGTATTTTAACTAAACAAAAGGATTTGATTATAGATCTAATAACTTTAATGAACAACATCATCATGGCCGCCTGCGAAGCCAACGAAGCCAAATCAAAAGCCAAATAAAGTCGCAAGTTAACTGCGAAGTCGCGAAGTTGCGAAGTTGTTGTTGCCTCGTGTTTATAGTGAACTAGAATACTCGTGTTTAACTTCAAAGTCGTTGCGTGGTTGTCGTTAATTACTGCAGTCATTGTGTATTGTGCAGAAGCCCTTATGTTCAAGCACCACCTTTTCTATACATTGTATGTGAATGTTTCGTGACGGAAAGGTGGTCGTAGTGCTTACTTGAACTGCGTTTCACTGCTGCTTCGAAACATGAGTGAATCCGGCGAGAAGCCGGAGTGTTCGAATAAATCTGAGAGTGAACTCTTGCTGGAGTACGAGGAGAAGTTCAAGTACAGATACACTGACGAAGATGCCAAGTACATGGAGGTTGTCAACAAACCGCTGCCACCGCCTCCCTGTGTCTATCCTTGGTTTGTGCAGAACAGGAGGCAATACAATAGAAGGTACGAAATATTGTAAACCGGAATCGGTAGAAATGCAAAGCTCCTTTTTAAGGAATCGCATTTTACCACTGTAGCTTGTACTCTCGAGATTTTCTGCCGAGGTTTTCAGACAATCTTCGAAAGACTACATTCTCAATACATCTATTTCAGAAATTGGTGTTTGCGAAAACAACAGCTTAAACGAGAAATACCACATCGTACAAATGCTAGCGACAGACACCAGTAACTATCCTCATAAACTGTTGAGTAGAATGGCTATGAACCGTTTTTCAGAAAAAGAAAAAAAAAAGTTCTCAAGCAGATATTTTTTTACTTGAAATATATATTTTTTTAGATTAGATATGACCATAATACCTTTTGGTTATCATTAATAATACAAGTGCAACATCTGTTAAACTCGCACTGACGTCTGCCCATGTCGCGCCACTGGCGGATAAGAAAATGGACGTGAAAGTGTTAATAGTACGCATTAGGCAAAGTTATTGTACAATAAATAAAGCTAAGAAGAGCATATTACTACTGTGCCACTCAAACCAGCCACCACATGGTTTTCATGCCAATAGATTGCATAGGTCATTTTATTAGAAAGCATATTACTGTTTCAGCTGGTTGCAATTCTTAGGGTGCGTGTACACACGTGTCATACTCTATGAAATAAACATGAGGAAATGCAAAACAATATTAATTCCATTTGTTAGCATGCAGCTACAGGACATGCACTTCTTTTCCCTAGGTTTCTCTAATTTGTTATTGTCGTCATGCTTTGCTTGATCTTGAACATTGATACCAGTATAGCAATTTCCGACAATGTGTTTTTGTAGTGCTGTTAGTTTTAGTCTTTCGTACATACGTAGCTCTCTTGTTGCTCCCGAGCTTTTGCTCACTGTTTAATATAAAAGGTGTCACAGCAGTGCATACATTTAGCACATTATCTACCAGTTAATGCCTTAAAGCTGTGAATGGCAATTAGAGGTGATGTAGTCGAGGGTGCCATAATTGTTTTCACCTTCTGATAATTAACATGCACTAATATCTCCATAGCATTCGGTTATTTTTGCAATTCACCTACATTGAAATGTAATTGTCACACAAATTGGATTTTATCCCACAACCTTGCATCATTGGTAGAAAGCCTTTGCCATTGTAGAGGGCCAGTGTAAAACCCTGCGACTTCCTCCTAGCCTAAATTATTTGTTCCGGCAAATCAAATTTTTTACAAAGGCATATGAACGTTCATGTTATTTATTGTTTACGAAGTGGTGGGCAGGACCAACACTGCATGAAATGTTTGCATTACCTTAATTCTGTTATTTGTTTTTGAGGCATTTCTTTGCTCATAGTGTTCCCTGACACTTGTAATACTAAGAATTTTTATTCATTTCTGCCCCTTTTATCTTCATCACCCCATTTGGTAAATTTGTGCATAAGTTTCTGCTTGCAGTTCAAGCATGTCAGGCTTCTAGAGGCACTTTCGTAGTACGTTAGCTGCCTTTCTTTTTGCAGGGACAACCGCCAAGAGGGTTATGGACGAGGCAGAGGTGGAAGAGATGACAATTGGCATAGAGGAGGCAGGCAGTGGGAGGATCGACGCGGCGGTTACCGTGACTACGGTGGCGGTGACAGAGGGTACCGGAGGCGTGATGATGACTACAGGCAAGGGCCACGAGACTACCACTCCTACCAGCAGAGGCCCAGAAGAGACTACTGACTTCCTAGTATGCTTGCAAAGCAGGCTGTTGTCATGTTCTCAGCATCATGCATTAAACATTTGTTCCATTCTCTCATACTCCGTGGATTATACGGTGCTTTTCTGCATCAGGTCAATGGACGGCAAGACGTTTTTTGCAGTACTGAGGCAAATCTGCATTTTACATTTAACTTTTCCTCCTCCTGTATTGTCTTAAAGCATGAGAGAGTTAGAACATAACTGTGAACATATTTTTTGTGTTCTCGCTTTAAGAATTGTTCATGCTTATCATTGTGAACTGTAACAATATACCTTAACTTATAACATCAGCCAGTTTTGGCAAAAACTGGGCTGTGTATTTTCCAGCAGCATAGCAGCATGTGCTATAGATTGCACATGTTGGGAGCATAGGTCTAGCATTCATACGTTTTAGTTTTCATTTTGTAGTGAAAGCTGCTCTGCGGTAGGTTTTCAAGACCTCGGGTGGTTGCAGCTACGTCGTGAAGAGGCGTAGCTATAGTCTCATCATAAAAAAATCGGCTTGCCATGACATTTGAATTCACGCTACCCCTATGCCACGGGCAGGAGCTGCCAACATGGGTTGCTCCTTTCATATGGAAGGGTGATATCAGAATCAGCCTGCCAGAACCATTTGCATTCTCGTTACCCCTATGACACGCAGGCACATCCATACAGCTTGGTTGAAGCTTGACTTTATATGTGGGCTGGTAGCTTACGCTCTCGCGTCATACCCTTAAAGGGCCACTGTCCAGGGAAGGCCCTTTTAAGAAAAGGAGCCCAGTGTTTCGATCAGGTACCGGAGATAGTCTGTGCAAAATTCTACAGCGACACGCGCGCCGCAAAGCATCGAAAATACAATTCAAAGCTCCCTCATGCTCTCCTTTGAGAAGCCAGCTTCACCGCTTCCTGCGCTGGCCCGACGGGCCCCAATAATGACGTACGTACCGGGAACGACGTCCATTGGTCCGTCTCGCTGACTGACGGGAGAAGGATGGGTGTCTACCGCTCGCAGCGCGCTTTTCCCTCGCCACGGCCAGACTGAATCCAGCGGCGCGCGCTCCCTCGACCGTTTTTTTTTTTTTTTCGCGCTCGCGGAGAGCCACGCCCCACCTCCCGCCAAACGCGGAGGAGGAAGGGGAATTTGTATTGCGGAGGCTAGACGACCTCGGTCAGGAGAGTGAAGAACCTTTGCGAGGGAACGGAAGGAGAGAGGCAGGATAGAATCGGGTGATTGCATTGGCTGTAACTGCGTTATTAGTTACTCTTTTCAAAAACATTTTGCGGCCTTGCGTTCCAGGGGCGAAGTCTCACAGCCACCGGGGAAGAAAATATTTTCGACCGGAGGGTGGACAGTGGGCCTTTAAAGGATGAGCTTAAGTGTCCCTGATAATGTAGCACCTTACACTGATAGGGCGTGATAGGGAAATAATGTAGCAGGCAAAAGAAGCTTCCGCCGTTGCTTTCGCAATTCAACTAGGGTTAACCAGAGCTAAACCACAACTAACTTTTTTTTAATAGTGCTTGCCGTACTAACATAAAGCAATTGAAATGTATTAAAAGTATGTGTCAGCTAAATTGCTTTTTTTGACGATGGAAGGGTTCGTCTGTATCTATAGCTTTTCTACACAACATTTGTAAACTGTGGTTGCACGTCACACAACACCTCGAGCACAAAAGTGAAAGTTTAGGCTCAGTGTGTTCCCAGAGAAAAAGCTTGGAAATATTTCCATCCCCAAGTGCATCACCATCCAAACTAGCTACCTGTATTTTGTATGAAAGTAATTCACAGATCCAAACCTCAACTGGCTTGAACAAGTGTTGCTGTTGCCGGGTAATGGGTCTTATTACCATGTAAACCAGTGTTGTAGAGTGCCTCATCTTAAAAGATGTCATAATAAAAAATTTTTGATGACACAGTCTGCAATGTAGATGCAGATAATGATGGCAAGCGCAAGTTTAATTGGTTGTAGACTCTTCAGGTATGCTTAAAGTATAATGCGGGTGTTTTACACTACTGTGTAATCACTAACTATAAGTCCCTAAAGAGTTTGAAACAGCAGCACGGATGTGTAGCCCCAGCTAAGTGTCTGCAGCACAAATGTTAACATACTAGGCATAAACAGCATGAGAATGTCACATTAAACTGGGGCCCTGCTGACAGTGTGGATTTCTATTAGCTGTTTGTTATTTTCTCCTAGACAACTTACTTTTTATTTGAGCAATCCTCAATGTCACATTTGCTGAACAGAACAGGTGCAACTGTAGGGTATGTGGGGTGTAACGTCTTGAAGTGACTGATGGACTGTGAGGGACGTGGTAGTGGAGGACTTTAAACTGAGCTGAAACGCCTCGTATTCTTTACCATGTGCTGACATCGCACAGCATACTAGCGTTTATTGACCCGCCGTGATGGTACAGTAGTTAGGACGCTCGACTGCTGTGCTCAAGTATGTGGGATTCAATCCTGGCCGCGGCGGCAGGTTTTCGATAGAGGCAAAACGGAGAGGCATCCAGCACCCGTTAACTGTGCAATGTCAGTGCACGTTAAAGAACCCCAGGTGGTCGAAATTTCCCGAGCCCTCCTCTACGGCGTCTCTCATAGCCTCAATCGCTTTGGGACATAAAACCCGATAAATCATCAGATCAGTCAATCATTTATTGCATTATTACCTCTGCCAAAATATGGTGGCCACATCTGAGATTTGATCCCACAAACTTGCATCATCGGTAGCATGCTTTTACAATCATGGTGGGTGGCGTTGACCAAGAAATGGCAGTGCATGCCAGCAGCTATAAGACGCACTTGGCAGCAGCATGTGGCATTATCATGGAAACTATGTCAGCAGCATTTACGTCTTACTGCTGACAAATTCCAGATTTCCGGAAATGTAAGTAAACTCGTTCGCTCTTTCTTGACTCTTGGGAAGCTAATTGAAATCTGGATAGGGCCCGTCACCTTTTTAATTGCACTGATGGCGACAATTTAATTTTCAATATTTAGCTGGCCAAGTTGCAATGTGACGTCATATTCGACCGTGTTCGTGCTGAAACGTTCGAACCAAGCTGCGACATGACTAACGAAAATGGCCTCTCTCTTAATTTCAGGTAAAATGCACATTCCAGAAGATTATGCATTAATGGCAACAAGAAGCAGTGCAGTCAGTTTCAGCATTTCGCAAAGCAGCCGTGTCGAGTGCACACAAGAAAACCAGGTGTGCAATCTTTTCAGTGGTATTTTCTAGCTGCCAGATTTCATTTCGATATATTTTTTTGTACGACACCTTCAGCACAGCTATGTGCACTACTAGCACTCCAAAGCACACGTGATAAGCTTGCTGCTAGCTTGTGCACATGACTTGCCAGGATTGCTTAGCGTGCTCCATCTGCTGCACCCTTTCCAGTGGCACTCGCCATCTGTGATGCCGAATGAACCCATTGAGAAACCGGCTGCCTGTCTGTTTTGATGCAATGTCAAAAATGTCATAACAAGTAGCTAGGAAAGGGATTAGAAAAGGTACAAAAAGTACAAAACCACATTCGGAGCAAGGAAGGTTTATTTGGAGTTTTCACTTACTACGATACTAACGTTTTCAGGGCTCATTCAGATTTTTAAAAAAGTCCTGCAGAGCTTGGTAATGTTATTTTTTTCTTTACAATCATGCATTTATTTCAGTGCTCTTCTGTTGAGATTTCTCTCCAACCTACAGAGGTCCTGTACAGTGTTCACATCCCCTTCTTGTTCCAGGTAGGAGATCAATGTGTGTAGGCCTCTCCAAGCATCAATGCAGTTTGGTTCCAGAATCGAAGCAATGCATTCTGGTCGCTCACGGAAAGCTGCTGGTGGGCAACTGTTCATAGCTCCACAGTCATCCAAACTTATGTATGATGCAGCATCTGATCCGGGGGAGAAAATGTCCAAAACTTGCTGAAGTTCGATAACTAAGCTTTCATATGCATTGCTGTCGGTTGCCTTCGCAAGCTGAAATGGCAGAAGGCCTGTCTGGCTCCAAGAATCTGAGATCACTTGTGATGGAAGGGCCATCCAGGCCTGTGACAGAGCTCGAAGAGCCCAACGAATGCTGACTGCATCCTGAAGTCCAGCATCTTTACACATTACACTGTGCATCACAAGATCTTTCCGATAGACTGCTTTTACACCGTGTTCTGCAGAGGTCTTCATCGTGGAAATATCTGAGACACACTGTGGAGGCAAGCACTGCACTTGGAGGTTGCAGAAGTAAGTATCGGAGAGGCTGTCGCTTTTCGCCCCATCTATCAGCACAACAGCATGGCGTCTCTCCTTACACAGGCTCTCGTCTAGTCTTTTCAGCTCACTTGAAAGGATGTCTGCTGTCAGCTGCATCCTTGGCTCGTGGTGGTAGCTGCAGTAGATGTCTGGGTCAAAGAGGCTCCCAAAGCTGTGTGGCCGCTTTGCGCTACTAATGACAATGGGCCTCCAGCGATGCGAACTGGATATGTTGTAGAGGAGGCCAACTACAAGCCTCTGTTGGGCGTGTGTCTGCTTCCCCCGTGCAGTGCCCTTTGCTGGCATTGCGGCATAGGAGAAAACAATCTCCTGTAAGTGGTAGATGTTTTTGAGAGAGTAATCTGCAAGGACTGTCCGCAACTGGACCTGGTCAGTGCTAGCGTTACACTCCTGCGGCAACTCATGGCAGCTGGCAGACCCTGGCGGCACGTCCTCCCCACATGCCGCGCTGCAAGAGATGCCATGCCTCTTCTTGAAGCGATGCAGCCAACCTCTTGAATAGCGGAAGTCATCGGGCATCTCTGCAATCATAATACATTAATGTTATACAGTGCACGATTACACTCACAGCTGCCAGAAATGGGTCTTAAGTAGGCGAATGCCACAAGACTACAACACACGTAACAAAATGCAATAAGGGAGTAATTAAGTCTACCCAAATTCAGCCAAACGGCTACAAAGGGGAGCCACCAGCACAGGACTAACCGAATTCCCACCATCAAGTTATTAATTTTATCTTGCCTTACCATCTGCTAGCCGCCCTGATAAACTTAGTTGAGGTAGACGTAAAAGTTACAGGAACAACGCACTGACGTCATGAGCAGAGCTTTTGTAGGCCTGATCCAGACCCCACTGTGATCACCCATAGTTTGGGCCATACCATCATAATCATCATTGAGTGACTGCCCAGGATTCAAACCCTGGACCAGAAAGAATTTTGCATTTATTACGAAGTTTCTATGAATGCTGCTTAGCTTTTGTAGCCGTTTGGGTGTGCTTGAGTGGATGCTAATCAGTAATTATTCTTTCAAACACATCTAGTCCACCTTAAGGGATTCCCCTAAAAATGTCTGAGAAATAAAGCTCAGTAGTACTTGCGAGCGGGCTAGTTGGCTATACGACTCCGAAGACCTCTGGCTTTGTGTATAACCATGCAGCGCCAGAGGTCTTCGGATGTCTGAGAAGACATAATGCAGCATAATATTGCAATGAGACATATTCAAATGAGCAGACTTGTCTACAGTGCTTAAGCAATGTGTTGTGGTACAAATAAAAAACCTTAGCATGTGCAGTGGCGGCTTGTGGCTTTGTCATTCTTAAAGCTACCCGAAAGCAATTGAGCACGAGAATCCTTTGTGAAAGGCACTATTCGGTTTTAAATATTTTTTTTTCTTTGCTCTGAGAGCACCGTGCAAGCACTCCATATAAGTCTGCTCACGTCTGTATATATGGTGTCTTGTGTCACTGGAGACATCCGTACATAACTAGGGGTTGGACCCATCAGTTCTTATTTTTAATTTAAAAATTCCACAGACTTCTTTCAGTGTTTGCTTCAAAAAACCATTTTCGGCTGGTTTGCGGGGTTTAATGTTCCAAAGCGACTTAGGTCACGGGAAGACTTGAATTTAGAACACTTGGATTTCTTCTTTTTCACCTTCATCAAAATGCAGCCGCCATGGCCAGGATAAAATCTAGGTAATCCAGCTTAGCAATCGATTGTAATAACCACTGAGCTACTGCAGCAGGGTAAATGCAGTATTTTTTCAGACTATTATTTCCCGCAGATGAATTATCTTTTTCTTTATGATGCAAGTTGTATTCTTAGGTAGTCAAAAGTGCCTTAGAATTTAGGTTTTTTGTCCGCCTGAGAATTTAATTTCAGGGGTGGAAGCTCGAGCATTCTAGAGCAGTTTTGGAGCATTTTAATAATGTTTTGGAGCATTTCCTAAAGTAAAATGGCTGTAATAACTGCAATTTTCTATTCCTGACATACAAAACCATCTAATTACATCCCTTTCATTAGATGCTTTGCTCACGATGCACACATCTCTTCACAAGACGAGACAAACGACCAAAATATGTACAGATGCTTAAATCGAACACAGCACACTAACCAAAGTAATTGTTTGGATCAGACTAGAAGCAAATGGAATGCTTCCTTCTACACTTCATACCTGAACATTAGGTTCGACTAAAAGCTTTTGGCTCAGTTGAGATGCCAACAAGACAGGTTTATTCCAGGTGAACACTGGCACGAGCACGAGACACATGTCAGCCATAGCGAGCGCCGTGCGAGCACGCAGCAGCGCAGCCAATCTAACAGGCCTAGCCACTGCATGTGGCTAGTGCCTACAACATCTCCCCTGACAGAAGAGCAGTCTCTTGGGAGGAATGACGCAACATCCACTCCTGGCGTGCTGGTAGGAGGCGTCAGCGCAGGTTGTTTGAGAATCTCCCGGAGACGTGTCTGTGTGTGTGTCGCCACACAGAGATGTCTCGTACACAACGGCTTGGTTGTCTCTCTCCTCTTCCGCAGGCTTGAGAAAAGGGATAAGATGGGTTCAATTTTGCCCTACAGTGCCATTCCTGGTGTCAATCACGTATGACCTGGGCTCTTTTGTGGGCAGCGTGTTCCCTTTTTGCTGTAAGTCTGTAACCCAGACTTCATCACCTTCCAGAAGGGTTGGAAGTTGCCGTACGTCATGTCATCTATCAATTTCTCCACCGCTGTTTGCGGTATTGGGTTTCGAAATTGCGAAGTTTAGAGTCGTCTCACAAACAGGGAATAAGACTTCCGGGAGTTAGAGGAAGCTTTGTCCTCAATTGCCTCCCTATTAATAGTTCGGAAGGGCTGTAGCCATTTTTTTAGCAAGGTTGACCTGTAGGATAAGAGGGTCAAGTACGTGTCTTGGGTCTTTTTCATTGAAGTTTTGATGATTTTCACCGCAGCCTCAGCAAATCCCTTGCTCTGAGGGTAGTGTGGGCTTGATGTTAGGCGTGTAAACCTGTATATTCCTAAGAAAACTTGTCGAAATCAGATGGCGAGAACTGAGGAACACTGTCGGAGACCACCACTTTTGGAATACCACGTCAGGCGAAAATTGATTCGCAACGTTTGATCACTGTAACCGATGAGCGAGCTCCGGGTATCTGGAGTAATAATCTGTGACGATTAACCACCAGTGACTGTTTAAGAACAGGTCCATTGTAACTCTCTGCCATGGCCTTGCTAGAAACACTGTGCTTTGAAGGGGCATTTTCGAGTTGCTGGATATCTTCACACATTCCTGACAATGTTTTATGGTGGTTTTGATGTCTTTGGCCACTATAGGTCATCAAACAGAGTCCTTAACGCGGTCTTGCGCCTTGGTGATACCAAAGTGACCTTCGTGCAAGAGGCGCAAAATTTCTTTCATGCATGTGAGTGGGACAACCACTCGAGCTATGTAGAGTAGCAGATCGTCTTCTGCAGTAAGCTGCTGACAATGCTCATAGAAAGGTCTCGCATCAAGCGTAAATCTCGTCGGGAAGGCCAGGCTTTCGTGCAGAATTCTCGAAGATATAAGCAAATGCTATCCATTTTCTGGGCTTTTTTAAGCCACTCAAGGTAGTGCTGCTTAATGGGAAGGTTTGTCCTCACACAGCAAACAAAAGCTTCAACGTTGCTCTCTAACTCTAAGTCACCAGTCTCTTGTAGAGGCGTTCCGGAAAGTGTGTCGGTCGCGAGGAGTTCTTTCCCAGGGACATATACCACTTCGTACTGGTACCTCATTATTCGCATTTTAAGTCTTTGTAGCCATGGTGTAAGATAATCATAAAGATGTATTGAGGTAAATATGGGTACCAACGGTTTGTGGCCTGTTTCGATTGTGAGCAGGTTGCCGACAAGGTATTTCCCGCAAGCCGAAACTGAGGCAAGAGCCTTTCTCTATTTGCACATAGCGTTTCTCCATTTCAGATAGAAACTGGAAGGCATATGCGATGACTGGAGACTTGCCACTGGTATGTTTCTGTCTAATCACTGTCCCCAGTCCAAAGGAAGAGGCATCTGCACTGACCATTGTCTCCTTAGCAGGAGTGTATACCCCTAGCACTGGGCTAGATGAAAGTAGCTGCTTTCAACGAATTCCTGCTTTTTCGACAGCAAACAAGTAAGCGGCTGTACGCTCAACGGACGGAATGGGATGCCACTCTCTCAGGACGTAACGGTTGAGATCAGTGAAGTCCACGCAGATTCGGACGTCACCACTTGGTTTTTGGACTACCATCATAGGTGCACACCATTCAGCTGGCTCATCAACTGGTGAAATGACACCAATATTTTCCATTTGCTGCATTTCAAGCCTTGTTTTCTGGTAGAGTGGATTTGGTATGCAGCGAGGGGAGCTCAAAGCAAATGGCTTCGTACCTTCGCACAGGCGAATGTGGTGCTCTCTTGGTAACTTGTCAAGATCTTGAAACGACAAAGGAAATTCATCTCTTGGGCTCACCTTTGCGATGGCGGTGATGAAGGTTGGCATCTGCAAGTCTTTGATGGTGGGTGGACTTGCCAAGTAAGGAAGTGTGGATATCCTCCAGCATGTGTAGACGTCTTGGAGTATTTCACGTCCAAGGTAGGTGAGTTGAAGACACACCGTGCCTTTAGCTGCGAAGTGCCTCCCACCAGGATCGTAGAGCTGCCGAGGAGCACACGACAACAGAGGCTGATGTTGGAGCATGCTGAAAGTCGTAGTTGGCAGGACAGAATCGTCGGCTCCTGTGTCGATCTTGAATATGACAGGTTGGTCCATGTCGACGTATCGAAGGACGAGACTGTTCCGATAAATGCACCTTCGCTGTCGGGTCCACCTGGCGTGACATGCAGACAGACGCGTAGTGGCCCTTCTTGTGGCAGCCCTTGCATACCTGTGACCGCGCTGGGCAAAGCGAACGTGGGTGTCGACCTTTTCCGCACGAACGAAACTAAGTCAGGACTTCATCAGCTGTACGAGGATGTGGCCTTGATTCAAACTGGTCTTGGCCGTCGTTGATGTGAGTAGTGCTTGAGAGATGCCTGATATGCTGTCTGCCTGAAGCAAGTTTGGTGACGGTCAGTGTTTCAGGGTGAAGCTCCACTTGTTGCTGACTACGCTTTCAACCTGCCTGATGGGCTCAAGCGCCTCCTGGAAAATTAGATCAGCATCAAAATGTAGTCTCGCTGGCGATTTCAGATCTTGAATGCCGATGACCAGTCTGTCTTGAACCAGTTCCTCTCGGAGGGTGCGTATTCACAATGGTTGGACAGAGCAGGACAGAGTGTGAAGTATAGTCACGAAGTCTTCCATTGACTTGCCGTCGTGTTGGACCCTCATGTTGAAGCATGCCCGTTCATAGATGACGTTACGCCGCGGTATGAAGTAGCTGTCGAACTGCTTCAGGACGAGTTCTAAGTTCTGGGCATTCTCACCGGCGAGTTGGAAGGTGCTGAAGACGCCTTCAACCTGGTCGCCCTTCAAGTGGAGCAGCGTGTCTACTTGCTGTGGCCCTGGTTTGTCGTAGAGACCGGAAGCCATGTAGAAACGGTCTAAATGCTTCCTCCATTTCGGCCAGTCGGCAGGCGTCGTGAAGCAGAAGGCCTCAGGTGGTTGTATGATGAAAGATGCCATGTTCCGACCGCATAGTTCAGGCCATAGACGCTGTTGTGACATGTGCCACTGAAGATGGGAGAGGAAGCAGCCCCGGCTGAGCTTATTGTGGGAATTGCACCACTTCTGACATTATGTTGAGATGCTCATGCCCGTGCCAGCCGCAGCGAGCGTCGCACGAGCACGCAGCAGCATGTGGCAACTGCTTGCAGCAGGCTCCTTTGACTTGATAGATCCAAAAGTGGAGTTTACCACTTTAATTCACACAAGCACTATGACTAGTTCAGAGTTCAATGAGCAACACATTTCCACTCACTATCTTGTGCATACCCTTTCTGACCCTATGCCTTTGCTGATAAATTTCCAAACACTAGCCAGCAGTGCCTTCAGGGTGGATACACTGCACTCAAGGGTAAATTTTTTGTCCTTCAGATTCTTTACTTAGTGGCCTTCTGCCAATGAGTCCTCATATTTTCGCTGAACGGCGTTGGGGCTTCTTAATTTCAACATGAAATGCTTCAAATATGCTTTTGCCTGATGTAGGCTTGACATTAACAATAAGGCTCGATGGTAAATTAACTGCTTCGTTTCACAGCTGAACCATAAGAACAACGCCGTGCTTTTCTTTGCTGTTGAATAATTTTCCTAATGGCTAGCCCGCAGTGACTACTCTGCTGGCTACTCTCACTTGTCCGGTAATTCAAAAGGCTGGGAGGCGCTATGTCGAGTGCATAAAAAAATTTTCCGCAATTAATACCCTGAAAATGCTTGTAGCACGTTCGAAATTTACTTCCGAACAAATGTTTTTATGCTCTATGCTTTTCTAGTTTATGGAAATTTTATATGTACTAGGTCCAGCAAGAGTTGCATTACAACTCTGTCACCAGAGTGCTGCCATTGTTTAGACTATGGTCTGCTATGTACATGAAACTCACAGCATGCTACCATCCTGCCATGCTTTTCATGGTCGCCTATCACCGGTTCTAATCATTTAGGTCATAAAATGGCCCATTATGCAAAAATTTGGTGGCAGAACATCGAGACAGCCAGTTTAAAGCAGTTTTGGAGCAATGATGTGCTTTGGAGCATGATGAAGCAAAAAAAGTTGTTTGGAACAGAATAGAGCAAATGAAGCAGCACTTCTCCCCTTGTGGTTTATTAGTAACGAAAGCACAAATGGCCCTAAATTACTAGTAAAGCACTTATAGCTCTGCTTCGAGAACGAAATGTTAGTACCCACAAAAAAAAAAATAACGAAAATTGAACGTCAGAACATTAACACTAAAATATAGGAAGAATCTAATTTCTAAAAGGGTTGCCATGTTATAGCAGAGTTGTTGAGCTTGGTTGAGCGAGGAGGCAGGGCATCATGTCATCTGCATGCTGATGACAACAATGGCTCTGTTGCGGAACCATCACGATAGCCAAATTATGACAGTTTTCTGTGGCATTTATGTGTCGTTTCCACTATAGTTGAGAAGGTTGTTTAGCCAAGTTGTGTCCTATGTGAATGATGAGGTGAACAGAGTTACACTGATAGATGACTTTTGGTAACAAGATGAAGCCTTCCAGTCTGCAGAGGCATACAAGGTAATAGAGCAGTACAGCAAAGCGCACAATCAAGGCACTTAGTCTCACCATCTCGCTGTAACCCAGTCTTCCACTCTTTCAATTTTCTCTTTGCCTGACTGTAACTTCTGCTCAACAGCCGGACAGCCATCATGTGCATGTAAAGGTTACCGACTGTTTTAAGATAAAACCGAATGCTCAAGGTGTAATTTTTTTTTATTTTTTATCGGTAAAAACTGAAGCCTAATTGCTAAACATAACATACAACATATATAACTACACACATACATTGCAATCCACGTAATGAAGTTATGCGATGTTAGGAAGATAGTCAGAGACCGGAAAGCGTGGCGTGATATGGTCCATAGGGTCACGAAGAGTCGGACACGACTGAACGACTGAACTGAACTGAATGCAAGCCAAGGATTTAAATAAAGACTGGAATATGTTGCAGGAAAGAAAATACATAACAAAGTTGAGGCTGCAGCCCGGATAAAAAAGGGATACTTTCCAAGTCGTATGTGGTAATAACTGGCTGAAATCATTGTTTTTGCAGTTTAATTTAGACAGCTAAACAGATTTAAAAGGACCCATATAATATTCTCAACTGCAAAGCTTTTTGCACGCACATTGAACAAAATGCACAAATAGTAGCCACTGGAGTTCGCATTAAACACGGCTTGCTTCACGGTGCTCTCTTAGTAGCTGTTTTTGAGGCCATTTCCTATGCAGCACTGGATTACTGTTTAGCTATCACAAATAAATATGTTTATGATGGTGCCCACGCGTCGACAGACAAGTACTTCAGAGAGCTTACTGAGCAGCTTCCCAAGAGAGCGGGCCTTTTCGACGATCATCATGTCGCTTACGTAGACGCCCCGGGAGCGAGCCCCTTGCAGCCAGGACACCAGAGATGTCTCTACTTCGGCTACAAGCTGGTTCCTTGAGTTTGTGGAACTGGCAGTGTTCGGCATAGTGCTGATCCACTTGTCGCTCTCCTGCAGGATGCGGGAGACTGTTGACTTGCCGATGTCCAGACCGAGGTTGATACGGGTCCAGAGGACGACATCTTGCAGTGTAGATCGCGGATGATTTCGCTTCCAAAGGCAGAGTTCACGCTTTTCGCTCGCCGTGGCAGCTGTGCGTTTGCGCGTATTGTCCGGGCACAAAGGTTCACCAGCCACTGCATAAAGTTGGTCTCCTCCTGCGGAGACATCGCAATTCGAATCATCTCCGTCGTCCATTGGGAACCCACCAAAAGTTTCTTTGCTTGTTTCAAGCAATCCAGTCCAACGTTATCCAGACCATTCAAACTATTTAGTTGTGCAGAAACTTCTTATGATCAAAGATCCAAACCAGTCCGAACATCAGACACGTCCGCCCGTCCGATTATCCGAATCACGGTCCAAATCAAAGCGCTTTTCGCGCTTTCATGGAAACCCAAAACTAAAACAACTTATTACTTTTGAGAAAATATTAAACATAATTTATACAAATTTCATATGTTTTTGTTATATGTTAACACTATCTTTTTAAAATAAAAGTAAACATAGATTTTTTGATGGTATACAATAGGCAGCGCTGTCAAACACCAAGGGATTCAAAAGTTAAAAGACGGGCACAGTCAAGCCGTACTCACAATGGGGTTGCTGCTAATTTTGTAGATCTTTTCCGATTTCTGCTGTGGTACTTGCACCGCTCGCGCATGTTTCTAGTCATTTGAAGTTTCTGGCATTTATACTTTGTACATACACAAACTTCAACCATGTGTGGGGGATTCACGTGCTCCAAGAATGCTCTAACAGCGCTCAACATTATGTATATCGTAAGTAACGACTTTTCATTCCGTGACTCGTCACACATGTTACGAACTCGCTGACGAGGTGCGGCTTCCATTTGCGAGCTTTGCGGATGGTAGTGATGGTCGTTACGTGCTGTGATTTCTAGTCGATCTGGTCTTTGTTTCTAATTGGCTACCTGACATCGGCAGACCTAGTGTACATTCCAGAATAAGATTGAACTTGAGTTTCATTCATATTCTGCACCCTAACAAAAAATACAAAGAAAACAGCAGCGTCTTCAAGACCGTATCAGTTGTTTTGACGTTTCGTTGGCTTCCGAACTTTGCGCGGCCCCTATCTCGCTCCATTCGCGCACTTTTGAGATCGCAAGGAAGCTTTCCGTCTACATCTGAGATTCTTCGGCAGCTTTTATCAACCACTGCGATGTCGCGAATTACACGACAAACGTAACGTATGTATACATTTAGTACGATAGGCAACGTACTGGGAGGTGCTTGCGTTGTATGTGGAAAGATGAAGTTAGAAGGCCTGTTCAATGCCATCATTGTGGCCACCTCGTTCTATACCCTTTCATTACCTCACATTGGAATCATAAGAGTCAGTCTTGCGTATTTTACGCTTCCCAAGATTGCGAGGTGCAGGTTCACCGCGCTGCTGTTTTAAACTCTTTCAGAAGTGGTAATAAGGCCAAGAGCAGACAGAATAACCATGAAGAAAAAAAGCTTTTATTGTTTTAGGAGTTCATCTCACATCAAATACCCCGCCATGTCTCCATCAAATCTGATCTCCATACACAAATGTGATCAATCTTGCTTAGTACTGGAGGTATATGTTGTAGAACTAATAAAAAATAACCTTGGCGCAGTGCTCATGCCTAGTTGAGTGCGTCTAGCCGGCTGTGTTGGATGTGCAAGTATTGGTTGGGAAATCTAATGCGTGCTTTAAAATTTCGCTTCCTTCTGCTCCATAAAGCATCACTTTAAGTGCTGAAGGCAAGCCCACTCATGTGTGTACACTTGTCATCAGATAGCATTTAGTTGCACTCATTCTTGCTTTTACCTTAAGCAAAAGCAAACACTGCTATGGCTGGGCAAGAAAGCCAGTTGCATGTCTTTTACTACAACAGCAATACCAGTGGCACTTAGCGAAAATGCACTGTCTAGCCTCCCCCACCTCTACCTCCCCCCTCTTGATCTAGGGAGCTTCCCACCTCCCAACCCTACCCCCTCACCATACAGAAGTGCCATCAACCACCCCCACCCACACTCCCAAATTTGCCCTTCAGTAGTGCCACCAAACCAACTACAGTAAGATACCACTTGAACGAACGTCACTTAAACGTAGTATTCAGTTGTACGAACTTTATTAAATTTCCCCGCCGAAGCTCCATTGAACGCTATGCAAACGCCCTTCATTTTAACGAAATTCAATTGTTGCTTATTTCAGTTCTATGAACATTTTCTGTAACGTCATCCTGTGTTTCCCACGTCATACTGAGTATTTCAACCAGAACAACGTGCACCTTTTTACTGAATATTTTGAGAAACATATTTTATTAACGCGTGACAAAAGCTGGCCGTCATTTAGCTCTAAGCTTAACTGGCTATCTAAGCAAGCTTGTATCCAGCGGAATCACAGCTAGCTTTGCATGCTTAATTAGATCCACAGTCATGGCCACCCATAGTCCCAACTTCAGCCCTACAAAGCTTCTTAGCTCCAAGACAGGCGTACGTATACATGCGGGTTAATTGTGATCTGCGGAAGGAATGATCTGTTTGGAGGAAATGAATTCCTGCCCAGCAGAACGCTGTGCCGGACGGGGTTCATGGGAGCTTGCACACAGTGACTGAGGCCAAGACCACTGCAGTCATAGTTCAAAAGTGCTGCAAAATTTCAGTTCAGCGAACTTTCACTTTACCAAACATTTTCCTAAGGCCCATTGAAGTTCGTTCAAGTGAAGTTTCACTGTACCTCCACCCTTCACAAGGCATTTGTCCTCTGGAAGCTCACACAGCAGCGGACTGAAAAAGCAAATTGAAATTCAAAGATGCAGCAGGTACATGAGCCGTTTTACATTAGCTGCCTGTCTACCCCTCCTCCACCCACCTGCAACCTCCATAAAAATTTGCCACATGTGTGAGGCCTCAGCTTAGATTAAAAGCATTTGGTGGAGTAAAAGCATTGACATAGCCATCTAGGATAAACCTAACTGCTATAGCAGCTCTTGCATATCAAGTGTCATGATTATCCCATCAAATGTGTTAATGTGTGAGCGTTAGTACCACCATATCGGAAAAAAATGTCAGGCAGCATCGGTGGAGGTAGCGTTAGCCGTTTGAAGCCTTGCAGCCTCAAAAATTGCGGGCATTCCCCTTGCAGGTGGTAGTTGGCAGATGAAATGGCTACACAATGACTGGTCAGCAGGTTGTGTGACTTCACGAGATCAACCAGATGGCATGGTCAATTTTGCTAGAGCTACCTGCTTCAATAGCCTCTTTCAGATGGGAATCCTTCAGAAATTAACAGTAATGTCTGTTATTTTTAGACATGTGGTAACACATCCACAAAGCATGTTGTAGAAAAAGAATGCTTACAGGTATATACCGCATGAATCTTATTGATCTTCAATTAATTTTTTTTTTTTGTCCATTACTGCATGACATTGACTTTAATTTGGAACCTGTGTAAGAGCTAGCGTGGTTCCTAACTTATCCTAGCAGTCCACTTGTGTGTAAATTATGTGTATATGTGTATGTATTATATGCATACCTCTTATAACTCTATATGTGAGAAAGACAGAGTAAAATGCGAGTGTTGGAGCATAGCAGCACATGGCAGTGCAGGTGTTCTGTTTAAAACTGGTTAATGACGTCATTAAAAGGTGATGGTTGTAGAGAAAACTGTCATATAATTAAATCATTCAAGAGTCGGTGTATGAGCTGTGTAATATAGTATTACTGACTGCACTCTGCTCTTTTTCTTGCTTTTTTCCTACAGATTGTCTCTTTCATCCTCATCGGGGTGGCAGCATATGGCCGAGTGTCGAGCATTGTGACCAACATCACCATATTTGGTGCAGTGATAGCCTGTGGAGTGTTCCTGCTCCTCCTTTCCCTTGTTGGTCTCATTGGAGCTGTCAAGCACCATCAAGTGCTGCTGTTTTTCGTATCCTCCTTGTAGAAAGCTTCATAGTCGCGTGCCTCTGTGACGTACCTTCCACGTTTTTCAGTAAATTTGAGAAGTACAATTTATCAAAAAGGTAATGTTTAACTTAGTTCCAGGGAATTTTAAGGACTGAAATTGTTTCATTTTTTCTAAATTGATAGAGTTTTCGAGCTGCTGCAGGGAAAACTGCCTGAAATGAGGGTTTTTAGGTCTAATGAATTTAATTTTCAGTATTGGCATGGCCCACTGATAATTGCTGTGAATTAATTAAACTTATGTGATTTGTACTGTCTGATCAGAAGAATCAGTCATTAACAGAATGACTTAGTTTTGGTGCCAGTGTGGAGACCTCAGGGAGTCATGACCTGACCCTTGCATGAAGAAATCTCGAAATAAACTTCAAAACAAGAATGTCAAGCTGATTATCACATCATTTGCTTCGATAGTCTGGGCAGTGTCATATACCTCTGACTTTGTTCTCAGTTGCACTTCAGTTAGTGGTAAAGTGGTGGCACAAAACAAGCTCGCCCTGACAGCAAACACCACTAAGTATAGTTAGCTGCTCAAAGAACTGCAGCATTGGGGTGAAACTGTTATAAGGCATGCTGAAGAAAAATCTGCACCCGCACACTTCACCAAGCTCCTCTGTACTGGTTCCCCTTCCTCTCTGGTTGTGGTGTATGCTCCTTGACCCCTTGTTCTAGTACATGGTGATCCTGTTCCTGCTGTTCGTGGTCCAGTTCAGCGTTGCCTGTGCTTGCCTGGCCATGACTGAGGATCAGGAGCGGGAGCTGGCCAGCCAGGGCTGGAAGAAGGCCTCGCCTGCCGTAAGGGCCCAGGCCGAGCGCCTTTTCCACTGCTGCGGCTTCGAGCGCAACGCCTCGGACCCAACGGCTGAGCCACAGTGTGAGCACGTGCCAACATGCTGTCCACCGCAGGAGGTGAGGAGGACCAGTCAGTTGATCTGTGTTTGAGCAGACGTTTTGGTGTCCTTTATTCTGTCACAGCAGTAGTTGTGTGAGAGACGTTTTTAGGGGTGAAAGGCTTCCCCGGTAGTTGTGCAGCAGGTTGTGACAGAAAAAAAAAATGAGTTGTGGTTTAGCTCTGGTTAACCCTAGTTAAATTGCGAAAGCAGTGGCGAAAGTTTCTTTGCCTGCTACATTATTCGCCTGTCACAGGGCATCAGTGTAAGACGCTACATTATGGGGGACACTTGAGCTTATCCTTTAAGGATAAACTCAAGTGCACCAGAGCATAAGCTACCAGCCCACATATAAAGTCATGCTTCAGCCAAACTGTATGGACGTGCCTGCGTGTCATGGGGGTAACAAGAATGCAAACGGTTATGGCAGGCTGATTCTGATACCACTCTGCCATATGAAAGTAGCGACCCAAGTTGGCAGCTCCTGCCCGTGGCATAAGGGTAATGTGAATTCAAATGTCATGGCAGGCTGAGGAAACCGTAGCTACGCCTCTTCACGACATAGCTGTGACCACCCGAGGTCTCACTTTGGCTGTTGGAGTATTGCTTTCGCGATAGAATGACAACTTGGGCTAGTTGGTGCATTGCTGCCTTCTCATTCTGACTGAAAACATCTAGATTTGCCCGCTTCCCAAAGACTGTGCTTTTCATTTAGGCCTGAGCCATAATGGATTTGTTCGGCCAAAGCATATGGGTACCAGGCACTGGGAACTTTTGAGAATAGGCCGCCAGTAATTTCACAGTGCCTGCAGGTGGGCTGGTGTATGAAAGTGGAATTTCACTCATTGCGGCAGAGATGTGGCATGCTTAATGCTCACCTAGGGAGGGTAAAAAAATGCATGCTTTTTTTTTTTTTTTATTCAAGAGAAAGGGTCTGAAATCGGGCCAGTATTGAAGGCAGATAATGGTCTCAGCTCCCTGTGCATGCATTTACAACAAAGTAGCATAGTATGATAAAATGATAAGTGATTTGAAGTTTTTTGCATGCTTTGTTGTATGATTGCAAAAACAGACAACTACAAAATGTCTGAACAGTAACACAGGACACTTTTAAAAACATTTCCATGAAAGAAATGTACACTAAGCTTTTTCTCAAAAAAACTGACAGAGTGTGGGTACAAAATCATGAGTGCCGAAAAATTTTGATACACATGGGCACCAAAAAGTGTTGTGTAGACAAAAAAAAAAAATGAAAGACAGCATATTAACTGACCACAGCATACAATGTGAAAAGTAGTTTGTTGCACGAGTAGCACAGAGGTAGCACTCGGCATATTTGAAGTTGCAGATTTGGTTAAACTGTAGCAAGCACCAAGACAAAAAACCCACCACACATATTCCCTGCCGTTGAAGTCATGTTGTAAAAGGTTTGCCATGGTGGTGTCAATGCAGCAGTTAGTGGAATAAAAAACTTATCGCAGCAGAATGCTGAACCGCCAAGCAATTAACTGCCGTCTTCATTCAGTATTTCCAAAATGCGATTTTCTGTGCAGTCCTCTGGCAGTATGTTTCTTCAAAAAATGCGTGCCTTTCACCTGCATAGACTTATTTTAACCAGCAGTTATTGGTGCAGTACCGTTTTATAATAGCTTTCTCTAAACTGTCATTTAGTGGTGATCTGGGCCTCCCTCAAGTTGAAAAAGAGGTCAAGTCATACATTCTCCTCCTGGAGAAACAAACTGAACCAAATTTTGACCTGCTAGCTGGCACGTTTGTAATATTGCAGGATGATTTCTGTGAGGTGATATTGCATCTTCTTCTCTTTTTTGTTCCTTGCAGATTCCTCCTGACGGCACGTGCGAATGCCAGGGTTGCTGGTCTGCTCTGCATCAGGCCATTCGTAATGGGCTTAAGATCACAGGTGGCATAGGAATGTTCTTCAGCTTCACGGAGGTGAGTCCAATTTGGCTGGCTTCATTACGGCTTTGATATCGGCCGTTAAAAGATTAAAGCTTCGTGTTTCAATCTGATTCAGCTAATCTTCACCTGTCAAGCAGAGCAAGGCTCAAATGACACTGTTTGAAACCATGCTGCTTCAGTTTTAACGACATGTGTGCAGATCTCCAGTGAGCAGCCACGTCAGCCAAGGCAGCTCCTTGATACTTGTACAGCTACAGCCGGCCGAATCTTTAGCTGGCGTGCCTGACGGCCGCCCTTTCTGTGCTCCTGCATCTTATTGCGGATAAAAGTTGCTGGAAGGTTAAGATTACAAAAGGGTTTGGTGATCCCTTGCTTATATGTACTTGGAATTTCCACAGGCTAAGTTGTGTGTAGCGCTCAGAATCCCAGAAAATATGGCCAGCACATGCGCCAGTTAAAGATTTGGGCGGCTGTACATAGCAGTGCTTGACCCTGCCGCAGTGGCTCAGTGGTCAGTGTGCTCGGCTGCTGTGCCCAAGGATGTGGGATCAAATCCCAGTCGCAGCAGCCGTGCGGAGTTGAAAAGCAAGGTGCCTGCATGCTGTGCTGTGCAGTGCCACTGCACGTTAACGGAGCTCTGCGCTGCAGCGTCCTTGTGGTGCTTTGGGATGCTAAATCATATTAACCAACCAGACAGCATAGCTGTGCTTGGGTTGCAGTTTGTGCATTGTTGATACAGTCTGTTCCGGATGCGTCGAACTCAGACATATCCAGTTATTGCTTATACCATTGAGAATCTCCTTGAATATCCCGCGCAAAAAGTATAACATTCCTGAGTATGTTTTTCGAACTCCCGTCAACAAAACATACAGTGAAATCCTGCTAATTTGACTCTTTTGAAAATTTTCTTCTGAATTTGGAAATTCACACAGTTCGAACTGAGTATGCAGTTTTGACTGAAGCCCATGTTTGTCTATGCTGTCTGACACTCGTTAATTTGGACATGGGCAGGCTCGCACTGATTAATTTTGTTTGAGGTCACATTGAGATATACGACCCACGAAGCCGGTGGTTGTCTGGATAGACCTTCCTGAACCTGAATTGGGCATGCACATTGCGGCAGGTGCAATTACGATCGGAAGTCCCCCATTGTCGAAATATAGCCCAGCAGCATAATTTGTTTCGCTTCCCTTAAATTCACCCCAATTCGCTGCTGCCATCGTGCGTACTCATTGATCAGTTGTGTTGTTTTGACACTGTTTTGTGCATCACTAATCTTTTAATATTATTCCAGGATGGCGTCGCGCCATTCTAATGCCTATGCATATTCCTCTCTCTTGCATTCTTGTGCTTCCTCAATTCTTCTGTTGCATTGAATGTAATGTTATTAAATTACCTGGTCAGTTTGCTAACTCCGCTGGGATTCCGCGGCGAAAAGCTTCCCACATCCGCTCACGAGGTGGCGCTTCCTCCACTGTTCGCCCAGCCGCACGAGTGTTGCAAAGCCAGCGCTCCGTGTTTAACGCCAATTTACGCAGATAATTGCGCTTCAGGCGAATCATTTCCTAGAGATTGCTTAAGCATTATATTTTAGTTGCAGTGTAAGACACTGTACTGCAAAAAAGGAGCAGTATTAGAGATCCGCAAACAAGGTGGCATGAAGCTACAAGAATGACCACATTCCACTGAGACATGGTTAAGATTCGTCAGTTGGTACACGGAATCCTTATCCACGCAGATTTGAATATGAATCGAGTCCTTGTTCTTTGGTAAAGTATCGGGCATTTCTTTTAATTGTTTTGCCCCATAATTACTGTCAGCGGCGAGCCACACAACACCAGTAATCGAATGCCGCTGAAAACAATAGCCAAAATGAAAAGCCAAGAACCATGTGGCTAGGATAACTTTTTTGGAAGCAAAATACTATAGAACTCGACATGATGGGAACAGCAAACATATGTCATAGTAAATACAATTTTTTAAGCCATAACGAAAAAAAAAATAATTTTACTGGCAGCGCACATTTTAAAAAGCTAGAATCACCACAGGGATGCTTTTTTTGTTTGGTACTGCCACCTTTTATTTGCTCCCTAACCGGCAGTGTGCAGTAGCTGGCAGGTGAATGGCGACATATGCTCAGTACAGCTGAATCAAATCATTTTGGAACTGGATCGAATCCTTTTTGTATTAGCTATGGAGGGGATCACCTTTCTAACTTTCAGTGCTTTGCAAACTAAGGTGTCTCCTCTTCTGGCCAATGCAAAAAAAGGTTCCAGTTCATGAAGGAAGAATCATCACAACAAGGTCACCATGCAAATGCATCTCATGTTTTTTTACGAGGTTCCCCTGTCTTGCGGTCGCTCCTACATAGGACAGTCTGGGCGCTGTTTCAATAAGCGTAATGTAGTGCAGAAGTGCTCCATGAGCACCAGTACAAGCAGTCTCACCCTGCATTGCAAGAGCTGCAACAGCAAAGGCTAGTTAGCTACCTTATCTGAAAAAAAAAAACAAAAAAAAACCTTTGATTCAAAGGGTGAATAGCGACTAAAGTTACCAAGGCATTCTATATCGCCAAAGGGGTGACAACTGGCTTGGCTCTCTATGTTCATCACTATCAATAAAAGCGATTGAATTCTAGGACACAACAGAATATTTCAGCAGTCAAAATGCACACGCGTCCTGTTGTTATCCCTGTTTTGTGCACAATTCCATTCATGCTTGTTCCTTATTTTGTTGTATGCGATCTGTGTGCGTGTTCGTGTATTTTTTCACCAGTCTTTGCGCGGTTTTGAAATTTCTGGAACTACGATCGATTAGCCTAATTTCATGTCTTGCCGCCAGAAAATATTAGTAGAGGCACCAGCTTAATGTAGCGAACAATCAACAACCCTACATACGTAGCCTTGGCTGCATGGCCACAGAAAGCTGTCCTTGAGTATAGATGACTGCTCATCTGTTTACACGAGAAGTCAGCAGCGCGTCGCAACATGCGGCTAAAACTTGAGACGTGACAAACGAGTGCTGGTGTGCTTTGGTGCGTCTTCATGTTTTATCCTAGTATTGCTAGCACTGCCGAAAATCCAGACCAATGCAGTACCGGCCAGCTTTACAGCTTACCATAGTTGCACAAAAAGACTTAAAACATACTTGGCGGCCCTCTTCTCGCATTTCTTTTTAACCCATGCTATCTTTAATAGCTTTGTTGTGTTAGACGAGGCATGGTGTGTAACGAAATGAAGTAGGTTATTGCAGTTTAATTTGACTGTGGGAAGTTAAGTTGGTAGACTTTTTTCAAGAGGGGAAAATATAAAAAACTCGGTACAGTGGCATTCAGCTACATTATGTGCATTGTACAGAACACCTTTGTGTACCTGCCATCGTTCTTGCACCTTGACATAAGGCATTTCACAGCTCTGTTTACTCCAAATATGCTACCTTTACTATGAGGTTTATTATCGGAACCAGAAGAGGGCCCTAAGTCAGCTCTTGTCGACTGCTAGAAGCCTCTTGAAGACTGTGGGGACCTCGTAATGTTATTTTCTAAGTGATTTTACTAATCGCGCTACTGAGTAGAAACATTAAGCGTTTAGTATTTAGCTCTTATTTCCTCAATTTTAGCCCTGCATCTATTTTTCACTCGCACTTCCACTCCATCCTGAACCATTGCCCAACTTCCTCCGAGGTGTTGACACATGCAAATTCTTGGGAAGAAGCAGCAGTCTTTTAAGGTATCAGTCAAATGGGTGTATTCATTTTGTGGAAACACCACATGGCTGTATACGTAGAAGCACGGTGCTTTATGAATTGTATATTCTATAAAAACCCTCACCTTATAGAAGGCCCCTTTAGGAGCCTTTAGGTCATTGCTGGTTTGGCAGGTGGATGGCATACCACAATGCTGAACTGCCCAAAAAATCACATGCATACCAGCATCTGTTTTTGGAAGTTTATCATGTCAGGCTGCTAACTAAAGAGGAGAGATTTCTGTTACTCTGGCCAGGTCATGTTCAGCAGCTTCTTGCCTTTACGAGGGAGTACCCAAAAGAAACCAAACTTATTTTTTTGGAACCTATTTATTCACATTTTAAGCGCAAACCTTCAATCTCCTTCAAAGTACTCTCCACTTGGACTAATACACTTGCCTAATCTTACATTACACTTTTTCAAAACATTGTTTAAATGCATCTTTTGTGATGCTTGACAGCGCCTCCCTCTTTTTTTTTTTCACCTCCGCAACATCAGCAAAACGCTTTCCTTTCATGTGTTCTTTTCATTCTGGGAAACAAAAAACAGTCACACAGGGCAAGGTCTGGTGAGTATGGGGGAGGTGACGAACAGGGGTCATACCATTTTTGGCCAAATATTGTCGCACAGATAAGGCTGTTTGAGCAGGGACATGATGGAGATGGAGGAACCAGTTACCCGACTACCACAAATCAGGCCGCGTCCACTGCACACTGTTGCGCAATCTTTTCAGAACTTGCAAGTAGAAAGCCTGGTTAACTGTCCGATCCCGCAGAACGAACTCTGACTAAACGACTCCTCTCACGTCGAAAAAACAAATCATTGTTTTGAGGTTTGATTTCACCTGACGAGCTTTCTGGGGCGAGGCAAACTTCTTCCACTGGCTTGATTGTTGCTTTGATTCACGATCGTAAGCATAGCACTAAGGTTTGTCACCTGTGATAATTATTTGAAAAAAAGTTTGGATCATTTCGGAAATCTTTCAAAACACAGCATGCTTCCACGTGACCTTTTTTTTTTTGTTCAGCAGTCAGCATTCGTGGCACGAATTTGGAAGACACCCTTTTCATTCCCAAAGCTTCTGTCAAAATTCACTGCACTGAACTCCAAGTCACTTCCAACAGCTTCACAATTTCTTCAATCGTCCGTCGTCGATCTTCGTTGATTGCTCAAATTTTTTCAACATTTTCATGTGTTCAAATCCTGAAAGGACGACCAGAACGATGTTGGTCATCACTTGACATTTCACCATTTTTAAAATGGGAAAACCACTCAAACACTTCAGTTTTCCCCATAGCATCATCCTTGTATGCTGTTTTTAACATTTCAGGAGTTTCTGTTCTATTTTTTTATTTTTTTTTTTTTTTTCGAGCAGAAAGCAGAATTTTAATGCCGCATGCTGTGCACGAAAATCAGCCATTGCAAAAAACAACGCTCATCGAAAACAGTTGCCACGGTAAACTCTGCCGAAGCTGGTATGTCTGACCTTCAGCGACGCCGCTCGGCTGACTGACTCTGGAATGTTCACTCTATGCGCTCGTAGCGGCAAAACACGGTACTATGAAAGCGCTGACCACCAAAATATTAGTTCGGTTTCTTTTGGATACCCCCTCGTATTCTTATTCAAATCAAGAAGACCGTGGAAGAACATTAGATGTGCTTCAGCATTTCATGGTGCAATCATCATGATCGGGTGAACGTTAGAGAAGTGTATGCCACCGAAGGAAAGGTTACAGGAGTTATGCCTGCTTTTAAATTTCACAGCAGCATTGTGATTATCTGCATGGTGTCCACTTCCGACATTCTTTACAGTTCATTGACCCACATATACGGTATTACTGTGCAGAAGCTTTGGTGCTTATGGCAATTGATATATCGTGCAACATTAAACCTAAATATTAGATTATTTAGTGTACGGTCCTGGCTTATTTGCCACTAAACCTTCCACTGAGAATTTGCTTTCGGCATGGTTTATTATATTATTAGTTTTTCATCTGTAATCGTTGCTTACTTTCTCCATCCATTGCACAGCCATTCAGTACCGAGTGATGGAGGCTGGCTGATGGCAGGCTGGATTAGAGTGCAGGATCTCAGCAGAAAATTGATGCACAGCTCCGTGGGACATGGGAAAAATTTTTACTTGTTCAGTAATTTGCGACTTTAGAGGATGTTGTACTAGCAACTCTACATCTGCCATTAATGGTACTGGTTCAGTGTTTTCCCAGGAGATGGCAGCACTAGGTAAATCAACTGGCTAGGCCTGCTTTCTCACTGCCATGTTTGTAGATGAACGCTGTCTTCCATGGACACTGTGTGCAAATAAGCCCGGAGCGTACGTAAATGAATTTCCTCGGATTTGTCAGGATAAAGGTGGAGGTCCCCAGATTTACGCTTTCATGGTGTTGGTGCATTCAAGTAACCCTCTTTCAATCCTGCCTCTTCCTTCCGGCTGCCTGCAGTTCATCGGGGTGTGGTTGACGGTGCGGTACCGCAACCAGAAGGACCCTCGTGCTAACCCTAGCGCCTTTCTGTAACCACTAACCACCACTCTCCAGTGGCTGCTTGAAATGGCTCTCTTGCAAGGGGCTCTCTCTGGCACACCACAAGGTACGGACCCTGTGCCCCTGCCGCTGCCGCCATCTCTGATTCATCAACGTGCACGTGTACCCCATCAGAGAAGCAATATGTTGCCTCTGTGACTGCTCTCTTTCTCCCTTACTCACCCTTGTATGGTTGTAAACAGATTGCATCTTTTAATGGGGTAGTGAGACTAACCAAGCATGTTGATTTTTTTTTTTATTTTTGTATTTTGCAAAGTTTTTTTGCTTAGGCTGCTCTCTGTAGCTCTCATTTATTGCAGCCAAGCTCATCTCTTTATATAGCATTTACAACATGTTGCTGGCTCCTCTTGCCATCTGTGGGTGTGTACAAAAAGGTCTATGCTTTCTTTTAAATACAGAAGCATTTATAGGGCTGGTGTGAACACTTTTCTTGTGCCCAGTGTAGCCCGAATAGAATACAGTGTTACAAATATGCCTGGAAGAACAAGAAAAGAAACTGAGAAAAAAAAAAAAGCTGTATTGTCAGTTGGGCGAGAAAAAAGGATGTATTGTCAGAAAGACAAAATGCAGTCTGTGTTGAATAGGTGAGGTTCTCTTCAAGCTCCCATGAAAAGATGGTATTGATGAAGCACATCGCTTCTGGCAACCTCCTATTCTAGTGAACACATACAGTTAAGCCTGGATGTAAAGGACCTAGGTGTAGTAAATTCTTTATATTGCAAAGCGTTTCAACTGGCCAGGCGGAGGAGGGAAAGGACGGCGCATGTGGGAAAAGACAGGGGCCTCAGGCTCCTCCTCTCCTTCATTGTACTCTATATCACCACTTCCTTGCATAATTGTGGAAGGTGGGAGGCCTGTTAGCCAATCACAAGGAGTCATTAAGCATGCTCCTCTGTGCTGCGTCTGCTCGCAGCATATGCAGATGTGGTTGTAAAAGAGTATAAATAAATTCTGGGTATATACTAAACATTACAAATAAAAAAAATGCATTTGCAAGTTGTTGAAATAGTGTTTTCAGTAACGTAACACTGTTTGTCACATCCGCGCTTTTAGTTTGTTTTATGCAAACGGAGCCATGGTGGCAACTTCAGCCAAATGGCGCCACCTGGTTTTCTGAACTGTAACCATTTTTTACGGTACCAAATTTCTTCTTTAGGCCTGCGCGAGGCAAAATCGTGCTCATGAATGTTGCTGTAGGCAAGATGAGACCAAATGAACGCTGAATGTGCAGTTTATGGTCAGTGAACAAATCAAAAACCCAGTAACGAGTAGTTAACCGCAAAGCGAAACAAGCTGCTTTGAAGCACGCCGCTATGTTGAAAGTGCGGTTTAGCATACGCAAGAGTCACAAACGCTAAATTCAAGGGAAAGTGTAAATAAATCAAGTATATGTCAAGGTTCAGTTAAAAAGTGGTGTTTCGCGAATGCACGCTTTAAGACATGTCATCCCGTGTGCTTTATGGCCACTTCATACTAGAACTATACTCTACAATGACACGCAGCCGCCTCTGCACTCATCGTAGCTTCGGTAGTGCTACAAGGAACTACTGGGATAGAGTGTACTTGTAACAGTGTTGTGTGAGCCATGGCAAAGATGGCAGCGGCCACTGCTGCAGTCGCATTATCAGCTGCGAAATATTTCTTATTTTTTGAAGCTTAAAAGTAACAGGGGCTTACATGGTGATTTCACCTGCATTTACTCAGCATTGTCACCTTAAGTCACCATGTGGAAACTGCATGTAGTAAAACCTCTATGTAACCAACAAAAAGAAACATACTTTTTTAGATTTTGCAATATCCAGGTTTAACTGTATGTCTTTATATATGCTGACACTAGTTATTTATTGTATATTAATGCCAATCTTGTTGTTGGTGCGGCTCCCAGAACCCTGTAAATACCAAGGATTTAAAATGCTTTTGAAACGTGGAAGGGACCACCAGTATTTTCATATTTCACATGAAGAGACTTGTGCAGAAGGGTGCTAGCCTACTTCCCCTTTGCAGATTGCTTATATAAGAATTTCTTGTAGATTCTGTTGCAGACGGCCTAGCACTGGTGCTTTTTCTCATTTGTCATGTTATGATCTATAGCTTGTTTATCTTGCTCTCTGGAGGCCTTTGTTGCTGATGTCAGCCACAGTAGGTGGCATCTGCCACTTTGTCCACTTGTTCCGAGGGTTAGGGCACCCAGAATGTCCCATTTACAAATGCTGTTTTTCTTCAGCCAGTGTTCGACATTCATGCGTGACACTAGAACTCTCACCATGAGCAAAGAAGTAGCAAAGGTGCCTATCTGTGTGAATTTAGGTATGATGATTCAAACGAGAGTTGCAACACATGAAGCCAAATTTCAGTGTAATAAAATTGCACTAAAATAATTGCCATTTAGCAGCAATGTTTGCATGCCATGGGCTCATGCAAACACTCAATTTTGTTTTTTCGAATTGAAAGATTTTACTAAGTTGAGGTTTTGGTAGTGGAAGTGATACGCACAAGATTCTTTGTGTCCCCATTTGTTTTTTTTTTTTAATCTACTCGATTATACTCAGCACAATAATTTTGCTGTGTGTTTCTGGTACAGTAGCCTGCACGGAAACCTTGTCAGTTGTAACTGGGTGCAGAGTCCTTGGACTCAGGCAGGAGTGAAAAAAGAGCTACTGGTCTTCACTGCAAGGAAAAAAAAAAAAAAAATGGAGCTGGCCGGGTATTAGTAGAACTACGATTTTGTGTCGCAAAATTCGGTAGATCATTGTTTTGCTGTTAAACGATGATGATCAGCGATGAATATTGGGATCATTTTTTACCAGCATGAAGCAATCACCTTGGATAAGCAAGTGGGAACCAGAAACCACCAATTCCGTTTTAAATTAATGACCAGACGCTCCCAAGATCTTTTGTTGCTCATGTTTATATCAGCTCACTCTAAATTTGTTTGACCTAGTCTCATGTCTTCTGCCTCATTTTCTTGTAGTCTTTCTGAAGTGCTGTGTTGGACTTGTTGGAGGCACTGTCTTGCAAGGGATCAAAATGGTGCACCTATTTGCTTGCATTGATCAAAGGGACACAGAAGACATAGAATGTGGTATCCAATTGATACAGGCCAGCTTCTAATGGCAAAGAAGCCACTCTCACGTGTTGCCACTACTAACCAATTTCTAGAGTAAAATGCATGCGCCAACACTGATTTTAAACAAAACACTGCTATGTTGAAAAACGTTAATAGAGCCAGGAAAAAAAAAAAGGGATTGGGTGCAGTAGTGTTCTCAGTGGCCCTTTAAAGTGTTGCTCTCGAGCTTCTAATTTCTTTCAGAATGTTTGTCTCTGGCTCGTTGTCCTCACGTGTTTGTCTCTTCTCTCCTCTGTTATTGATGGTGTTTTCCAGCTGGTGGCCGTATTTGTGGCTTACCGTTACCGACTCCAAAAAGACCCCGAGGCGGATCCTTACCTTCTGCTGGGTGGAGGAGCTCGTGTCACGTGACAGGCCACCCAACTTTCTATTTCTCTCTCTCTCTTTCCCCACATTTTCTGGCATTCCTTGTCCCCACCACAAACACATGTGCAACACCAAAGCCCTTTCACATTCCGGTTTTTTTTTTTGTGTGTGTGTGTGTGTGTGTCTTCTTTCCTGTGCGTTCGTCTTTATTCCAAGTTGGTCCATTTGGACTGGCCATACTTTTGTGTCGAGTCATTAGTGCTTTTAGGGAATGTCCCCAGGTTTAGAAGGTTGGAGGTAGGGAATGAATAGCACTGCTCCTAGGTACAGCTGCGGAAACGGGTGAAGCCGTTTTACCCGGTCATTGCAATTGAAATGCCGCTGCTGCTTCATGTCATTGAAATCATCTTTGACCTTTTTCTTAACCATCTGGTTTTAGCAAGTATTGGGCTGATGTGGCTTTCTTAGTCTAGCAGTGGTCCCATGTTCAATTCCTGATGCAAGATTAATTTTGTGTGAGGCTTGAAAGTTTTCTTTTTAAATCTTGTAGCTGTTCTTTACACCCAGATGGTTGCACACAGGTGGTGTTGTATTTGATTTTCTTTTTCTTTTTTTTTGTCTTAAAGGGACAGTGCACTCTCAAAGACGAGCTTAAACACATTGGCATACGGTTGTAGACCTTTCTCTGTTCTAATAATGGCAAGGGCAGAACTGACAGTTTCGACAGAATTTATATGTTAAATTGGCAAAGGAAAGTCAGGCCACAGCCGGTGTTTGTGCCATGCTGTGTTAAAACGTGTGGCTCTCAATGTATTTGGACTACCATGCATGGAGTGGATACTACACTTTATGGACAGGACTGAGAGAGCAACCTGCTAGAAAAAAAAGAAGAAATCTTTCTTATGGTTGCAGGTATTTGTGATTGAGACCACCAGTCTTATTTTGTTAATAGCATTTTTAAAACCACTTTAACATTTGTCTTTTATAGCTTTAACAAAACTTATGCATGTAAATGAATGTCAAGCTCATTATTGCTGCTGCAGTCCACCTTTGTGGCACGGTAACCATATCTGAGACGTCGGGATTTTCTGATGCCAGCTACCACTAGAAAATGGCGTTATGTTATGGAAGAATTGTTATAAGTTATTCTGCCTTGTTTGTGAGCATCATAGCCAGATAATTGTTTATTTGGGCAAGCATCTTTTAATTTTTGCAGAAAAAAAAAAATGTTGAAGGTGAGTACACTGTCCCTTCAATTTTTGGTGCAGTTTTCTTCCTGCACCATCATGATGCCTCATCACACTGCACTGTAAGGTTATCGACTGCTTCCTGTCATGATCTTTATTATGCACTTCCAAGCCTGGGAAGTAATTTGCGAAGTACGAACCTGACATTAATAGTACTGCACAGGGGGAAAAATAAAATACATTCCTTTAAGGGCCACTTCCCCCACCTTTAAAGCCAAAAAATTTGAAGGAGGGGGGGGGGGTCAGCGAACACTTATTTACATCTACTGCAATCTTGAATCGTTCGCTAATCCATGGTTATAGTCATCATGTGCAGTCTCGTATAACCATGCGCACAAATCTCTGCTTTCATTCTTATGTTTTAGAGTAAATTGACCCTTACGTGAGTGTGTACAGTACATGAGCAGCACAAGATTATATTTTTCATATTTAGTTGTATGGTGATGAGACTGGTTGGACCACATTGGCACGCATTGTGAACTGCATATGGGAAGCTAACGGCAATGTGAAGTAGAGATGATCGCCTCAAAATGTTTGAGTCTTCAGCTCAATGTTGCGAAATTGCGTGCTGGAGTGCGATTGCAGGCGCCCCTTTGTACAGAGTCATGTTATACATGCGTAATTGCTTGGGGACAATGCCAACACCTATAGTAGTTGGTCACCTGTATGGCCCACAAAAAGCAAAAAGAATGGAACAGGAATGCACACTTGCCAAGAAAGCTTTTTTTCCCTGTTCAATTATTGCATGATGAAGATCATGTGTGTCTGATAAAAATGGCATTGTGACAGGCAACCATCCTTGCATGTGTAGCCCCAAACATTACTGGGCTTTTGTCTTGCTGGTTTCGTATGGGAGCAGACTTGCTGTGTCACATATTGTTTGATAGCACAGGTAGAGAGTGAGAGGTGCGCAATCTGAAATTGTTTGGACCTCTCTCTCTCTTTCTTTGATGTTCCACACCTAGTTGACGCATGCATCTGAACTTGCAGTAGAACTTGCAGTAAAAATAAAAGCGCATGCAAACTGGTGTCATTAACGGCTTTCACTCGCATTCCTTTTTGTTGTGTTCTCTCGCGCTACATTCAAAAGTGTTAAACCAGAGGCTTCGAAAATATTATTTTGCGACTTATGTTTGCTGCTGCTGCACTTTGTTTCTACTCTGCAGCAGTTCTTTCCATGTTGGTTTTAAGTTAGTGAAATGAGAAAAAATAGATTGTGGAGTTCTTTTGCTGGGCACTGGCAGGCACTTGCGAGAGGGTACAAAACTGTACTCATTCGATGTGAGACTTCGTGAAATTACTTTCCAACACAAGTTTGATATGATTCTGGGTATGATGTTGAACTGCACGTTAAGTCTGACTTATTGTTGAAAGGTGCTATGGTTACCCAAGACCTTGTACTTGCCTACAGCACCCAGACACTCATACCTGCAAACTGTTTTCTGCAATTCAGGCACAGCTGAGTCTGTTGCAACTATTGCATTCCCATTGGACCCTGTGTGGACCAAAGGACTATGCCACTTACGAGCATTGCATTATGTGCTACCTTGCAGCATGAGACATGCATTATTCAATTTGTAAGGCTTTATTTGTATTTTTAGGGTAGTGATGAATTTTTTTATTCTCGTCAGTTCCTTTTTTTTAATGCTGAGCCTATGCTTGCCATATTTATATATATTTTAGCAAGGTCGCCAGCATTCTTTACAAAATTGGGAACTGTTACATAAGGAGATTAATATCTCGCACAGCCCACTTTGTTAGTATTATGCCCGAGAGATTGCGCTATATGCATAAACCGAACTTCTGTCTTTTCACTGTTTTGCTTGCCAGGAATTTTACACAGAGTCTGGGGGAAATCTGCATATTATGTAAAGTGAAATACGAAGGTATAGTATTTAGTAGGAAGCATTCATATCATTTATTTGTTTTAATTGAAACCTGTTTCTTGTGTTTTATAATAAAAAATTTTTGTTGGAGATCATTACATAGTGAGGTGTATTTCTTTCTTATCATTTATAATGTCTGAAATTGGAATAGTTGCTCAAAATATAAGGAACAGAAAGGTATGTACGATGAGTCGTTTTCATTTACTTTAGCAAAACCGCACAGTTTAGCTCTTAGTAAGTGCTATCGCAGAAATTGTTTTTGAATCAAAGCCAGAGCGGTTATTGTCAGCCTGATTTATACATAGTTTCAGAATAAATGTTTGAAGCATTACACAGTTCGAGGTGCTAACGTGTGTTGATTAGCGGTTTTAATGGACAGCAGTAGGTTACCATAGATGTGACACAAAGTTTTGATCTTTTTCGAAGTGGTCGCATTCTGTAAAAGCAGTTCTCTGCTACCCACTCGCACATTTTCAATAAGAGATGTGCTCATGAATACTAAAGTTCAGCGGCAGTAGAAAACATGCCAGCAGATGTGCATGATTATCAATTAGTTGAAATAGATGCGACTATGGTGGGTTCGAAATGCCAGCAGTTATCCCGTATATGTCAGTAGCCTGGCGATGGTTTAGTAGTAATCCCTGCTGAAAATTCAACATGAAAGGCAGTGTATTGCAGGGTTTTCTCTTTTATAACTCACTTTACTAACCCATTTCGTTTGTCCATAGACAGCCAAGAAATTGAAAGCTTGATGCCACCAATGGTATTAACAGAAATTTTTTACGCATCATACTTCAGTTTACATGATGCGTATGACATTGTACACATGTATTTCAGATGTTGCCACACCAAGAACTCAATTCTTCCACTTAGTTTTACAGTCGGCTTTTTTTGTTTTTCACTGAATCCTGTCCTCTTCCAAATACCTTGAATGTAGTGCACTGCTATGTATAAATGCCTCTGCTATGTGCCACCTTACTGATATGCACCAACGGCAGTGTTACATCACGTTTAATTGTGCACAAACCACACATAAGAGAACATGGCTCATGATAACTTGCTCAGGGAAACTGACCCAACTGCTTGGCAATACTTCAGCAGCTGAGGTTATCTGTTTTCAGTGGATTCTGTGGCAATGGCAAGGATACTGTTTATACCTCAAATACCACAGTTGCGCAGCAGATGCTTTTTTCAGAAACTTAAGCTGTAACCAACCTCTGAAGTGGCTACTGCATACTTAAGGAATGCACATACATAACAATGAACGCAGCTGCAACTTCAATGTTTTCTTTGTCAGTTCGCTGGTATGATGCTATCATGGTCTATTTCACCTAATGCGATTAAGATACATTGTTAAATCAACTCTGCTGAGTATGTTTGGCACATCGGCTGACTAAGAAGAGAATATTAATTCGCCTTCCTGTCGTGGGAAAGTTTTTAAGAACATTTTTTGAGCCTTTCAAAGCACAAGCAGGAAGCTTCTACTGTGGTATTTTGCACTGCTGTAGCACAAACAGGGCTCATTTACTGAAGAAAACTTGCTCATTGCCGTTTAATGCAATAGGTTGCGCAAAAATGCTTCCAGCAAACTTGTTAGATCAATGTGGTTTTAAATGTTAGTTCTTGAGCAGATGGGAAAAGTATTTAAGTAGTAAATGGCTGATTACTCACAGGAGTGCATTATTACATTGTATAGTACTCTGCACACTGTGTGTACGGATTGCATGCATTGGCTTTCTGATTATATCATTGCTGAAGAGTGGTATTCTAGATAGTAAGCTGTAGAACGCTACCGTGATCAGTTATAAGTAGTACATACTAGTACAGAATGATCCTTTGGTTTTTCTGTCTAAGGCACTCATTTGGCCCATTATTAGGGGTGACTGGGAATGGGTAAGTTTAATAAGTTGGTGTACAAGTTACATGTATATTGAAACTCCTCTACATGGTAGTAAAATGTTTGACAGAACTACAGGTTATGTACTGGTGATTACAATAAATCTGAAGATGATTGGTTCACTCTTCATTCTTTACAGACTACAGCAAGCATTTCTGGCACATGCTTTTATGGTTATTGATACAGGGCTCAAAGCCGTACTATTGTAGCATGACTTGCAGGCAGCAGTGATCTGTGTAGCAAGCATTAAAATGTTGTGCTAAGGTGGAAATCTACTGTTTGACAGGAACGGAAGCTGTTGTCAAATTGCTCACATTGATCAACAACAACAAAGCTGTTAATAATGGCTTTCCCTGTGTAATATGTTAAGATCCGTACATTCTTTTTATTGCAAACAGGAGCTCAGTGTGTAGTTCAAGCTTGAATGGGCAACTGTCAGCCTTTTTCCAGCTGAGCTGTTTTGTGTCCCTCCTTTTCCTGTGAAAAACGTCAAGCTTTTGTTTTGACAAAATAAACCTCTTCTAAATGAAACTATCCGCCTTTTTTGCCCTCTTTGGCAGTATAGTCTATTCTAATGACAATGCATTTCATCCATGACAATAGGCTTCCTGGAAATGGCTTTGACATCTCTGCACGAAGGCTGACCTGGTGACAGTGTCATAGTCTGGTAAAAGCTTGGCAAATTTTTTTTTTTTTTCTAAACCTTTGCAAAGATAAAACTGTCTCAATCAACCGTGGTTGCTTAAACAAGCACGTGGAAGTGCTTGGCAATAAAATATCTTTATTTGTGCAGTGTTAACAGTGTGGAATGACCTTTCAACAAATGCTGCTGTTCAGCAGCGACACAATGTTTTGTGTAATGTCAAAAATCTGCAAGCAGTTTCCTTTAAATTTAGTGCAAGAAAACCCAAAATTTGTAACACAAGAAAGTATTCTTCATTAATTGTTTGGGAAATGTTGAGAAAGGTTCTCTTTCTTGGCATTGAAGGAAATATAAGCTAACTTTCAATTAAAACCAGCAAGACTGGATGAGATGCACTCTCCCATTCATTAAGCACTGCAGGTATTTCTCTATGAAAGGGCAAGGTTCAGGGAGAAGAGTGTTACTGTAAGAATTTCGGTCTGTTGGCAAAAGACCAGTGATCGCAGCATCAACAAGTACAGTCTGTGCTTAATGCTCTAGGGTTCACACACAGCTTGGATGTTCATATCTGTAGTGGTGTGGGAAAGTGTTTGAAACATCTGAAATTTGGCAACTGCACTAAATGCACTCTGGTCAAAGAATTCTAAAAATTTGTACCAAATTTTTTTGAAATTCTACTCTATATAGATTACAAACAGCAAGAGAAAAAAGAGAAAAAAATATATTATTATGCACGTTCTGTTTCACTAACGTAGAACGCACCAGAACTGTGCTTTTCCCGAGGGGGGGGGGGGGGGGGGGGGGGTAGTGTTACTGAGCAGTATTCGCTGGTCGTGCTGAGGAAAAAGAAGTGCGACAGAGTCCCAGAAGAAGAAGACTCAGACGAGTGCTGATATCTGTGCGGTGATCATCCTCAGTGGTGTGGACAGCTGTCGTACTGTGAATATTCCCCGTAACAATATGTCCTGACTCGAGCGAAACTCTGGAAGACCTCTTCAAGTTCGAAACATGAGCTGGAAAAAGCAGTCCTTGAATCCACACTGATAAAGCCCTGCTAATGCAAGGTGCCTCAAGCTGTATATTGCTTCAACCTTCAACCACACGGCCACTGGATCGCATACAACCTAATGAAGGCTGCACACAGAATGCGCCGACATCACGTGCTCCACTCCAAACAAGCATATTCCCCATGCCGAAAAATGAGCAGAGTGAATGATTGGCGCATGTTCACAGACATGCGCAGCACGCCATGCATACAGTGCATTGCAAGTCGAAGCTTTGTTCATAAAATCCCACTCTTGCGTGCATTTCACTAAATCGAACAAGCTACTATTGACGGTACTTAGCTAGCTTTGAACCTTTCATCATTCGCACTGGCAGTGCAGTGCTAAGAGGACAAGCGTGATAGAAAGAAGCAATGACAAATTGGTTTGATGTGTAGTCAAAGCACAATCCATGAGAAGTTATGAAGAGGCACGTGTGAGCACACAATTCAAAATCTTGAAGGAAAAATAAAACATCTGCAAAGTGCTCAAGCATAGTACCCACAGTATCTTTGTTCTTGCTGTTTATTGCCTGCATATTCATATCAATACATCTGGTATTATTAGGCTCCTGTGTGCATCTTTCTTGCCTATTGTGCATTTTCTTCATGCTGACACACTTTGTCCTCTATCATTAGCCTTTGTCGCTGGAGAGGCACAAGAGACACAGATCCCTGCTATCTGACTGGCACTAATATTTGCCTTCTCATTATTTATCGTAATTCTTTTTAAACATATTTAATCAATCCTTTTAAGCTGAACACAATTCTCGTAAGAATATCGTGTGCTCACAATATGATGATGAAAGCACAAAGAAAACTTCACCAGTTCCTTTATGACCTGTAAAAAAGGACAGGCACAACAAGAAACTGCCAGTACATGACCATTCTTATAGTCGCAGCCTTTTCCTGGAAGGAACGTAGATAGCTCGCAGTAGTTCATTCGTCTGAATGCTTCTTACCCTGTCCTGTTGAACTGGGTGGTTGGCACGCTTTCTTCGCATCATATTGACTCTCCTCCTCCAAAGTGTTGTTCTGTCTTGCAAAGCTGGCAGTGTAGCAGACTAAGCTACCTTGCTAACATAGACACTGTCACTGTTCATGTATCGGGAACCCAGGAAACAATATCACTCTCAGGATGCACAGGATCTACATTCCTCCAATTTGGAAACATTTCGGGAGCAGGACCAATGACCCGATTAAGTAAAGGTACTAAAAGTTTTGCAAGCTTCTGTGAACCTGACTTTGACAGGTGCAGGCCGTCCAGCAGCAGCTTCTGCCAGTTCTGCAAACAGCAAGTATAGCAACCATTAACGAACATGGTAAACAATTGTGAGCTTCACATCAATTTGCTTTTTTCAGTAATGTTTGGATGTTCCAAGCCCTATCATATCTTCACAATATATTTTCTGGGTGAATTAAATCATAGTGGCAAAATATAGGAACCATACTCGGCAGGGTAACTCCTCCAAGCAAAAGAAATATTAGCTGGTAACTCAATCCTGCTTTCGTTAATTAATCACTTAAACCTTAACGCATCTTGTAACTGCTGTTGTTTCTCAAGCTTAATCACACCAGCAATGCATTCTCGCCATAACACTAAAGAACCATAAAGAAAAATTATTCAAAGAATTCTCACTCTCTTGAACTACTGAATGCTGTACATGTGGGGTGTTTGAGAACAATTTCAAGAATTACTATATGCAGGGAGTTCAAAATAAAAAAAAAAGACTGATTCAGGAACAAACTGCATTGCGGAAGGTGTAATTAACTGCAAAGGCTTCCAATTGCACACCCAAGCAAACTAATTTTTTTAACACAGGTGGGTGATTAGTACCAATTGGAAGTTAGCCAATAAAGAAAAAAAAAATTAGCTGGTGGATTAATTTTGGTTAACTTTGGAGGGAAGCGAAAGCTTCATGTACATGGGTACGCTCATCGCCAAGCTTGGATTAAACCCATTGTGCGTTTCTCCAAACGTAAAGCCGTTCTTCATCGGTCTATTCGGCACAGTCTTTTCAGGGCCTCATTCTGATGTGCCTTCTTCGTGCTCTGACGCACTATTGTAGCAGGGTGTTCGTCCTTCTCCCTCTCGCACAGTGTTGTAACCTAGGCAGGAGCTCGGGCGCTCCTTTTTATACACGTATCGCCCCTCTGGCACCCTCTACTCCAAGTCACACTGACGTCACCTCATGTGACCTGGACCTTTGCAGTGGTCACGAACCACTTTGTGGTCTACTTGACTATGCTCCAAAGTCGCATGGCGACCACCAGGTCAAAGGACCTTAACAGTGGTCACGGGCCACTTGGTGGCTTATGTTACCATGCCCCAAAGTCACATGGCGACCACCAACCAGGCTTAACACACAAGCTTGACCTCTAAATCTCCCTCAAGGTGAAAACTGTGCATACCCAACGGCTCGAACTACCTGGCATCGAACATCTACACACACTAAAGTAGTTTAGTAGAGTTTAACAGAGCATGCACGAATGAGCCAACAAAAGAACATGCCATGGCAGAATACATGAAATGCAGAGTTAAGCAGTCAGCATAACGTGGATATGTATCGTCCCATGTCATTCGTAGCAATGGAGGTTTCCTATACCGCTCAATGCACGGCTGCTAATAATTTTTCACAACAGAAACTGATCACATTCCTATACCAGCTTCTTTCTTTGTGACATTTGCCCAAATGTATGTTGCGATTCACATCCTAAACAAAGTAATGCAGGTAATTTCTGCAGGAAGGGAAATCTAGTTTTGCAAGAATAAATTTTTAGTGCCTCTGTGATATGTGCGCATCCAATAACTCGATTCTGTAAAGCCCGCCTACACAGCAGCAGATGCAAATATGGCACGTTTTTGTTGGACACGTGTGAGCAAAAAGCCAGCAGGCGGCTGCAACAAGCAGGTGTTGCACAGCAGGCAATTGGAAGAAGCCCCATCACTGCTTCGCAAACGTGATGACCAGCTGCGCAAATGGCACTGAGCTCATGGTGCATAGTCAATCTGCTTCACTAAACAATGTATTAAAGTAAAATTGCAGCAGCAGTCTGGAAAGTTGCATTTTTCGTTTTTTTTACAGCTAAAACTGTTACAGGATTCGTGTAGCCGCATGCCCTTGCAATCTACCATAGAACTTAGAGCACCAGCCATAAAACGATTATATATTTAAATAACGAATCAACCAAATAGTAATTGCAACAGAATTAAATATCTGCGCTTTGGTGCCACCAGCTCTCCCGGTGATACCATGCCCTCAGTGGCATGGCAGCAGTTACGCACAGCACACAATATCCCTTATGCATGACAATGTAGACTCCATGGAAAAAATGCAGGGCTGATGGGTTAAATGGTTGCGCTTTTGCCGATTAATTCACTAAACCGACAACCTTAGCTCTACAATTCATTTCTTTATGCTGCTCTCCGTATGTGCCTTCCGACAGCACAGAGGAGGAGCAGCATAAGGGTGGAGGGAAACACAGCCCAAGGGTGGTCGCCACAAGCATGACCCAATAAGTAGCTCCCTTCGAAGGTGGGGCGGTGAGGGAAGCCAATCAGCCAACGCCAACTGGCACCTCGCAAATGTGCTGAATCGGAAGTAAACGTGTGAAAGAATTTTTAAAGCATGCACACTTCCTTTCAGTGCCATTTTAACAGTGCCTAATTATGCTGATAAAAATCAAAGAATAAAACAACAGTTTCCACAGAGCTTTCTTTGGTTCTTTCAGTAATTCTGGACAGCTCAACATTATTCATGAAATGAGCTGCAATAGGATTACTGCGCGGCCCAAATAGCACATTCAAATGTACTTGACTTTGCCTGTTTGTTTTGAGTATTCCAGTAACTACAGCACACAAGCATTTATGGACATTTAAAAACGATGCTGTATAGCTGGTGCTCTCAGTTCAGGTCTACACAAAAATGTGGTGCATGCAGGCACAGCAAGGTCTAATAATGCATGACTTCAACCTATTGAATCGTGCTCACAGAGCAGAAGATTAAGCTCCTTGTTATTACTAATCGCAAGTGCTTACCGACTCCTGCTGAAATGACGCGAAGAGGTTGAGAACAGCGACGTTATTTTCCTCGCCGAGCTTGGAAACTGCTTCCACATATCTTCGCACCGACTCCAAGCTTCGCCTCGGCAGACTCCTCCCTATGACAGACCAAAAGCTTATTCATCTAAGTCTTTAAATGAAAAGCTTCACTTTTAAAAGTACTGTGACTGACCAAACTTCAACATGCTTGTGACAGTGACTTTTCTCAAAATATGCAAAAAGCAGCTTTTAGTGTGAAAGCATTAATCTGGAGGTGCAGAGCCAAGCAAAATCATCTAACGCTCCCATGTTCGACAAAAAATATCACGTAATTTCGTATAAAAACTGTGATGCAACCGTTCTTTGTGCAGCATTTAGGGTGGTGTCATGCCATTTCATTTCTCATTTAGCATCCATCTGCTACTCAAGTTAGAGGCTAGTTTGCAAGGGGATTAGTGAGATGAACAATGTGCCTTTCCTTTGCCAAAGTACCAAACCAACTAAAGATTAATATTTTGCCAAACTCTCTGCCAGTCCCTCTATGCTAAATCGCCAAGCAAAACCATGCCAAACCAGGCCAAACAGTGCTTTCGCACATCTTAATAGGCTTACAAGTGTTAAACCCTAGCTACATGTGCTTGTGGAGAGAGTAGCGCATCATGTTGTCGACAAAACATTTATTAATGATGTAACATCTTCATACACATATTGCCTACACAGCTCACCAAGAGGTCCTAGCCCTCTTTCTTACATTCACCTTGGACTCTGTCAGGAAATGAACAGGTGGAAACTATTAACCATTCCTGTTTGTTCTTGCTTTTTTCATGTATTAGTGCACAAAAACAATGACACTTAGTAACCAGAAAAACTAACATTCCCTTACAGGGCTGGCAATGGCCCAAAAAGGAAAAGTGACGGCAAGGGGGAAAAAATTGGAAGGACACTTAAGCGTCACCTTTAGGGGTATGTAAGCGAAAACATTAATGGCTCCCCTCTACGGCAACACTTGCGGATCCTTGTTCTTATACATGCACTTTAGAACTCAATCACAGAACTCAATTTTATGTCTGTTATCTCGCACATACTTTTTAATGCATGACACATTATACGCAAGACCACTCGACACAAATATGAAGCCCCACTTAACCAAGCTGTATGAATGTTCCTGCATAGCCTAGGGATAACATGTCCGACTCCGAATACAAGGATCATAGAAGATTCGATTTCCCTTACCTTCCCATATGAAAAGAGAAGCCAGAGTTGGCAACTCCTGCCATACTGGCCATCTCATGCTGTCATGACCAATCACTGCTGCCCATGTCAGTTGCCAGCTGCTAGCTACCACCTGCCAGAGCCATGCCCGTGATTTTTCGCTCAAAACGCCGACAGCACCAACGTCGGATTTTTTGGAGAACAGGATCGTTAACGCTGTCGGGTTAACTACTATCAACAGCTGCGCAACATGTAGCATTGTCTTTGCTGTTACAATGTACTGTGACTGGTATTCCAAAGATGAAGATTCTGTCTGTTACTGCAAATAAAGCAATCCAATAATATATACATTTATGTAAAGCTCCTGTATTAGATTTTAACTTGTGCAGCAAAGTCTGTCAGGAAATGAAACTTTCTTTGACGGCAGCTTCCTTTAAGGCGGAACTCAGGACAGTAGTGCGCAAGTCTGCTGCTCACTTACCAGTCGCTGTACAGCAGGCCATCCACATTTCGTCGCAATATGGAGGGGGTGTCAACAGAATGACTCTGTTCTCAGGTACACCGCAACCCTGAATATTATAACAGGTAATGTTAAGTTGTTTCCAAAAGCTGCGCCTTATTTTTGAAGACTTACTTTTCATTAAAATGCATGCAAAGCTAATAAAACTGGATATTTTTCCTTGTATTAACGATATTATACCACTTGTACATTGACTGCAGACTGTGGTAAAAAAGAAAAAAAAAGTCACAATTTGGTGTTCACATGTCCCATGGTATATAAAACATTTGCCATGAAGATTCGTGATGATTGAATAAAAAAGTGAGCATGGAAGTAAGTAGCTAGTAAGTCTAAGTAGTAAGTAAATAAGTAGTGAGTAAGTCTAGTAAGTGGGTACATAATCATCGTTGGACCATAATTGACGAGGATAGAAATTTGGGCAAATGGTATTCATCCATAACATAAGGGAGAGCACATAACCAGGCCGACGAACAAGCGACAACACACACCACAAGCGTTAACTCCAACTCAAAGAAAACCGCAAGACCTTGCACCAAAACTAAGACAAAGAAAGGAAAAAATAAAAAGGGAAGACATGCACCAAAAAGGCTACCTTGAGGTACTTCAGCATCTCTTCGATGTTTGAAATATATTCATTCAGTGGAACGTGCTGCTTTCCGCAGTCTGTGGGCTCGGCACAGTCATTGGCACCAAGGAACATCACAAATGCAGCCAGATTTCCAGTATCGCCAGGACCAAAGATCTTGGGCAGGACATACTTGCACATACGTGTATTGTATCCTGAAAAGCCTCGAACTACTATATCACACCGCCTGTGGGATAAAGAATCGTTATATATAAGCGGTACGTACAGTAGCGTCAAGCAGCAATTAAAATGACATTTCACAAATCTGGAACGTTAAATAATAATAATAATAACAATAACAATAATAATAACAATAATAATAATAATAATAATAATAATAATAATAATAATAATATACATTCGACCGAGAGAGCCCTGTGACTGGCAAGAAAAACTGAACAGTTTTCAATAAATGTACAGCTGGAACACTGGACTGTGCATTTATAACTTTGATTTTCTGTCTCAAGCATTCGTGGTTGGAAACCCAGGTGAAAAAGCGGGAATCGAAGCGGTCCCACTTGAATTAAGGCCCTACAGGTGAAAAAGACAGTGTTTTGCGCACTAGTTGCAACTTGAAACTATTTTTCAAAACCTTCCAATCCAGAAACGAAAAGGGAACACAACGAATGAACATACCGACCTTTCAAATGCTTCAGCCAAAAGAGATCCCCAACAACCGTCTTCACTAAAGGATCTCTGTAAGGACAGAAAGTAAGCTGGCATGAGGTATCAACGCCGAGGAATTTCTGTTATAGCATTTTACGGTTTCACACACCTGAGTCAACGAGTCTCCGAATAAAAAAATCCGAGGGTAGGTAACTCTGCAAAGACTGGGTCTCATCTTTAGTGACCTCGGTGGCTCAGCTGAGAAAATGTGCCGTTCTGGGGGCGGTTTGCTATCTGCAAAGCGCGCAAAGTTGTGCATGATACTGATAAAGTCAGTGGCTGCCGATTATACGTGCATGTTAAATGTAAGTACACATACTTACACACCGCGTTTGCAGATTGCACTCTCCTATTTCAAGGAACAGTCACCAGCTGAAAGCACTGCAGAATGAATAGCAAACACTTGGGTACTCACATGCGCGTTCCGCTGTGTTTAATTTGAGCGGACAACACGTGTTTCGGTGTTCGCGGCCGCAAGTGGCGCCACGATCGAGTAAACCCGCAGCCGCGCAATGATGTAGCGCTGTGCACTGGGTGCGGGAAGTGTCTTTCCGATCTGTTTACTTTCGTTCTTGCTTCAAACACTTTTTTTCACTGCGAAATCCCAGTGCACAATGCAGTCTATCGATAACCCTTTCGGCGGTAGCACCAGCCCCTACGGTGTACAGAGTGACGCAGACCCTAGCTTCGCTGATACAGGTAAGGCCGCGCGACGTGTCCCAAATAACAAAAATGCTTTTCTGTTTATATTTGGACTGTGTAGATGCTAATTATCTTAGTCGTGAAACGTTTCTGCGCGAAAAATGCTGCGGAATTACGGATGCACCCTGCCGTAAAGTAGGCGACCGTGCTAAGAGTCCCAGCGTCTCGCGTACACGTAGATGTGTGTCTGATTTGGTCGTTTGATATGAAATCGTTTTGAGCAATTTTCTGAGGTGTTGTACTTATAAAATAGCGTGCACAAGCCTATACAACCATAATGGGCACTATGACGTTCACTACTCGACCATGGCATGTTTTCCGTTTCTTCAAGGCTGATGTGTCGTTTCCCTGAACATGTTTTTCTCGCGAGTCAAGGACGCAAGCTTCTTTCTCTTCGTTTTTACGAGATGAAAATTGAGAAGAAACTGTGCACACTGTTGACAAGTGATATTTCGCGGCTCTAGCCGAGTTCGTAACGGAAAGCGTTGCACGTTGCGTTTGTGTGCTAATGCCTCGATGATCGAGCTGTGTTATTAGCGTAGCAAGCGGGAATGCTTTTTTGACATGGAAGGTTGTTTTCTTACTGCATGCACACTGTGTGTGTAGTTATATTTTACATTTCTTGTGCTGTTGATGGCTGGTTGTCACTGCGTAACTTTAGGTGAAACGCACGGACGGAAAATAGACTGACATCATTCTCTTGTATGTATTACTGAATATCTTTAATCTCCCTTAAGGGAAGGTAGCACGATTCTTTTTAGGTGCACATTTGAACTTTTGAAGTGCCGCTTCACTTATCAATATACTACTGGTCTGTATTTACATCAGTTAACTTGGCCGCATGTTGTGTATATTCCCTTATATTTCCTGCTACTGTGGTACTCATTAATTGTCCTTTGCTTTCAGTTCTCAATTTCGTCTCTGCAAATGGATGGTTTGTCACATTTGGGCTCATAGGCCTGTACATACTGTACACAAAGCTGGGTTCATATCTGCCATCATGGAGAACAAGTGCACCACAACAGCAGCAAAATTATGGTAAGATGCATTGCCTGGGAATCTGTTTTGTTACTCGTGACTGCACAATTCACTTTGCTATCATCATATTGGATCGTGGTATTGTCACTTTCCCCTTCATGGATCACTGCCTTGTCGTGGCGGAGGGGCTTTCGAAACTCGAAGTCGTGAGCTGTGCTGTGTAGGGCCGCCCAAGATAGACAGGCCACGGCAGAGAGTTCTGACAAAATGTGATTCACTGGAGAAAGTAATGGCAACCCACTCCAGTGTTTCCTGCCAAGAAAACCCTATGACCAGTCACAATAGCATTAATGATATGGCGCCGGAAGATGAGCCCCCCAGGATGGAAGGCGTCCCACAAGTTACTGGGGACGAACAAAGGGATTTTCCTAGTAGCTCCAGGACAAATGAAGCGGCTGGGCTAAAGCCAAAAGGGCGCTCAGTTGTGGATGTGTCGGGAAGCGACCGGAAAGTCCAGTGTTGCAAGGAGATGTATCACATAGCAACATGGAATGTAAGATCTATGACGCAAGGTAAACTGGATGTCGTCAAGCGAGAAATGGACATATTGAAGATTGATATCTTGGGTATCAGCGAGCTCAAGTGGACCAGAATGAGAGAATTTAATTCCGGCGACCATTATGTCTTTTATTGTGGGCACGAATCTAGGAGAAGGAATGGGGTCGCTCTCATAGTAAACAGAAGAATGGGCAAAGCAGTGCTAGGGTACAACCCCCAAAAAAACGACCGAATGATTTCACTTCGGATCCAAGGTCACCCTTTCAACATAACAGTTATCCAAGTCTATGCACCAACCACTACTGCTGAAGAAGCTGATGTTGAGAGATTTTATGCTGACCTGCAATGCCTTTTAGACCACACTCCATCATCAGACGTCCTTTTTCTCATAGTAGACTGGAATGCTAAGGTGGGGAGTGAAGAAATAACCGGAATTACAGGCAAGTTCGGTTTTGGTGAGCCAAATGAAGCTGGGCAGAGGCTAGTAGAGTTTTGTCAAAAAAGCAACCTGACCATAGCGAATACTCATTTTCAACAGCACAAGAGGCGCCTGTACACATGGATTTCACCGGACGGTCTGTACAGGAATCAGAGTAATTATATTCTTTGCCGGCAGAAATGGCAAAGCGCTATACAAGCAGTAAAAACAAGGCCTGGGGCCGATTGTGGCACCGATCATCACCTTCTTGTTGCCAAATTTAAGCTTCGATTGAGGAAAAATGCAGAAAACTAGAAGGCCTTTCAGGTATGATCTGGATCAAATTCCATCAGAATATGCTGTGAAAGTGAGGTATCGATTTCAAGAATTAGATCTAGAAGACAGAGCCTGAAGAGGTGTGGACTGATGTTCGTGATATAATACAAGAAGTTGCTACTAAGGTAGTTCCAAAGCAAAAGAAATGCAAGAAAGCAAACTGGTTATCTCAAGAGGCTTTGCAAATAGCTGAGGAAAGGAGGATGGCAAAAGTTATGGGGGAAAGAGAAAGATACTAGGTCCTCAATGCGGATTTTCAGAAAATAGCAAGAAGAGACAAGAATGCCTTCCTGAACATACAGTGCCAAGCAGTTGAGGACAACAGCCAATTGAGGAACACAAGAGCTTTGTATAAGACAATCAAAGATATCAAAGGAAGCTTCTGTGCTAAGCTGGGCGTAATAAAGGACAAACGAGGCAGGGACCTCACGAAAGCCTCAGAGATAAAGAAGATGTGGTGGGAATACACAGGAGAACTGTACAAGAAGGACCCGGATGTGCAAACCCAACATAAGATGGTTGTGATTACTGATCTCGAGCCAGGCATCCTGAAGAGTGAAGTTGAATGGGCCTTAGGCAGCCTTGGTAAGAACAAAGATAGCGGAATTGATGGCATTCCAGCAGAGCTGCTTCAAAACCTCAACCATGACGACGCTGTTAACATTCTGTATACATTATGTCAGCAAATATGGACAACCCTGCAGTGGCCACAGGATTGGAGGAGGTCAGTTTACATCCCTATTCCAAAAAAAGGCAGTGCCAAAGATTGTTCCAACTACCGCACTATCACGCTTATTTCGCATGCTAGCAAGGTGATGTTGAAAATCCTCCAAGCTAGGCTGCAGCAGTATGTGGATCGGGAGCTTCTGGACATTCAAGCTGGGTTTCGCAAGGGCAGAGGAACTAGAGACCAGATTGCCAACCTTCGCTGGATCATGGAAAAAGCACGAGAGTTCCAGAAACCCATCTACTTCTGCTTTATTCATTATGCGAAAGCGTTTGACTGCGTAGATCACAGCAGATTGTGGCAAGCTCTCCAAGAGATGGGAGTTCCAATTCACCTCATCTGTCTCCTCAGGAACCTGTATGAAGGGCAAGAGGCCACAGTCAGAACTGGGCATGGTCTTACTGATTGGTTTCCGATTGAGCAAGGAGTGAGACAAGGCTGCATACTGTCGCCCTGGCTATTTAACCTATATGCTGAGTGCATCATGAGTAAGGCCGGTCTGGACGAATCTTCAGCTGGAGTGAAGATTGCTGAGAAACGTATCAACAACCGTAGATATGCGGATGATACCACTTTAATGGCAGAAAGTGAAATGGAACTCAAGAGACTGATGCGCGTACAAGAACAGAGTGAGAAGTTTGGGCCTAAACTGAACATTAAAAAGACAAAGATTATGGCGTCTTGCCCTATCAAGTCCTGGAGCATCAAGGGACCAGAAGGGGAAGCTGTGACAGATTTTCTCTTCTTGGGCTCCAAGATTACCCCGGAAGGAGACTGCAGCCATGAGATTAGGAGACGCCTGCTTCTGGGAAAGAGAGCCATGGCTAGCCTTGACCGCCTAGTAAAGAGCAGAGACATCACACTGCCAGCCAAGATCCGTATAACTCGTGCAATGGTCTTTCCAGTTGTGATGTACGGATGCGAGAGTTGGACTGTGAAAAAGGCTGACCGCCGAAGAATTGACGCGTTTCAATTGTGGTGCTGGCGAAGACTCTTGAGAGTTCCTTGGACTGCCAGAAGATCAAATCGGTCGATATTATCGACCATAAACCCTGACTGCTCATTGGAGGGTCAAATTCTAAAGTTAAAGCTCAGCTACTTTGGTCATCTGATGAGAAGAGACGAGTCGCTGAAGAAAGATTTGATGTTAGGGAAGGTTGAGGGTCACCGGAGAAGGGGTAGGCAGCGAACGCGATGGTTAGATGGCATCCTCGAGGCGCTGCACATGAAGTTATGTGATGTTAGGAAGATAGGGAGAGACCGGAAAGTGTGGCGTGATATGGTCCATAGGGTCACGAAGAGTCGGACACGACTGAACGACTGAACTGAACTGATTGTCACTCTAATGTATGTGTGTGTCACAGGGCAAGTTTTGTTATTTTTTGTTCAATTGATTAAGCTGTAGAGCACAGTTCAACACTTATAACCAAAAACAGTAGTTTCAGGTTCTTTGAAGCATCTTTCAAGCCTTCACAGAAATTCAGTTTCCCCCTCACCATTCTTAAGAATTGCCATTTCCTTTGCTGTTTTGCTAGATGTGGCTGTTATACCAGAATATAGAGTATACATCACTCCATTATTCTTAAAGTCTAGCAGTGCACTTGCAAATATTCTCCTATGGCATAGAAACTAAAAAATAATCATTGGTTGTGAAGAAAGGAAAAGAACAATAAGAGCTGTTTGTACAGTATGGTCCACTGTTAAAGGGAACACGAGACCGCGTAGCTGCAGCGCTTTTCAAGGCTCTCCCGTGAGAGCAGGTGGCAAACGATCGCTCAAGTAGCATGCGCAGTAACCACCACTGGCTGTTCGTCTCCAGCAGGCACATGGTGCTGCCCATTCTCCCCAGTTGTCAGTGCGGCGCTTTTGCAAAGTGTGTTGGCCATGCGATTGCACGTTCCCTTTAGCAGTGGATCGTACTGTACACAGTGAACACCCAGCCTATGCTGTTTTGGCTTGTGATTTTCATTTTTAATGGTGCAGCAGCATAAGACAAAACACCAATTATGAAGGAATTGAAAGACTCGTGTAAAAGTACCAACGATGGTGTTTCAAGGCATGCTAATGATGGACACGATAATGTATTACAACGAAAGGGGCACAATCCACGGACTTCATTTTTTTACTCCATTCAGTTACTGGCCTCGGTAAAATTGATCCCCTGGCTCTTTCTAGGTATGTTTAATTCTTCTCTGTAAGCAATAAAAAAAAAGAAAAAAAGAAAAGCTCATGATACTTTATTCAGGACACACGCTCGGAGGGCTGATTGCAGCCACTACTAAATGAATGAATGGTGGTTTAGCAGAGCCTCCTAATAAACTTAAAGTAATATATGAGGAAAATGCAACAATAAACTAAGGCCAATAGTATTCAGCTTGCTCTGTTCATGTAATTACCCTAACTCATCCTTGAAGCATTCGGTAATCAATTGCAGTAGAATATTTTGGTCCTCTTGGCTTCAAGGCTTTGCAGATTGCAATAAAGCACCTAATTTCTGCATATATCACTAATAATTTCTGAAATTGATTTTTATGGAAACAGTTGCCATGTAAATGATTGCACATAGTAAATCTTTACTTTTTTTAAGGTATTTAAACAAAAAATTGTCTATCACACACAACACATCATTACAAACGTGCTAATATCCAAAACTTGTGCACGCAAAGTCAGACAGGCCGGAAATCCGGACTTGCCGTGGGACTGCAGTGATCTCTGAGAAGTGAACTTCATCAGTGACAGTGAACCTTTACGTCTTTCGACACGCTGGCTTAAAGCGTTTCGCACTTGAAACAAGGCATTTTCTGAGTTTTCGCGTGTGCAGGACACGACTCGTTTTCAGTTTTGAACCCCGTGAAACACGGTAACTCGAACCACCTTTGCAGGCTGAATGTTCGAAACTATTTTGCCCCAGAAGGAGCGCAGCGGGGTTTGCGGAGCCTCTTCCAAGCGCACACCCCTGTGAGAGCCGGGCGCCAGGCCGGGGGACGCTTGTACCCATTTTTACCGGTGGGTGTCCGGCGGCGGGTTTCGAACGAACCACCTCCCGCAGCCGAGACGGACGCCCTAACCACTAGGCCACGACTGCGACTTATTGTTGTCCGATGGCGGAACGAATCACTGCCACATCGGCGCAACTATTTGGGCCGTGACCCCTTTTCCCAAGCATTTCACCCCAGAAGAGCCGAGCACCAGGCCGGGGGAAAGCTTGTACCCATTTAAAAACCACCGCTGCTGCAGCTGAGGCTCTAAGGGAGCACTTCAGGTGAGGGGTCAAAGGAAGTACCTTTGAAAGACAAACAGAACCACCTATGCAGGCTGCGAGGTTCGAAACTGGGTTTGGGCCCACTGCGGAGGAGGGGCGCGCAGCGGGGTTTACGGAGCTTCTCCCAAACGCACACCCCTGGAAAAGCCGAGCGCCAGGCCGGGGGACGCTTGTACCCATTTTTACCGGTGGGTGTCCGGCGGTGGGTTTCGAACTAACCACCTCCCGCAGCCGAGACGGGCGCTCTAACCATTAGGCCACGGCTGCGGTCGCCATCGCGAGCTTCTGCGCTAAAGGCGGCCTACATCGCCAGCTGTCCGCTGCGGGAAAAAAAGTCCAGGAGGAAAAACAACACCGCTTTGATAAGATCGGACCAGTGGATGCGCTGAACCAAGTGTTTCAGCTGTGCGGCCAGAGTGCACCGGGGACCTTAGAAGAAGCACTGCGCTTGAACGAGGAGTGCCTGTCTACCCGGAAGCTGGACGAAGGCTGCTATGCCGACGTGTACTTCAAGGGCGGACGCTGGCGACAGCGTCGTAAAGGTGGTTGCCGTGGACGGGGATGGGGAAGAAGGCACCGAAAATCACAGGTCGCTTGCTGGAGCTATCCCGGAGGTGGTGATTGCAAGAGAACTGAGTAACCTGCGCTTCAACCCGACCAATCAGAGTTCAAATTTCATCGAGCTGAAAGGCGTGCACTGCGTCAAAGGGCCGTAGCCAGCTGTGCTATTCAAAAGGGCCACATAATGGGCTGTTGCCGCGCAAGGCGGACTTATTGTTGTCCGATGGCGGAACGAATCACTGCCACATCGGCGCAACTATTTGGGCCGTGACCCCTTTTCCCAAGCATTTCACCCCAGAAGAGCCGAGCACCAGGCCGGGGGATAGCTTGTACCCATTTTATAACCGGTGGGTACCCGGCGGCACCAGGGATTGAACCCGGTACCTCCCGAATGCGAGGCGGATGCTCTACCACAAGGCCACCGCTTCCATGTAAATGATTGCACATAGTAAATCTTTACTTTTTTTAAGGTATTTAAACAAAAAATTGTCTATCACACACAACACATCATTACAAACGTGCTAATATCCAAAACTTGTGCACATTCTTCTTAACTCTGCTACCAGCTAGCTTAAAATAAAAAGCAGTTCTGAATGTAACATAAAAAATTGCTTAACTCTGTCCAGATTGGTTATATTTCATGCATAACCAACAAAAATAGATTTAGATGCCAGATCCCTTTAAAGGGGCACTGAAGACAACAGCATCCAAATATTGTTCTCAGAGCCAGAATACCAGGGTTCGAACCCAGCTGTGGCGGCAGAGTTTTGTTGCAGGTGAAACAAAACTCCCCCCCCCCCCTCCCCTTCCCCTTCTCAATGTTCTAAGGCGGGCGCCAAGTTCGCCCCCATACCTTCACTGTGTTGGACCTGTACCGTCTTTTTTTAAAAGTGCAGGCATATTGTCATATAGATTTCTTTACTATACTATAGTGGCCGGAAACTTGTGATGTTGCGTTCAAAGCTACCTTTACCTCCGGAATGCCGGGTATTTAATTAAGGAACTGCTGTGAGAAGCGCGGCGTCGAGTAATTTTCAATTCTGCATCCACGGCAAAGCTCATTTTGTTTACTAAGCGCAAAGTATTTTATATGTGTTGCTATTCCATCACATCAAAATAAGTGTTTTATAAACATTCCTCACCTTCGCCCTGTGTTTTCGCTGTAGGGGCCTTGGGGTGGGGGGGATCGGGGGGATCTGTAGTGAAACTTTGCTCCCCCTAATGCAGAACCCTGCGCACGCCTATGCTTGCCAGGTAGTTGACTTTAGGTTTAAGTAACAAGAAAAGTTTTACCGGGACATATTTTTATTAATTTATTATTTATTATTTTTATGTATCCAACCACAGCTAATTTACTGGTGTTTTGTGCTGTGCCATTATGCGGGATAGGTTTCTGGGTGGACCGAAAACCTGATTTCTTCTGCCGTCCTGTCTCCTCCTGTACAAAATTTTATTCGCCTAGTCAGTTAAATGTGCTTATTTTGTGCTTGTATGCAATAATTTTGCTGTTGATAAGGAGATCTGTTTTCACCATTCCTGCTGCTGCATCATTGTTGGGCTTTTTTTTTTTACATTTTTTTAGTGTGTCATGTGACATTCACAAGATTATTTCTGAGAACCATAAAAAGCCTAATCCTATTTTTTTATGGGGACCTATTCATCATACCCAATTTTATTTTCATTTTTGATTGCCTGCTTGCATATATTGTTTATTTGAGAGGCCTACAAAAGATGCTTTTTTTTTTTTTAGCTTCTACTCTGGTGTTCGTGTTTCTGTTAGAAAACGGATAGCGCTTGCTTTAAAATTAAATCTTTCCTGCTGCAAGGTCTGCTCCAAAACTCTCATGGCTCGCGACTATTCCCGGCGCTGTGTAATAAGAGAATACAAGAATCTCAAATTTTAAATTTCCTTTTTGTAGGAGCTGCGGAAGCGAACGAATTTGTGCAACGGCAAGAAGCCATGGAACGGGCACGTCGAAGGATGCAAGAAATTCAGAATGCACTGGCTGAAAAACAGAAGGAAAAAATGGCACAGGTAACTAATGCATGCTTAACATGCTGACCAGTTATCTTTTCCAGCAGGAAAGCAGCCATGCCTTCCTTCTATTGTCATGTCAGAAGTGCACTTTTTACATTTCTCTCTTCAGTATTTTAGAGGAACTGCAATTGTGAAAAATTTCATATGAGAGAATTAGCTTTCACTGCTTGTGTTGTGCTGGTTTCGTCGTCGTCTCTTTCTTTTCTTTTCTTTTTTTTTTTCATGCTGTTTGTATAGAGATAACAACCATCTCGCCCAGCTTTCTGTTTTCCTCAGAATGAGAAGATTTTAATAGAGAACCAATAGGTCATCAATGTTTTATTCACAGCATCAGTAATGTTCAGTATAATATTATTTTCAATCACACTACACCTATCCATGGATTGGTTAAGTGCCACTAAGCACCAGCCAGTTTCCACTGGTGTAGCGATCTTCAAATGGCCTCCAGTGCCTCCTGGGTTTCCTAGTATGACAATGTTCTAGTATGAATATGACAAGAGAGGCCAGGTATATAGCATGTACAATTGTGTAGGTAGGCATTGGGTGGTCATCTTTCGTAACGGGAGAGGCAGTTGCTAAGCTGCCATTCAAACTTTTTTCATATATCTACATTCACCTCATCTAAGTACATAGTGCGTAGCATGAATAAATGTCTCATAGAGCGAGCGATACTCGAAGCTGCACTCGAAGGTAAGACCCTGAGCAGGTGAGCTCAAGTACACACTGGTGTGCAGTCTCTGCACGAACAAAGAGGCCAGCAGACAACAACAATAGTGTACGCACTTTGCGATGTCTCAGAAGGGTCTCTTTCTTGGCCTCGCTCTGACGATCGCGCGAGCATGGTGGTCGGAGGAGTTGCATCTTCCTGCTAAAAGGCCCCAATGGACAAAGGCCATTGGGAAGCTGGGGCGGAGCGTCTGCAGAATGACAATGACAAGTCATCTGGTCACTTCTCCGTCCAAGGCAGGAGAAATGGAAAGAGGAGAACACCAGGGGAAGCAGGCAGCGGCCATGCGCAGGCAGCTGCGGGAGGCTCGAATCCCACAAAGTCAAGGAGCTGAGTGTCAAAGGGAATGAAGCAAAGCAAGTGCAGGGCAATGTCTCTGAAGAGGACAGCATTGCAATTTGCGAGGCCTGAAAAATATACAATTGACAGTACTCGAGGCAGAAATTCATGGTGGAATGCTTTATAGTACATAGCTTACAATACTCAACACCATTTTCCCAAGGTTTAAAGTTGCTAGCAAATTCAGTCGGCATGTTTTGCTGTAGTATCTGCCCTCCTCCCGCAGCACGTCACACTGCACTGCATCATTGGTTTCGGCATGTGTGCCTTGGTGTCATCAAATATCTCGGCAGACATTGTATTAAGAAAGCAGACGGTGGCACTTTGTTTTGCACCCATTGTTGTAAAGGCAAAAAAAAAAAAAAGAATGGTGTGCACTTCAGCTCCACCTTTAAGGGTATGATGTGAAGCATTAAAGGCTCCCATGTGCAACCCCGCTTTGCAGTTGCTCCTCCTCATGCATGTGCTCTCTTCTCACTTAATTACCAGTTCCCTAATGTATCACGCATTCTTATTAGCATACAGTCCTAAGCTGCCACATTATCCAACTTTCAGTCATCAGTGATTACCTAACATAGATATAAAGAAAGCCCTGCTTTAATCATGCCATACGAAAGTGTCTGCGTGGCCTAGCAGTAGTGTGCCCAACTCGGCGCACAGGGTCCCTGGAAGGTTGGTTCCAATTCCACCCTCCTGTCTGAAATAATGTTGTTTTTAGTGCATGACAGCCTCAGTTCATAAAACCAACGTAACACAATACGCATAAATGAACACGTTGAGTTTCCAGCTCCTCCCAACTTTGGGATTTTGTGTGGTTTTGATAAATCGCATAACCCATCGAAGAATCAGTGCTCGGCCAAGTAACCTGCCAACTAGTACCCTCCTGCCAGAGCCATGCCTGTGATTTTAATGTCTGCGACAACACCAACAACGGTGGATTTTGTTTAGAACAGGACCTTCAATGCTCTCGCGTTATGAGCAGTGTTGGTGCAATCGGGACCTCGTTTTATGTATGATGGGGAACTTGGGGTTAACACTAAGGTCTTGAAAACGTTTATTTGGCACTTTTAGTTGCGCAGCCAGCGACGGAACATGCAGCGCACCTGTAGCGAAAACTAGTCTCTGCATATGTGCACTGCCACCCTTTTTTTCCAGGCACCATCAATTTTGCCACGGCTTCTTTTCACTTCGGTGTAGAAGTCTTCCAGTGGTATGACAGCGTCTCTACATCGAACTACGGGGCACACCACTGTCACAACGTTCAAATGAACCTTCTGTCCTAGCAACTCACTGATGTCGTTCGTCTCTACCAGGGTGACAGCTGCTGCGTTGTTGTTATCACCGATGGTTTCTTTATCTTCTTCTTCTTGTCGTCGTCCCTCTGCAACAGTGGTGCAACCGGTTGCTAGGCAACGAGCCGCTCTTTCAGGCACCGGTGAAATTCTCATGGGTAGCATAGTGTTCCTTTTGCTGCAAAATTATGGTTCACACTTAAGCTCTGCCTTTAAGTAGGCTATCAGCCCACATATAAAGCCCCACTTTAACTAAGCTGTATGAACGTGCCTGCGTGGCATAGGGGGGACGTGAATTAAAATGTTATGGCAAGCTGATTCTAATGTCACCCTCCCAAATGAAAGGAGAGGGCTGAGTTGGCAAAATTGGTTTCTAGGCAGCGTAGGCAGCGAGACGCTCTTTAGTGTAGCTTTCGCTGCAAAACATAGGAGAACTAAGACAAAAAAAAATCTGGAGGGACACTTAAGCTCCGTCTTTAAGAGTATGACATGACATTGGTTCCTCATTCACGAGAAACTGCTACTACATGTACTCTGCATCCAAGTAAAATGCAAGGTTTATTCTAGTCCACTTTCCCACCTCAGAAAAGCAACCTGAGTTGGCAACTCCTCCCAACTTTCTGATATCAAGTGGTCACCTCGTTAAGTCGCACAAACCAATGAAGAATCAGTGCTCAACCAAATCAGCTGCTGTCTACCACCTGCCAGAGCCATGCCCGTGATTTTTAACTAATACCACTGACGTCGGACTTTCTGGGTAACGCTATCGGGTTAAAACTGTCTGCCATGTGTCTGAAGCCTCTTGTCTCTTGTCACGTCTGACAGGTGGCTACATGAAGAGGTAAATCTCCCCTTCCCTCTGGCAGGGCCGGTGTGCAAGATCAGACAGACACTCTGAATAACATGCTTTTCATTGCTGTAATGGAGCCAAACATGTACATGCGTTTACATTTCCTCTGCATCAATCAAATGGGTCACCTTAAAATTTCTAGTACAAAAACATTACTTCACTGGTTGTAAGAAGCACAGCAGGTATGGCTGAAGCCTTAACCTTTTGACATTTAACCATTGAGGCTGTCTCTGTCAGGGGGTAGTTTGCAGGTTGCGTGGGCAAACATTGATTGGTCAACAGTTTCTGTGATGTGACAAGACCATATTTCATGGCCGAATCCACAGCGAAATCACAACTGATGGCCACGCAGACTTCGCCATTGAGATAGCAGGGTGGAATTGGAATCTAGCATTTCAGGACCCTTGGACTCGAGTTAGACACGTTGCCCCTAGTACATGCAAGCAGGTTCGCATGGCTTTGTATATATGTCATTCTTTGCAGCACTGGGTGCTATCAAAGCTCAGGAAAAGATATATTTGCAGAAACTTTTGCAATCTTATACTTCTGAGTTTCTGTGCTTGATAACATTGAGAAAAGGTGAACGTTTTGCACAACGTACGGATTCGACATCAGCGTGTGTCCCGATGGCAAAGGTGATTTGAAACTGGAACTCGAACTGAATTCTGCTCAGTAGTGTTCAACACAAGCCTCCAGCTTCTGCTGCTGGTGAAGGACCATCAATCTCGACCATCCTTTGAGCAAAACTATTCCGAGATTTTAGGTGATTTGAAACTGGAACTCGAACTGAATTCTGCTCAGTAGTGTTCAACACCAGCCTCCAGCTTCTGCTGCTGGTGAAGGACCATCAATCTCGACCATCCTTTGAGCAAAACTATTCTGAGATTTTAGGTGATTTGAAACTGGAACTCGAACTGAATTCCGCTCAGTAGTGTTCAACACAAGCCTCCAGCTTCTGCTGCTGGTGAAGGACCATTAATCTCGACCATCCTTTGAGCAAAACTATTCCGAGATTTTATCTCTCTCTCTCTTTCTCTCTTTATTTTTGCCAGCCAACTGCTACTGAAGGGTTTCCCCTACAAAAGGACTCAGGACACTGCCTTAAAGCTTTAACACCCCCTCCCCCACCTCTTCCTTGCGGAACATTCAATGTGGCATGTATTGCCTCCCACCCCGTATGAGTGAATAAGAAAATCTCCAGATATTTGATCTTGCCAGGTTGGCAGGCAAGGCGTCTGGGTCACTTTAGTGGTAGGAACTGCACGTGGGATGTAGAACATTCTTTATTTAGCCATTCTTTAGCTTTTAGCATAGTTTCAAACAGCTAACAGTTCAATGTATATGCATACAGAACAAAGGATATCTAAATTAATATGCATAGTGATAAGGATGCGAAAGGGGGAAAATGAGGTGAAAGGAGCAACCGGATATCCAGTCATTCATTTTTCGTTTTGCATCTTTCAGACTGCAGTGTTGAGTGGCCTTACATATAAATTATTGCAAAATAGCATGACCCAGTATAATAATAGCATTTCTATAAGTGGACACTAGGAGGAACAATCCAACACAAGCTGTCGATAATTTGCCTGGTACTATCTATATGTTCTATTTCATATCACTATTGTTATAACTTTCTTCAATATATACAGAGAACCTAGTTGCCTTCTTTGTCAACAGACTTTTTAATTTCATTGTTGCCATTTTATGATGTTTTCTTTCTAACACCCCCCCAGCTTGTTGCAGAGATGTTTCTGAAACTTCAGAGATCAGTTCTGGAACCAGCTTACAGCTTTCTTGTAGTAGTAGTGAGGAATCTGTCCCTTGAAGACCTTTTGAACTTGTTCACAAGCAGCGACTTTCAGTGCTTGGCCATTGTTCTTTTCATGTTTTCAAAACCTGATGCGGCCTTTCAATGTCTGTTTGGTTTCAATCATATGCTCACCGCGAGTGGAAGGGAATAGGAAAGTATTAAGCACTGCGACATGAAGCTTGCAGGTGTGATATTCACTGAGCACCTTATGCCTGTTCTAGGGGTTACAAATATTTGCCTTACAGTAGAGAGAGAGCTGTTTGGATTATTTTCTGTCCGCCTGTTTGTCTTATCTCCTTTTCTTTTTTTTCTTTTTTGCAATTTTACGATTTTCTGGCTACCAACAGGCAGAGTCTTTCACACTTTTTCAAGTGCCTTATTCTCATCGCCATCACTCCAGTTAGGTCCGTAGAACAAATGCCTCTCCCATTAACAACTGATTAACATTGTTGGTTTCCCATCTGCCCAATTTAATTTTCCCATATGGTTTTCTGCTATTTCCTGCTACATTTACCTTCTTTCGAAAGCAATTCATTTAGCCTAAAGAACCACAGGTTACCTTTTGTTTTCATTACGTGCCCCTTTCATTTTTCTTTTCATTTCTTGCGCTTATTTATTGTCTGTCTTTCGTGCTCTGCACGCAGCTTGAAGAGCAGAAGCGACAAGAGAAGATTGACAACTGGGAGCAGTTTCAGCAAGGTCGTGGCTTAGGCTCCAAGCTACGCAATATAGGGGCTGAAGAGAGCAGTGCCGAGTCAAGCGGGCTGTCACGGAGGCCCAAAGGGAAACGGGACGATGGCGAGCGCTTGCGTGGCTCTGATTATAACCCACTCACGGGTTCCTCAGGGGGCTCCTCTTACCGGCCGGAAAGGAGGTGTGTCAACCAGGGTGGATGAGGTTAATGACACGGGGTTCAGCCTTTTGTTGAAGCAGCTGTGGTGAAAGCATTGCTGTACTCTTCTCGCTGAAACATGACACTCTCTGAAGTGTAGTAGTTCAAAGTGAAATTGTAACAAAAATTTGCAGGAGCTGCAATGTGGCTGCAGTGCTTCACTTCTGCCAGAGTTGGCAGTTTGCGGTTAGTCTGCCTGACGAAGCTATGGGTGCAATATGTTAACGTTTTCACTTGAGTGATGCATCACCACAGCTGTGGAAACATGAGCCCCACCCTATTTCGCCACTCGATTTCACCTCACTGTGTGCATTGTGGGACATGTTTTGAAACCCAAGTGACCTTGGTGCCCAAGTGAGAAAGACAGCCCCGAGCATGCAGACCAGATGAAGTCACTACTGGAACTGGTGCATGACCAACGGTAGTGATGGAAGAAGGGACTTCGAGTGGTGTATATATTTTTTTTAACACAGTGATGTGAATAAATTTACATTACTGTTTCTTGCGCATATCCTTCTTGTGTTGAACACTTATAGGGGTATGAAGGGTGTTCAAATACAGACTAGATGCTTAAGGGAAGAAACAGCCAATTCTGCACATATGTCATTGAAAGGTTGGGCCATCTATTGCATCAGGAAAAAAAAGGTAGTACTGCTATGTTGACCAGCACAGTGCATTATTCAGCGAAAGCTAATTCATATTGGTATTACTGCCCAATTGGTCTGGAGTAGCAGTGCTGTTTTGGAGTATCACAACCATCTGCCTGTTTTCAGAATCACACAGGTCTGTTTTAGCCTCTCTGCGCTTACGTGCATATTCTGCCTTCTTTCGTAGTCTTCGGTTTGATTATGTTGTCGGCATGTCTCACGGATTCTATGCTTAGACACTACGTTATCTCGTCACTGCAACACTGCACTTTCACAGTCGTGTACAGAACCCAGGACAAACCGATTGTTGGTGAACCAGCTGCTGCAACACAGCAATCAGTTAGACCGCTGGCTACAGATTGCACGTGCATATTCTGCCTTCTTTCGTAGTCTTCGGTTTGATTATGTTGTCGGCATGTCTCACGGATTCTATGCTTAGACACTACCTTATCTCGTCACTGCAATACTGCACTTTCACAGTCGTGTACAGAACCCAGAACAAACCGATTGTTGGTGAACCAGCTGCTGCAACACAGCAATCAGTTAGACCGCTGGCTACAGATTGCTTTTGTGGTTGCATGGCGTCATATAAAACACGTGATTATGCAGAGATTCGTCACAGGAAAAAAAATCTGGAGAGAGCATGGCATCACATGGCCATTCTCGCAACCCATGTACTTCACTGTTTTTCCCCTTTCTTTTGCTCCCAAAGTGTGCTCCTCATTTTTTGATGTTGGTGTGTATTAGTACGCACTTCTCATGCACATGTCAATTTTTCCTGCTGTTTTAATTAAAAGTTAGCACAGATTTTCTTCGACACCAGGCGAAAGAATTTCTTCACCACATTTTTCGAACTATTAAATGTAAATTGTTTTATAGGAAAAGAAAGGTAGTAGTGTCTGCCACACTTCTCCGTGGACACTTGAGTCGCACTGTAAGGGAAGAAAAGATGGGAGCGAGAGAAGTAAGATGCTATAGTTGAGGGCTGTGGAATAATTTCTACCACTTAAGGATCTTTAACATGCACTAACATCACACAGCACACGGGCATCTTTGCGTTCACCCCCATCGAAATACGGTCAGATTTTAATTTTATTGCACTAGTTTGTGCATGTGCGGGCACAGCAATAGATATCACTGCAAGCTATCATGTGTTGTGATCATATGGGGGACAGACCAGCTCCTTTTCTTTTTACGACTTTCTTTTTCCTTTTCTTTTTTTTTCATTTTTTAGATTAATGCAATCATTCTCTTTACTATCTCCACTACAAGCGAGTTGCTGCCACTCTAGTACACTGGGTACCACATGTTCTGATCACTAGTTGTGCGCCGTGACCACTTTCAGCACTGTGCCTGTCGCCATCACAGCCGCACACTGGGCCTTCTCTCCTCGTTACTCCAGCAGTGACTATCCTTTCAGCCATGCTCCGCCAAGGCGAAAGGGTGATGGACATTGCTTTGCTGCTCGTGTAATTGTATAGCGACATAAATAAACTGCCCAATTAGCTTCTGCACATTGATGTAGTAGGTCTTAGAACCTTTCCTTATTGCCCCGCTGGGGTGACACAGTGGTTACGGCGCTCGACTACTGTTCACAAGGATGCAGGATCGAATCCCGGCCTCGGCGGCCGCTTTTCAATGGAGGCGTAAAGCAAGGTACCGATGTGCTGTGCGATGTCAGTGCACGTTAAGGAACCCCAGGCGGTCGAAATTTTCGGAGTCCTCCAGTATGGCGTCTCTCACTGCCTGAGTCGCTTTGGGACATTAAACCCCACAAACCAAACCAAACCATCTTAGAACCTTACTAACTGAAGCAACACAGTGTGAAGATTATAACAACCTGACTTTGGGCACTAACTCTTGGGCTACTGTACGCAAAGTTACATGCCTTTGCTATATTCAGTTACCTTTTGGTTGTTCAGACACTTCTTCGTTTGTATTGGCTCTTTCACCCATTGGCCCATTTTATCCATCCCATTTTACCTATTTACCCATTTTATCTATCAGGGGCAACAGAAACGTGTTGCCTTAAGACTGAGACACTCCATCAGACACGAACAGTACCTCGAAAAAAATTGTTTTAATGCTAATAAATATGTTGGTGCCAGTGCAGTTCCACACAACAAGATCACAAACACTGTTGTCCCACTTAGGACCACAGAGCACAGAACACTTTTTAAGGACTGTTGGTATGTCCTCGCTCTTCCTTCAGCCTCCTATCACAAACTGGCTGCACATGTCAGCCTGCTGGTGAGGAGCATATAGTCTTTACCAAGTGTGCAGTCTTCACCTGAGTGCATTGTAACATCTGTAGTACTACTCTGAGTTCTCACTGGGTTCTTTGGTTACCTTGCTTGCAATGCTTCTTGAACTGCAGTAACTACTAGATTGGAGTTGCCTTTGAAGCATGCATATCATGCTATTTTTCTGATTGTGCTTGGTGAGGCCTTATATTGTGGTGTTGTGGTTGACCATCTGATGATTCCAGTATCATTCCATGTCAGCGTTGGTGGATGGGGAGCAGATTCATGGCCAGACTTTGCAAGGAGGTCAGCACAAAGAATCCAGGAGTGACTCTTTGTAACAAATGTTAGGGCACAGTTGGCAGTTTCACTGGTATGGAGCGCTCATGATGTGGGTTGCAGTGCTCCACTCAGGTGTTGTGTGCCGATGTAGGCCGGGGTTCTTCAAATGTACCAGTTGCAAAACTCCAATAACAAAAGAAAACGTGCATCTCTTGCGGATTTCTCCAGCAGATGGCGCGACAATCTGCAAGCTTCAGTTTTTTGTTCTAGAAAAGTGCCGCATTGGATTTCGAAATGTGTGCAGTACTGGTGGGAGTTTCGCAGCTGGTACGAGGAAAAGAGATCGGCTTGTCGGCAGCTCGTCGCGATGGCACTTGGCGGTCAGGGCCGGTTCTTGAGTGGCGCATGCGAGACGAAGGATTTCGCGGCCATCCCCTTGTTCCTTAGCGTATTTGGTGGGCACACAGGTTCGACCCGTGCTCTTCCGGTGTGTATCCGCATTGGTGGTGCCGCCACGGTCAGCTGCAGAGCGAGGACGCCTTCCCCTGCTGGAGCAGCGGCAGGCAGGGGCTCTTTGCTTCTTTGGCGAGCGCGAGGCACGAGTGTCCCGCGTAGTCTTGGGCCTCTATGCTGGCGCCATGCGACACGAGCTGCTTGACTAGGTGCTCACGTTGCAGCGCGATGGCGTGGTACAGGGGCGTCCGTCCGCTTCTGCAGTCCTGCGCACAAACAGAAGGGAAAAATGGCCGTTAATAAAAAATACGCGTGTATGAGATCTCAGATCACAGCTCATAAACCTCCCGTTTTGAAGATATAGTCCAATGTGCTAATCGGTTCAAAACTTCAAATACTGATACAGTCGTGTCACCTGCACGAAAATATGGAATGCTGAACACTGCTAAAAGGTTTCGAAACTTTAAAACCTTCACAGATTTCAAAACGATTTTCGTAACTGTTACGGTATTCTTCCTAGCATCCTTTCTGTTCCTTTTGGGCCACTTGCGGTGTACTTGTCCTAATGACATGGCACAGTTTGTAGCCGGCGTGAACTCTTTCCTAGCCAGCCGTAATCAAAGCAATATATATATATATATATATATATATATATATATATATATATATATATATATATATATATATATATATATATATATATATATATATATATATATAATATGCGCCCTTATGTGTACTCACGCCGAGTACTTCAGGTGCAAAATTGTGCATATGTGAAACAGCTAGCGCATGAAAGCTAGGTGTAGAAAAGTTGTGCCAAAAAAGAAAATGGAGTACGCGGACGTGCCTACCATGCTAACTACGCATTATATTTATTCCTGACGCAGTGCCTCCGTGCGGGTATGGGACGCATTTTTTTCCCAGGTAACCGGACTTTTCGCAACCAACTTATGAGGCTATCCAAACACGGTAGGCGACGCGCCACGCGTGTTTACTGACGAGTGCGCCGAGAACGGCACTGCCCACTTAACACGTGCACCGCATAAACATGTCTCCGAGTGGCTGCAGTCGCGCTTCTGATTGAAGAAAATAGTTCTACAATGCGACCCGCGCGTTCTAGATCACGAATGAGGCGACTGATTGTGAAATGTGCTCTGTCGAGCAAGGTAGCACCCTTTTGGTCATCCTGTTAGTTCTTCCATATGCTCGTTTATGAATCTCCCTGTCCAGGTTCGTGAAGTGTGGCCGGCTGAAAAACTCAGTTTAAGGTCACTCGACTGCAGCGCAAAACAAAAAGTATGTGGCGTGGCCGGCTGAACAACTCGACGTGGAAGCTTGGCTAACGGAGGTCAGCTATGCCGCCATACAACCTAGCTACGCAGTGAAGCACGCTTTAGGTTGGAAGAACAGTACTTCTAACGCCCAGTTATTTGCTGCGTCGAATGCGCGTGCGTGTGTGTGTATATATATATATATATATATATATATATATATATATATATATATATATATATATATATATATATATATATATATATATATTCACTCCTCGCTTAATGCGTCCTGGGCGAAGGAGCATCACATCGTAAAATAAAACGAAAACGACGCAGCCAGCAAATATGTGCTTGCGAATAACATCGTGGTTCAGGCAGCTTATGCGAACCAATGGTAGCAAGGCAAGTGCAAAATTGTACTCTTTCCTTGTTTTCACCTTCTTAATGTTTATAGAGGTACCCTTGTGCCCGTACACTGAATTAATACCCCGCTGTAATGCTCCTTCTCAAAACGATGCTACCTCTCCTCTAGCGGTATGCTGCGCCTTACTGTGAGGTTGCTTCACGTTGAGGTCCATTTTTTTTTTTCTTTTTTATTTGAGTCGTTGCGCCGCGAAGTGCGGTTCCTCTGATCCCGTGATCAGAAAACGAGAAATTTTAACTTGCGCAGAGGGCAATGACGCAAATTGTAAAAGGAGAATGAGGGAAATGCATACTTACAGGAACATTTATATCACAGTTGGCCTTGATTAACAGGCTGACCGCTTCCGGCTTATTGAGGAGTACTGCCAGGTGCAGAGGGGAGTAGCCTGAGTTAGAAGAAGAGTTTGTATAAGTAAAACGTCTCCTGTAAAGTACATCGAACTATATCTGCATATGACACGTCTGTAGTTTGACATTATGTGCGTACGTTTACAATGTTTATTTTATAGGTATGCACAATTTTAGAGATACGGATGCATTTCTGATAGTCTAGTGGACAAATCTGGACATCTACTGGAAACACAATGTCCAGCAAGTGCCGTATTTGGAATGTCTAAAAGCTGTATGTGGTTACCTGTAAACAAGCACATGTAAAGTGTGCGTGTTGCATAAAACCCGCAGACAATCATTCGACTTGTTATTCTTATTTCCTTGCAAGCTATTGCAGTCCTAGCTTTCAGCAGTATTGACTTGCTTTGTAGCTGTTCCTCGACAGCGCGCCAGTAGCGGGGGCACGTACGCACGAGTTTTTTTATGCGGGCGGAATTGCGGTGTCAATCCTAACACGCGCTGAAGTGCCGAAAGCACGGCAACGGAACTCCCGGTGAAACATAGCAGCTTCGGCGCTTTCTCTTTGTTTCACCTTCAACTCCGCTCCTCCCGTCAACCTCAGGTGTGCCCCCTGGTATCAGAGCTACACCGGCATTGCGGCGAAGAGTGCTTAGTAGGCTTAGCCAAGCAGAGCGAATACACCGTAAATATCGCCGCGCTGTCGAGACACATATAGTATGGTGAGGTTGCCCAAAATAATAAAAAAATAATATGCCTCTGCCCGTGCCACTAAGTATAACAGGTTTATTTTCAGTCCGTCGAGCTGGATACAGGATAAATTCTCTCTGTTCTCGCCCTTTCAAGCTCAATCATAAAACAAATCGGTTTCTTCAAGAATTGCGTATTATACCCTTAAGCGGGCAAATAATGCGCGTTCGTGTAATTTTTTCGAGGCTCGCGCCGAATTGATTTCGTCGGTACGTTCTCTCGTGTAATTGGCGGTGACGCGCACACCGAGAGCGAGGAGGCTCACCGTCGAAGTCGGGCACGTCGACGATCTTGGGCGCGAGCCGGTGCGCCAGAACGAGCCGCACGCAGCCCAGGCTCGGGTACTTGAGCGCCAGGTGCAACGCCGTGTTCCCGTTGCGGTCCCTGAGCAGCACCGAGGCGCCCTCTCGGAGCAGGACCTCGACAGCGGGCACGTTGCCCACGATCAGCGCCAGGTGCAAGGGCGTCTGTTTGACAAGAGAGAGCAGCACGTGTCACTTGCGCTGTCATGACATCCTGATGCACTAATGCAAGATATATCTGACGCAGTATTTTAGAGCAATCAGAAGGGCAACAAACACGACCTCTCTATGGCCGCCATGTTGTTTCGCTTTACTTATTGCAAAATGCAAGTGGAGACGTTTCGTGTTGAAATAAAGCCAGGCCCCAATCACAGTGACACGTGAAAGGATGAAGGCGGGAGAGAGACACCAGAGTGCAAGTTCGACCATCTGGAGATATCCTACATGCACTGACATCGCACAGCACACGGGTACTTTTATTATTATTATTATATTATTATTTCGCCCTTATCGAAATGGGGCCTCGATTCGACCGCATCTCCAGCTCGGTTGTCGAACGCGTCGCGACACAGAGCCACTGCGGAGGGAAATTTGCCGATTGGCATTAGGCTAAAGCTAAAGGGATGAGCTTGCCTAAATATTCGCCAATATGTAACAAAAAAAAAAATCTGTGAGAAGTTTACACCTGTGTTGTGTTATTTCCAACGAGTTCGATATTCCCATCGCCGTGAAGTAGCAACCTGACACAAACGAGGCCAACATAAGGCGACTTTGTGGTGTGCTTATGTAGAGCACACTGAGATGGATCATTTGAGGCGCTGCGAGCTGCCCGCACACTGATGAGCCGTGAAAGTACGTGACCAAAAGTACCGCGCTTTTTCCTCCCTCAAGCGTGGTGCTCGTGAACGCTGCACGGAAGTGCGCCGTTCTCATCTGAGCACGTAGCAAAGAGTAAGAAATTTAGTTAAAACAATATCCAGCCCATTGTAGCTTATAGCTCCCGTTCTAGCATCGTAACATAGACCCTAAAGTGTCTTGCCCCGGAGTTACACATAACTGATCAACCCATCATCATCCATACAACAGCTCAGCGCAAAAGAGGGCACGAAAGGGAATGACGAGCAAGTCTTCCTTCTAATACATCTAAACTTGCCGACTGACTGTTTTTCACAATAGCAGGTTCGTAGAGCAAATAAATAGTAGTTGCCTTAGGTGATATTACACAGTTAGCAGCTTTGAGAGATATATATATATATTGCCTTTCTTTTTCTGCCGATTACGAAAAAAATATGGTCGCAATGCAAATACAGCTCCCGCAGCTGAGCGGGTCATTCATTCTCCGTTTATACTTTCTTTCATTGAAATTTGCGTGCTTGGCAGTCACTGCTGAATTCGACGGTTGCTGTGTGGCCACCGCCGCGTTATCAAGTCATTTCAACATCAGTTCTCTAATTTACCTGAAAAGCATAAGCGTACAATGATCCTCCTCCCCTTACGTGTGGAAGAAAGTCGTCGCCCAGCGGAAACGCGCCTGTCGTTCGTTCACCGTGACCCGGCCCGATCCTCTTCCTCTTTCCCTCTCTCTCTCTCTTTCCTTTGCACGGAGTCCTGCCTCAGCTGCTCTCGTTGCTGGGAGGGTCAACAATCGCCGTGGTGGCGGGAAAGCCCCATTGTAGGACCGGAGGATGCTGCCGAACGACTGCGCTCTCGCCTCTCATCTAGGCGGTAGGCGTTGTTGTTAGGCTATCGCCTGTTTTATTTGTTCACTGCAGCGAATGCAGGGAGGAGGAGATGAAAGGAAGAGGGTAGGCAGTTCGCGCTGTGAGTGACGCGCGCTCGTGTTCGCAGTCCGCGCTGAGTGAGCGTCCGCCGGCGGCACATAATCACTGTAAAAAAAAAAAAAAATAAGAATAAAAATGCCCGCACGCTCGTTGTTTCGATCATCGCTACCGCCGGGGGAAAAACCCTGCTGTTCCGCCGGCGCTGCTTTTCACAAAAGAGGTTCCGATGATCGCGCACCGCGCACACTGCTTGCTGGTGTGGGAATTCGAGGCAGGCGCCGAGCTGTCCTCTTCGTGTCTTGATTTACTTCTTTTTTTCTTCATACTTCTCCCTCGGCCACTTCACCCCTTCGCTTGGAATGGCTTTGTATAGCCGCCGGATTTTCAGCGGCGGCGCCCCGTGAATCCCGGCTCCTTGACCTCCGGCGTCGCGCTCGGCTGAACGTTGCTCTCCGTCGGAGTGGCGACAATATTCTCCCAACAACTACCCTTTCATATTTTTCTTTTCAATGCCTTATGTATCATCCTGCTCCTTAGCCACCGTGGCCGCTACTGTCTTCTTTGTTTCAGTTTCTCCCACCCCTTTTCGTCTTTCCTCTCGCTACCTCTCCGCAACCACCGCCGAAATGCCTGCGCTTTGAGTGGCTGCCTGGGAAAACCGAGCGCTGCGTAGTGGTGCTCTGAAGGGAGTGAGCGATTGTCGATCAAGATAACGCGCCCGCGGTGCCGGCAGTGCCGGTCCTCTTCCCGAGTGCCGCAGCCTACGACCGACGAGAGAGAGAGAGAGAGAAAGAGAGAGAGAGAGAGAGAGAGAGGGGAAGCTCTTGTGTCACGATGCTTCGCCTACTATGGTCTAACACTGGTTTCCTAGCTGGGTTTTACCCGTTTGCCGCCCCCTCTTTATCTGCCCCCCCCCCCCTTTTTTTTTGCCTCATCTCTGGACCTACAGTGCGCTGTAGTAACTCCGCTGTAATAGGCCCGCGTCGCGCGTTTAATAATACGCCGTTCCGGTTTGCCGGTCCGCCCGGCGTACGCTGTCGTCCGCATAACCTTGGCGCGATGAATTAGCGCGGGAGCAAAGACTTCGTGGAGAAGGTCGGCCGGTCGGTCGTAGCGTGCAGAGAGCGAACAATGGATTGTTTGTCGAAACGAAGGGTCGCCTCAAAACTAGATGTTGTCGGACACCCAATCCATTATCCCTGCTGTAGGTTACTTCCAATCGAGTTCGGCCCTTTTGCGGAGCATTCGAAACAGGCGTGCCTGGTATGAAGCGATGTAACCAATTATATCTTGCTTACGTGCGGGAATTCGCTTTTTTGCGCGAACCGAGGTAATTAAAAAATTGCCTTATAGCCTGTCTGCAGGGTCCGACTGCCATTTTTATCTACACGCATGGAAGAGATGTCTGCGTGTTTACAGGCGATGCCTTTACTCATATTCAAGTTACGACGAAGAGCAGTAATTACTATACTCCTTTAGTGTGAACAGTGAGATTGGGGCCAGCGACTGTGCTGAGCAAGTGCAGAACGAAGGTCATCACCCGTTTGGAATCGATATTTATTATGAACAACCTAAGCGGGTATCCGCTTCAACGCTTGGTTTGCTTACTTTGATTTTTGTTGTATTCTTTTTGCACTAAGACGCATGCGTTTACGTCTACGAGATTAAAAATAACTGCAAAGACGGATATAGTACACGGTATCTCGCTATTCTTGCGCAACAATGGTAAAGTTCGGACCAGAATGATTTTACTATAGCGCAGCTGCCCCTGTCGCGCAGTATCACAAATAATTAACTCGCACTATTCAAAGTTGAGTAGTTGTTCTAGAAAATGCGTCTTCTGCCGTGACACTCAGGCTGCAGCGAGAGTTGTGAATATGAATTCGCAAGCTTTCACATTCGTATTGCGCATTCATACTTCCTTGTTAGGAAAAAAAAAAAAGAAAAGCCCATTAGAGCGTGCAGCAATTTGGCACATCGCCTTCTTCGAGGTCCGGAACATCTGATGCGGTTACGGCTTAGTGCACTAGTTAGTAAACTGGCTAAAGTTGGTTTGCACGCGTTCTTTCTTTAAAGTGGCACGACCTTAAACACGGGGAAAACCGGCACGGCGCGTTCGTTGAGTAAATTATCTGCGTGCGGCGAAACTGCCACCCTTTTTCTTTCCTTCGTCCTGCGCATGGTCCGTGCTGGCGACAGCCGCGTTTCTTCGGGCAGGTGCGCAACATCCGTGTCCAGGTGGAGAGGTTGCGTGATAGCGCCGCCCTCTCTGCTTCCCGCACGATATATCCAAGCGGTAGCGAACCGCTCGCTCGAGGGCTGCTGTCATTTCACTTCAGCTCTTCGGGGACAACGACTGACTGTGACCTTGCAAGGGTTACTGAGGAGTATATGTAACCGCGCCCAAGCCTCGCGTCGTTTTCCTCAAAATGCGAAGAGAATGTTATAAGCGGAAGTCTGTCCGTATTGCTTTTAATAGCTCTGCCATAAAATTGAGCAGGTATCCTGTTTAGTAATTTAATAGAGCGTGGTTGTAGGCCAGTTACCGAGACGTCGTAAGGAACAAAACCGCAGAAACGACCGGACAGAGGCAACAAGTACAGGGCTTGTGTCGTCGCCTTGCATCTCAGTCCTGTTGCTTCTGCCGTTTTGTTCTTTACAATCCTGTTTTGTTTAAGTTTTATCGGCAAAACAGCACTATATAGGTGCAGCGTTGCTGTTCAGAAAACTATCGTTATCTTTTTCTTCGTGCTTCGAAAAAAGAATTTGGTTTGGTTTGTGGGGTTTAACGCCCCAAAGCAACAGGCTATGAGAGACGCCGTAGTGGAGGACTCCGGAAATTTCGACCACCTGGGGTTCTTTAACGTGCACTGACAACGGACAGCACACGGGCGCCCTGCTTTTCGCCTCCATCGAAAAGCTGCCGCCGAGGCCGGGATTCGATCCCGCGTTCTTGGAATAGTAGTCGAGCGCCGTAACCACTGCGCCACCCCGGCGGGTCGAAAAAAGAAATGGATAAACAGTTTATACAACCAGCATACAAGCTTTTCGAACAGAAATCTTTGTTTTGTTCTTCACCCCATGAAGCAAATAACTCTTCGATTCGCATCACTATGGATGAACATGTTCTTCCACCGTGATTCACATCACAGAGTTACGAAGGCCCTGGAGCCTTTCAAACGGCCATGGTTATATTTACACCGAAAAAAAGCCTTTAACCCCCCCCCCCCCCCCCCCCCCCACACACACACACACACACAATGCCAGTGCGTCAGTTGCAAAACGAAGATGTTATTTTCATAGCTTGCGACGTATTTTGTAAGCCACGCTTGCTTTATTTGTCTGTTATCGTTTTCTCTCGGTCAACAAACACCCGTCGCGCCAACAGCACGACGGGTGTTTGTTTTTTAAGTCTATCACCATAGACTATACAGTATTTGTGAATACATGAAGTGCGCGGGCACAGTAGACGCTGCTGCAAACGCCACAAGGCGCATTTCTCCTAAAAATGCATAGTTTACAGTTTACAACACGTTAAGCCTCGCAGGGGCGTTAGCGTTAACTACTCAACATTTATTTTGTACTGAGGACTTAGTTTGCAAGTGCACGGATCCAGGCGATTACACTGCTTTAAAAATGCATGTTCCAACTAAGGCGGCGCCCCTCGAGAGCATTTTAGCCATGCTTGTGCGTATAGATGTGGAGAGACGGACAGCATACGGTGCCCACCTGTCTGAGACTGTTGAGGACGTCGACGCTGGCACCCGCTGCCCTGGTCAGTCGGCATAGCCGCTGAACGAGCGCGATGTCGTCGTGGAGCACGGCAATGTGCAGGGGCCTGCGTGGAAGAGGAAGAGAGTCGTTCAAATGCGTGCATATATAAGCCCAGAAGTCGCGGTACGACTCCAGTTCAGAAATTCTGGAGCAGTTTATTTTTCAACAGGAAGTTGTTTGAGAACGCATTTCTTTTTTTATCATGTCGTAAGACCGCACTGTGACAGTTATCAATCCTTAGGTGTCTCCTCGGTACTCTTGTAATATTCTTCGATTTATTGTAAAAGACGCACCCCCTCGGTTTCCTGGCGCAGTCAACTATTCGATGCTATAGTGCGGGACAAAAATTGAAATCAAGATTCTGGAGCGCGTCGCGCAAGATTATGTCATTTATATCCCAATATTCGTAACAGTGTTTTAAAATATTCCACAGCTGCTTATGTCCAGAAAAGCCGGACTTGATTGCGAGGTTAACATGATTCTAGTCGTGCGCTGTGATGTTCCGTCCTTTAGTAATTTTGAATGATATCAGTAGTACATATTGGAATGCTTAAAAAGGCGGTCGATACACCGCTGATACACACAAAGAAAACGAATGTTTTGGTGATTACGCTTTAAAATATTCACTATCTTCACTAATGTTATCGTTATGTAACACGTCCCAGATCCGTGCTTGCAGTGTGATGCAAGCCTCGTTAGCTTCGGCCACAGTACATGTCTAGATGGCAAATAAATCACGATGACCGAGTTCTTTTCTTTTTTTCCCTCATTCCTTGGTTTCGTGACGTCGTATTTCATCGTGAATGCATGGCGAGGCATCAAAGCTTCGACCTAGCACTCGGCAGGAGACGTTTCAGAGACGTAAACGCGGACAATATAGCGGTGATTTCGAGTAGGCTGGCGTCGCAATCGCGGACCACGCCTCGGAGATCCTGCCCGGAGGTTGCAGTGCACGCTAGGCCCAGACACGGTCCGTTCCGCATCCCTGCTTTCAAAACTCAGTGGTTTCCTAATCGAACAACAAAGGCGCCCCTTCGCGCTTGGTTTCTCATGCGCTCTCCTCCGGCCGAGAGCTCCGCGTTTGCGTCCTGGAACGGTTGCCGAGTTGTATGAAAAGGACGTGAGCAGCGAGCTCTCAAAACCGACTACTTTCTCCTTGTCGCCCGTTTTTCTAGAAACAGATAAGAGAAGAAAATGTTTTCAACTGTGCTGCCATTTTGAAACTATCCCGTCTCATCTGGCTCTTAAAAACAGGAATGTCGGCTCGCTTTCACAGAGGACGCAGCTTGCCTTGTGGCCCCTACGGAAGCTCCTTGGTGTGTGTTACTTTTTTTTTTTTTTTTAACCGAAAGTTGATCGTCTACGCTACTTCTTCTTGAAGGCGGATAAAAAAAAAAAAACAACAAGAAAATAAAGCCAAAAGCCTCAAAAGAATTGCCGAAGACAAATGCCTGAACTCTGTGTGAATGCTGTAATGGAAAAGGAGCTTTTCATACATGATCGAAAGCCTTAATCGCGCTTCAGATAATGTGAGGAAACTTGGCAATATTAGAGTTCTGTTTTTCTTTTCTTTTTTTTTTTTTTAATCAAGGAAAGGCACAACTAGAAGTGAGTAGCGTGTTACGTGATGAAATCTGAGGTATCGGGTGCTTTTTTTTTTTTTTTTTTTTTTTTTTTATCGAAGGCGGGAAGAGAAAGAGAAGACAATGGAAAAAGACCCGAAACAGAGTATTTCCCCGATTGCGGCATCGCAGAGGGGGTGTCACTCTCGCGCAGTCTCCCTCAATTGCGTCACACGCAACCTCTACAGCGGCTGGAGACAATTGAGCGGTTGATGAGGGAGGTAAGACTCGACTGTCGTCGAGGCGTGCGATGTCGCCCCCCTCCCTCCACCCCCCGCTTATTTTGTCGACAGAAGGTGCACCAGTGCGTGATGGATTGGGCTCCTGGCTGGCGTATACGCTGTGCAGTGAGCCACTGGGTCACGCACCGCAAACATCTCGACGGATCGACGAAGGACGACGGAAGGTAAACAACTCAAGCGCTGCTCTATCTATCGTGCGGGATAATACGTGCCTGAATAAGCAGGATAGGCGCGGAAAAAAACAAAAACAAAAAAAAAACGAAAAGACGGAGATCTACGGCAGTTATCTAAGCCGCAGTGCTCTACACGCGAATCAGTAACGGACCATTGTCGGAGGCATTCGACGTCTTGTAGCAGCGCGTACTAGTGTACGTAGGCAGGCGTTGACCTTGTACGTAGGCGCCGGCTATAAGCTCCTTGAATGTGACGCCATCTAGACGGCGGAGGCGCGACAGAAAATATGGATATATGCCGTATTTACGACTCTTTTCTATGCATGTAATGTAGAAAGTAGGGTGAGTTGCAGGATCATGACGCTTTTAACGCGGTCAGAAGCGCGAAAACGTAGAACTGATCGTATAGTGATATATGCCGTATTTACGACTCTTTTCTATGCATGTAATGTAGAAAGTAGGGTGAGTTGCAGAATCATGACGCTTTTAACGCGGTCAGAAGCGCGAAAACGTAGAACTGATCGCATAGTGATATATGCCGTATTTACGACCCCTTTCTATGCATGTAATGTAGAAAGTAGGGTGAGTTGCAGAATCATGACGCTTTTAACGCGGTCAGAAGCGCGAAAACGTAGAACTGATCGCATAGTGATATATGCCGTATTTACGACTCTTTTCTATGCATGTAATGTAGAAAGTAGGGTGAGTTGCAGAATCATGACGCTTTTAACGCGGTCACAAGCGCGAAAACGTAGAACTGATCGCATAGTGTGATAGGAGCGATACAATTTATGGAGACGGCACATGAAACGCCTAATTGCAGCCATGTCGCTCTCATGCTCACGCTATTTTGATAAGCTGAGATGCACACGTAGTGCGGCTTTCATCGTCGGGCCGTCTAACATATGTCCCTGTTTGTTGTGTGCTCTTTCTTTTTTTTTTTTTTTTTTGTTCAGCCGGTTTCTCGTGCACACGAACACAAAAAGCGCGGGCATATCGGACTGCACGGATAACGAAGCATTAAGATTTGTTTAAAGCTATCGCTCACTAGAATGGAGCTCCACCTCAGCTCCAGTAAAGGCGTTCTTCGGTCTATATCAGCTTTCGAAAGATGGATGGATCCAATCGTGCTCCGTGTTATTGTTGTTTCAGCGCACACAGTTCCGAGTTTTCCGTGAGGTGAGCGATCAGTGCTTCTGAAAGGTGCTTTATCCGCACAGCTCGCGAAGATCGAGTGGATTCACGACTTCTTTCTCCGAAACTCACCGGGGGATCATCGGCGCAACTACTGGCGCTTCAAAGGAAATATGTTGAAGTTGGGCGGTCCAGATTATGTCCTTTGGTTGCTTATGACGTGAGACTGCGAGCGCGCTTACAGCCTCGTGTGCCGAACTTCACAAAACTCGTTATCTACACAGTTATCGCCGCGGCATAGGTTGTCCTTTGTCCTCCTTGACATCGCTGCACCAGCCGGCCCACCATTCACGCACGTTGGGCGCTATACGCGCATGGTTTTAAACTATATTAAATGCATCTTTCGCGGCATTTAGGCACAAAATTATCGGTGTTTCGGCGAACGCGAACCGTCCACTGCGCGCCTGAATCCCTCCGGTCCGGCGGAGATGCCTCGACCTCCACGCAGCTGCTCAGGCAGCGGTAGTGGCCGGCAACCTCGACAAAACCCGTCGGACGATGCTGCGTGTGGCGGCCGTCCTAAAGGGGAATCCCCACGGCGGCCACCTTGAGCGTACGTGCAGGCATCCCAGCTGCCGGACAAGCAGCACCGGCTTCCTGGGGCGCCTCTCACTCCACCGCTGGCCGGCCGAGGAGGTGCGCGCGAGCAACGCAATAGGAGGGGCGGCCCTCCGATTTGTGCAAAACTGCGGCTGCATGTACTCGCTATTTGGCGGTGGCATAACAACGAGGGTCGAGGTGCGTTAAACAACAGCGCCAGCTTTCTGCTCTAAAAACTGAACGGTTTGTTTGTTTGTTTGTTTGTTTGTTTGTTTGTTTGTTTGTTTGTTTGTTTGTTTGTTTGTTTGTTTGTTGCTGGCACTGCCTGGCGTTTTGACCGTGAAGTTAACACGGGTATCGGTAATAGAAAGTTCTAGCACTGCACAAAGAGTTATCGCTATCCGCTTGCGCTAGAAAGCAACCGTATCGGCCTTGGTGGATGCGCCTTTGCATCCATTGTTTGCTCCAGTAGTAAGACTAACTGTGCATGCGCCGCCTTTCGTAGGGCAGTAGGTGACAGCAGGGTTCATATTCCACAAGCTTCCATTTCATTTATGCAAGGTAACTGGAGCTGAAAAGTAAGCGCTGCACAGTGAAGACGCATACACAAGGCCGTCCAGTTTCAGCCGGACGTCAGCATGACGGCAGAGTCAAGCAGCAGGCGGCCAGTCACAAACACCACAAGATAACGGATCCTGCCATCGGCGATAGCCATCTCACCTTGCCGCACGCGGTCGCTAATTGTCCAATCACTTGTCACGGACGTCTGAAAAGCGCGGCTTTGTCACCCAGCAACAGTGACCAGTGCCAGAGGACCTAATGTATCCGAAATGGAAGCTTATGGAATACAACTCGCTCTATCCGCTAGAAATCTCTAATATTGTTTGCTGAATTAGTGGCTTTGCAGACCCAAGTGAACTTTTTGAGTTACACTGTGCGGATAAAAACCAGTGGTGACGCTGACAAAGTTATCTTTGCTTGCCTCGTCGACTGGTCATCCCTTAATTGCTCCAAGCAGTGATGTAAGGCTGCTATCCAAGGAAAAAAGGTTTTGAAAGCGCGGCCAGTTTGCGATCTAACCTCCGTTCAGCACTGTGGACAAAGGGAGTGCAGCGTCGGAAGGGGCAGAGATCGCTTCAGCGCTCCAAGAGGGCCCGCCAACTTTGACGCGCGATACCGAAGCTCAAGGACACAGCAGCGAAAACGTAGTTTGACTGCTATCAAGGCGTATTCTTTGTGATCGTTACCCAGTGATTTTTGATAGTTAGGATTTGTTTATAGCCATGTAACTAGGACAGAGTGAAAGCGAAAACACGTAATGTGGCCTCAGAAACACCTCTGCAGGGCGACTCTGAAATTAAAAGAAACTTCCGTCTTCACTACTTGTACTCCTAATGTCCAAAAAAAAAGTATATGTACCATTCCACTTTCGGCAGCACTAAAATAGTAATAAAAAAAACGCTTGTCTTCATTACGTATACACTAATCAGCTGAAACGAAGGGTATAAGCACTGCTCCTAATGACTCCGGACTATCTCTCTCACTCTACTACACCTCCTTTCTGCTTATACTGCGGGCTTCATTATTCGACGGTGGTGAGGACGGCATGTTTTGACGGCGCACGCTTCCCTTACAGTTCAGTTCCTCGGTATGTTTGCGTGTCACAAAGCTGTTGCGACTGCTCTGTGTGGCGCTGAACGGCCGCTCCCCGCTTCTGCATCCTCGCTCCACACTCTTGTCATCGCACGGCTTCGCCGCTTCCTCCTCGACGAAACAGGACGCAAGCTCGTCTTCCCTCGGACCCGCGACCATTATGAGAGAGAGTAACCCGCAGGGCAAGACGCAAGGTCAGCGCCGGATACGCGAGCGCCTTCCTCACGTTTTGCTGCAGCGCCCGACGAAAGGCGTGACTACTGACCATTCATGCCTCCATCGCCTCGCTACGTGCACGTCGCCGCTTTCGTGTATCTCGACGCAATGTGCATGTCCCCCACCGGGGCTAGCCGGTCGGGGGACGGACGGAAGTTCCTGGCGCGCTGATGTCACGGCGGCTATTACTATCCGCACTACAGGAGGAGATCCCATGCCCGAATCGGGGAAAATTCGTTTCGTCAGCTAAGAGACGATGCCCGCGAGCCTAAAACGCGATGTAACCACGAGACGACGTAAATCGTAGACACGTATGACCGACCGGCTTCGCATGTATGACGCCGTAGAGTGAGCGTAAAAAAAAAATAAAAATAAGGACGATTACGATACTCCCTAAAGCGGAATTTGGGCGCAGCTATTTGACTGCGGCATAATGAGACATTACATTTTAGATATGATTGTATGTATATGTATGTATGTGCAGTTACGAAGCACCGTTTTTCTCATGAGCCAACGAGAATTTCTCAGGAGAGGAAGAAGAGCCACGACGGAGTTCGTTGCTCTTCTTCTGAGAAATTTGGCTCGTAACTCTCTCGCGGCTCGTGACTCTCTTCACTCGGTCACACTGGCATAAGCACTAACGGCGGTGTGGCTCGACCGCCGAACGGGCGCATAAGGGTTGCGCTATATATAAAAGAAGAAAACGAGCGGTTAGGTAAGAGAACTAATGTGAAACTGTTGCCGTCTCTTACACGAAAACTTACAAAAACGCGCCTGCTTATCTGGAATGTGACCCTCAAAGCTGCGAGGCAGCAAAGAACACGTCGCGAGAGCCTCCCTCCTAATTAAGACTCTTTGAATGATAAACATGATAGATAATTGAGGAAGCTAAAAGCTCACTGTGGGAAACTTCAAACGTTACCAAGAACGGCACGGAAGGGTATCTAGCGCGCATTTTTCCACAAAACATGAAAATACGTGCCATTTTGGCGTCCTAAAGATTTGGAGCGGGCTTTTGGTATGGCCGTGGTCAAAAAAAGTGCTCGACCGACCCTCATGAAATTATTCGCAATGTGCACCAATGCGCAAAGATTTTCTCCATCTCCCTTCCTCCTCCGTTCTTTCATGATGAACAAAGATGTGGTAATGCGATCGCTGCGGATGGGTTGGAGCGTCAGGTCTCAGCCACAGTGCGAAACCTCCGCGGCAGGTGAAATTAGTCATGTGTCTCGAAGGGGAATCAAGACACGCACGGTGGAGGCCTTCCAATTGGTAACGTCCAGACTGCTGTTGCGCAAGGCAGGGGCACGGAGCACGTGCTCTGTATACACACTCTAGCGCTTGAGGGACACGTGCTCTGTATACACACTCTAGCGCTTGAGGGACACGCGCAGCGCGTGGTGGGAGCCGTCCTTGCAATCAGTTCACGGCCGCGTCTCTCAACTGCGCATTGCCGCGGCTTGAAGACTCCCTCCCGGCGGCAGCGGTGACGTCGTTCCTTATTCTTCCCGGGTTCAAGGAAAGTGCACGTAGCGGGGAAACCACCACCGGCATGCGGACGCGCGCGACCCGCGCCTTCAGACTTGTCTTCTCGGAATCGCCGCGCGCACGCGGCCGCGATGGCAATAATCGAATTCGAAGCAAGCGATGTTTTAGGAGATAATGCACGGCAGGCATCATATATCTCCTGACCGTTCCTTCTTTTTTTTTTTTTTTGTCTCTCTCTCCTTCTTCCTTGTTTCTTTTTTTCCCCCTCTCACTCCCGTCTTTCGGCGCGCATTTGTTATTCTCCGTGGGCTGCCGGACCAGGAAACTAGCAGCGTCGAAATCGAACGGGGCTCGTGCGCACTTGTGGACAGCGAAGGCCGCTGTCGGAAACGTGCGGCGCAGTTGCAGTTTTCTAGCGCGGCTTCGCGTTTCTCGGAAGCGCCGACGATGGCGACTGCGCGGTCGGTTCGTCATTAAAGGTGATCACTGGCCACTTTCGACCGGAGGTGTGGCCGCGGTGACGACAGGAACTGGAGGCGTCGCCTCTGTCGGTGAAATGATAACTTTTTTGTTTTGGCCTTATTGTCATCAGCTGGGCTTCAAAAGAAGACGCCGAAGACAAGTTCAGCGGGTCTTACAGCTGCCTTTAGAGAGGCAAAGCTCTTCTATCAGCGAAACTTTCCTGTCGTTTTGTGAGCTGCACACGTTATGGTGACGTTTAGATGTTGTTGAAACCGAATTAGAAGGGCGTTAATGTGGCTACAATGAAGACATCTTTCTTATGCTCAATTAAAGTGCGATTACAGTCCACAGCTCTCGTACACGTAGCACTTTCTTGGGTGGCACGCGCAATCATTAGTGGAAAACACTCTCGACTCCAGAGTGACGTCACTTGGAGAATCAGCCGTTGCACAGGTGACGCGGCAGGACGGTGCATGTCGCCTGTGAGGTGCACGCGTCAGTCCCATATTGACGTGCAGCGTCTCAACAAAGCGATTGCCCCGCTCGAATGCGAATGACAACGAGTTAGTTTCGGTTTACCAGCTGTAGTTCAGCGATACGCATCCGTTCCTTGCTCTCTCTCTCTCTCTCTTGTTTCTGGTCGCTTGCCAGACACAGAATCAAGTACCCGTATGTACGAGTTTAATGATGCGTGCTACTCTGACGGAGGAAAAAGAAGCTGGTGCAATCGACTCTTGCCGAGGTACACCTGGGTGAGTGATACAGACCTGCCGGAATCGATGACTACGCTTACACCGTGCAGGTCCAAGATACATTTACAGCAGAAGCCTCCGTCCGACACGCCATCTGCGCTTGCGCCGATAGGAGTGCATGAGGTGAGGTATACTCGGTGCATACTTAAACCGCGTTGGTCAGGGTGCGTGTGCTGAGGTACATTCGTTCCTCATTTAAACTGCCGGGCAGTGCAGGAGAAGGATGCATAGGGTCAGGCCCGCAGTTCCCACACTTTCATCCTTTCCCAACATAAAAGTGACGCGAGTCTTATGTAGGCCGCCCGTCTCCTGAGCATAGGCAGCCAAAAACTGCCACTGACAACGTAATCGCACTGAAAAATGTGCTGCATGAGAGAGGAGACATGCATTAAGAACGAAATTAAAATAAAACTCCTACTTTTGTCTTTGTCAATACGGCCATATTACTTCGCAGCCCAAAACTCATCCATAAAGTGCATGTCTGTTTTGTGAGGTCATTGTCACGCTGTGGTTTAATTACGTAATTGCGCCCGCGCGTCTTTCGAAAGTTCGATGACACCGGACTAACCCTGCACCTCCCCGACCGGCCTCTAATTAGAACAAGCTGGCTAACTCCCCACGTTGTGAACTGCGCTTGGTATAACCGGTTGTGGTTCTCTTCCCGGCTGTACTTCTCAAGCACCTCGGGAAGGTCGTCCGCTTTGCAACCTTCCACAACGGAAGTCATAACCCGTCCGCCCCGCGATGGTCGCTGTAGAGGGCAAATAAGCGAGCGTCGGCAGGCGCGCCCAATAGTATCAAGTCGGCTGTAGTCGGAACAACACAAACAAGGTCAGAGAAGCGAGAGATGGTGTGATTTGGAAACATTTGTTCCTTTTCTTTTTAACATTGCAAATACAGTGAAGGACCAAAGCAAGGGGAAATGTACCGAGATGCAATCTTGGTATACTCTGTAATTTCTCATCTCTGGTGGATACGAATGAATCCGAGACACGCAAGGAAGCTGTGGCAAGGTTTTCTTTTTCATATATTTTCAGTTAATCTCCTATGCTGTTGTGTCCACCTGGCCGCCTACGTGCGAGCGATCACGCCAGCAACCTGCCTCCTATTAATACGCCGTGACCTTCGTGAAATGGCGCAAATCGGTGTATTGTATACGTCACAGCGGCGCCTACGACAGCGATCCGAAGAGTCGACAATAACGACCACGGGGTCTATTGAGCGCGGTGAAAATGAGAGCCGTATAGTCCATGTATGCGCATCACTATAGAATCCATGCAGCTTCACGCAAGCTACGCAGAGCGGGAATTGTTCGTTCAGAGGCCGAGTTCTAGCAAGCTATTTGCGCATGGCATCGGCCAGCAGCCAAGGCGCCAACGAAGCAAGATCTGTTCTTAACTTGAGCGACGCTGCATGGTTCATGCGAGACTAAATGTTTTTGATTGCGCCGAAATGGCGCGGAAAAACCTCTCAGGTTTCCTAATTGCCGCCCTCACTTAGGCGTAGCCCTGACACGATGTACCGGCACGCACACCGTGCGAGAAGATGTCCGCGCACCGCCGGAATGCCGTGAGGCTGGGGAAGACCCAGCGGAGCTGAACGCTGCGTCGTCTCGAACCACGTGCTCGCGAAGACCAGGCTCGCCGATTGACGGTTCCTCCGAGCCTACGAATACCAGGAAACTGGCACTCTTTTCTGACGCTCCATTATGTACCACCTCCTTTCCATGTTTTTTTTTTCTTTTTTTTTTAAGGAAACATGGTCACGCTGCCCTTCTGATGTGGGCTGTGAGTCCCGGCTCTCTTGTACCTCGATTGAAATTATTTCGCCATTGGACACTATTGTAGACGTGCTTTGTTCGGTCGCGTGTATATGAAACGACTGCACGGACGAGATGCGATGAAGGTTCTTCATAAACACAATTCTTCGCCGCCTTGCAGCACAGACGATGCATTCAAGCTTCAGGTGCCTCTTGCATGCTTTCCAACCAAACTGGAGAGGCCCGATGCCAGGACTATAGTACTGTGTCCCGAGTCTCTTGTAAAGAAAATGCTAAAAATATAATTTTTCCTTTGATTCGAAGACGTGGTAAACGAACACATGAAGTTTCTTTCAAAATTCAGATCACGGACATCCTTTTGCGATACATTCTTTTGGCCCTACACCACTTATCATTGCCGCTTGTGACATAATCAAGTGCTCACAGGCTCACGTTTAAAAAAAAAAACAGAATTCAGTGGCAGCATGTGGGCAAAACCAGATAACGAATGATGAAAAGATACGGACGCTGCTAAATACTGTCATGCAGATGCAAACATTCTGTCTCTGATGGAAACTCTGACGTTCCACCCTGTCGAGCGCAGTCAGGCGACTGTTGTCAGCCCTGGATACCCGATGTTAGCCGCGAGGGAAAAAGAAGTGAAAAAAGGGGGCGAGGTGAAGAGGATGTTTACGTGATAAACGAAGCCCCGAATGCACCTTTCTTCTTCTCGATCTCTGACGTCGGACAAAGAAGAGTGATGTCCGTCTCGAGCAACGTCTTCGCCAGAAGAGCGAAATGGACGCTCCGTCACACGTGCACTCTTGCTGAGGGAAACGGGATGAGCCAGCTCTTCTGCGTCACACGCATTTCCTGAAGCAGGGCAACGCTTAGCGGCGGCAACCGTGATTGTCACGCTCCGTCCCTGTGACGCACGGCCGTGGGGCAAATGAAATGACCATCATGCTCCCGGCAGAAACAAGTGGTCTCTAGCATAGTTGGCCAGTCGATACGGTAATCTGCTGACCTAGCCATGTTGGGCAACTATATCTTGCAACAAGAGCAGATTTATGGGCAACTTCTGGAGGGGGTGGTTAGGGATTACGATCCCGTTAAAGCCCTGTATATTTTGGACTCTTTTTGTCGAAGGAGATTTTGTTAACGTAGAATTTCTTCATTGGGGGCGACTTCCCGCCATACATGCGCGTTCTTAACCGGACATCGAAGCGGACTGCCAGTGACGTGTTATTCGCACTGTCTACTTGAGCAACATCCAGCAGGATGCGGGCAAGGAAAGCTTTCACTCGGGCATATACCATTTATGTGGTACTCCTGGCCCGGTCTTACAGATAGAGCACCCGTTATCGTTATTTAGATGACGATAACTCGCTGCTGCCGACTCTTGATGCCTAATCAGGTGCAGTATTTCGAATGCCCTCTGATGTCTCCTCGCGTGAATATGGTGGCACACGACAGTATCCTGCTTCCAATAACGGTTCCGCGCTGGGCACTTCACGCGGACTCGTCTGACATCCTGTTTTCGAGGCGCAATATATGCGACGCCGCGAACTCGCTATCGAAAGGACGGGAGAGGAAGTAAACGAACGAAATACTCGTGCCATAAAACACACAATCTTGTTTGGCGGTGCACTCGTTGAAAGAAGCCCTTTGCCTGGATATGCTGATCATTCGACGAATGAACACTATATACGTGATGCGTGAAGTGCGTGTGACAAGGACGCATCAGGCTTGCTGTCGGAAGGCAGCGTATGAACAAAAAAAAAAAAATAAAACGCTTATTTTTCTCATCAAGAAAGCGGCATGCGTAGCCGAAAAAAAAAAAAAAAAAGAAAGAAAGTATGACGTAACGCCACAAATGACAGTCGCTAGCACCCGCCGTACGTGCAAAGAATAGGCCTCACTTTTCCCCCAGACAAAAGAAAAAAAAAAATGGGCGAAGCGTCTTACGATCGCGTGCTTCCCACGGTCGTCACACCGACGCACTACCGTGTTTTCCGTCTGGTAATGATATAAGCGTCGGGCAAACCCGCATGTCTGAGCCAGGGGATTACTCACAGTCACAACACTACTCTAAACAAAATATATATATATATATATATATATATATATATATATATATATATATATATATATAGGTGTGTACTTATTACTGTGCCTTAAATAAACAAGAAAAAACGGCTACTGGCCTTTAACGGGAAACAAATACGCATTTAGTTATAATTGATTTGACAATGGTCAATGCACCGTAAAAGCCATTATGTGCAGTGATAAAACTAATTCTAGCTATAGACAATATTAGTCAACTGAACACGTTAAAGAACCCCAGGTGGTCGAAATTTCCGGAGTCCTCCACTACGGCGTCTCTCATAGCCTGAGTCGCTTTGGGACGTTAAACAACACAAACCAACCAAACCAACCAACTTCTTTACTGAAGCGCGCTTTGCTGTGTGAAACTTTCTTTTCCTTTTAGCGCAATTGCAAAAACTACGGCGGGGTCCGATAGCAAAGCTTCTATTGCTGCACACACATTGCGATGCAGGTATGCACATCTCCAACCTTTCTCATCGTTGACTGTATCGCAAGCAAAATGTTCTGCCAGACGTGACGAGAAAACGTGCCCGGCGAACGGTGGCCAAACATACCGCTTTTTGTTTTTTTATTATTCTTCATTATATAATTTACTGCCGCAAAGATCCACCTATGAAATGTAATGGCCGCGTGAAAAAAAAAAAATAAAAAGAAAACTGTGGTGTAATCCGCGGAACACATAGACTACGCCACTGTAAACATCGTTGCGTGCTGTGCCGTGTACATAGTGGATCTTGTTCAGTATGATAAAAGCTTCTTACGTAGAAACAACGCTGAAGGAGACTGGGAAAAAGACTATATATATTAAATTTGGGCATTCAATAAATGATTAATTAGTCCGTAACTACGAGTGATAAACACATGTGCACACTTTCCTATTTGCTAATCAGAATTCTTCTAATGACCAAAAGTAATTTTCGATTTTAGTGCAAAAATTAACGAATAAATTCGCCTTTTTGTGACTGAACTGATCGTTTCCGTTTCATATTGAGCGACCTTGTACGGCATCGAACAAGAGCTACGGAATCATATACAGGCGGCAACAATACTTAAGGAAGCCTTTCTCAGAGCGCAGTGAAATTAATACTGCCTCACAGAATAAATGAAAAGCGCAGTTAGCTTCTAGAGGTTGCTTTTTCTTTTGTTTGCTTGCACGGGGCTCTTTTTTCATATTTGGACTGCATCGGCGGAAGTAAAACAAAAGGCTCGCAAGCGTGAAACTGAATCAAATGTTCCCCTTCGCTCTGTTCGTGCACCCAGAATTTAATTTCATCGCTGTGCACAAGACCCCCCACATGGTGTGATGTTTCTATAGCTTTCCCTGCTTTAATTGCATTAAAGGCGAGCGAACGCCTGGAGCATATATAGTCGCGTTGATCAACCCTCTTTTTCGGCCCCAATTCTCGTCGCGTAAAGAATACACGGTCTTTGAGGAAGCCCGCATCAACCGATTGGCCGGGCTTCGAGAAACAAGGCCGTTTACTGAGAAGCGCGAGGGTGAGGATGCCTGTGCTTTTTTGCCTTCCACGGTGCGTGCTCCTCCCACTCATGAAAACCCCGGCGGCGCGGAAAGTCCAGTATTGGGCGCGAAAAGAAGGGAAAACCTAAACCAGTCCTTTCGTTGCAGCAGGCGATGCGAGCTGCTGAGCACTGCATGCTCTTTGGATGATAGTAAGACTTCTTTCCACCCGAATAACTATTCCGCACTTCATGTGTTCTAGTTCTCTAACATGCGCCACACATTCCTCACCGAGCGTGTGCGCGAACTTCCGTATGTCCAGCAATAGAGAATAAGAGATCAGGGAAAATGATGCATACACAGAGGCATATGCAGTTGAAAGCAACATTAAGGGGAACACTAAATGACCTGCATTCACGATTACGTTCCAAGAGTGAGAAGGATCTTATTATTGTTTAACCGTATTCGTTTAGATGCACAATCTCTTTACCACCATTACAACTTCAATGTAGACGTAAATGCACAACCTTTCCATTTTTTTGTTACGCACTGCTCGAGGCAGTGCGTAACGAGCCCTAAAATTCAAGTATATTTACTGAGTGCGTATTTGCGCATTTGTTTAGGGAAACCTGAGGCTGTTTGTAGCTAAATCTGGCTAGTGAGTGCAGAGTGCACCGGCGATAGCCTGCTTTAATCCATCGCGTGATATTCCATGTGTAGATTGCATAATGCCAGCAACGACAATGTGATATCCACTCGAGAGGCACGGTCGCAGTATTCACTGTACTCTGTAAGGCCGCGCAGATCATACGACATATGATTTGATTACTCATAAGATAGAGGAACGCTGCATAGCTTTAGCTTAGAGGAGCTGTTGCATGTAAGCAGAGCCAAAAACTATGTTCAGATGCCCTGTATGGTACTATGCCGTGAGGCTGCATGTACTATGCAGGAGTGCTGCAACATATTGTTTGTTGTTGTTTGCAGAACAGGTTCGCTGAACTCGCCATGCGCACGAAACGCTAGTCGGCCAAGATTGTTCACTGATCCATACGTCTCTCAAGTTAGTAAAAGCACAAAATTCTAATAAAACAGGCTTCTACTACGACACTTTTCAGTTCGGTGGCTCACTGACCAGCGAGGATGCGACTGTGACATAACTACATGGTAAATAAACGGGTTAAACTTGATTTCAAGCATTGTACTATCTCTGTCGTGATAGCAAATAGACGTATTTTTGACTTAGTGTAATATATGTATGACTCATCATCAGCCTTGCCAGACACCTTCAAGACGCCTTTCCCATATCCCTCCGATTAACCGGGTCCTCCAGTCAGCCGGAGTGGTGGTGTAATCAATGGCAGAAAATTCGCCTCGCGTGCAAGAGTACCGTGGTTCGAATCCCGGTGACGCGCGATTCTCTACCGGTCGAAAAAAAAAAAATCGCATGTTGATCGAAATGCACAACCAGGTCTTAGCTGTGGCCTCATCCGGGGGGTGCCGTTAGAAAAGCAATCCCTACACGGAACAGGATTTGGCCATTGCTGATTAGTGATTGACTAGCGCCTCCTATATAAATATATATGTAACCACCTTACCTCGAAGGATACAAGATCACCTGTTTCAAAGAGCCCGCCCTGCAGCAAGTGTGCAGAAGCCAGTGCATGAGATCTTTAATTGTATTCCTTACTGCGGTCATTGCCAAGGTGCAACCATTCAGAGAGAGATTCAACGAGGAGCTGCCATGGCACAACAGAAATCCCACAGCTGACTCATGACCACCCCGCTGGACGGAATGAGTAAGCAGCTTGCCACGCTTCCGCGATGCGCGTCGGAAAACGGGTATAGCACACGTGTGTGAATGAAGGGATGCTCACCTGTCTCCGTCGGCGTCCGAGAGCAGCGCGTACTTGACTTCGAGTGAGCGCCTATGCTCCTGCCGCGCACAGCGTCGCGCTCGCTTCAGATGCAGAGCTTGCTGGATGGACGTGGGCTTGACGGCCGACGCGACCGCGCCGGCCGGAACCAGCGGCGTTCGCGCTGGCCGCACCACCATGCCGTCAACCGCCGAATGCGAGGAAGGCTCGGCGTGTTCCGTACCGCTGCCCGCGGACGAGTAGTCCGACGTGGTCGAGTCCTCGGAGCTCGCCGACAATTCGCGGCTCGCAGGGGGCGGGGGTGAGCAGTCGTCGCACACTAAACCGCTGTCCGAGGCAGCCGAGTCTGGGCAGCCGCTGTCCTCGCTGTGTGAGCGCTTCGGGCGCTTCTCGCACGTCGTTGCCACGTCGTCCGAGCTTAGCGTCTTGCGCGACACAACGCCGGTGTTGTCGCCTACGCAGAGGACTAAGGGTGCAGGCGCCGAGGTTGGAGCGCCCGAGTTCACGGTTAGTTCACTGCCGTCCGCCGCAGTCGGCATCACTTCTTGAGGCACTCAGGGGAGGAAGGAGAACGCCGTCGGGAAGTCGCGTCCTCCGTCACTGTAGTGGGGGCACGACCGCGCTCTAGGAAGAGGCCTGCATGGCCGTTGGGAGAGCACACACACATGCACGGACGCGCGCACACGCTGACTGACAGCTGAGCGCAGCTAGCGCGCGCTCAAAACGGGCGCTGCTCGTTTGGCGTGGGGCTCTTCGCGGGGAGGGTGGTGGGACGTCGGGGTCGCGAGGAGGTAGAGAGGAGGGGGTTCGCCGCTTATCGGATGCACCACCACACAAGAAGTGTCGTCCCCGGACGCTGGTGGAGAGGAGGTGCTGCCGAGAACCGTCTGACGTTGCGCGCGCTGTCCTGGAAAACCCCGGCACCGGCGCGCGCCCTTCTTTCTCGCAGCACGAAAGCGCCGCGCCGCCTGGGACGTTGGCGAGCCGCCGCTGGCCGTTCCCCCTTTCCGTTGCCGCCGCTCCGTTGAGGATGGTACCCAACGCACACACCGCGTCTCACACAATGCCGGTCAGCGGCGACGACCCCACCTTCACGGTCACGGGCAAGGGGCCGACCTGGAAGATGCAGCGGAGGGAGAGAGGGAGCGGAGCGAGTTGCGATTTACCGGAGAGCGGCTTTCTACGCTTCCTTCGCTTTGTGTGCAGTCGGGACTAGTCGTTAGCGCAGCACCGCCGGACGTTCCGCAGACGGCTTCGTGCGATTCAAGCCGGGATTCCTCCCGGGTCATCTATCTAATCACGGTTGTGCGAGCACATCTGCCCACCGTGAACTCACGTCCCGCCTCCTTGCTTCACCTTCTCTCGCGAGTTTCCGTTCCTCTCTTCCCCTTCCCCACCATGCAAGCCGTTTCTTCGCAGAGAATTTACCTGCGTTCGCCGAGAAAATGGCAAATGCCATAACGACTCGGCCAAGCTGCGAAAGCAAGTAATGGTGCTAGGCCGAACAGTTCATTCTCCTATATTTATTTTCTTTCCCGCACGTTTTTGCTTCACGGTAGTCTAGCAAGGAAGGTGCTCGGTTTTTCTTCGCGTTTAACCGGAGCCGACTGTCTAGTCGCCGTCTCCGTCCCTGTTCTTTCCTGGGCACCTAGTGTCAGGCCAGTACTTTGCAACCCTTTCGTCATTTGGGGTCTTCGACGCCGGCAGTCTGGGCCGTGTTTGCCCATTCGCCCGCCCACAGCCTCAGAGGAGACGACAAGGCGTCGGGAATGACACTTCTGTGCTTTCCAGGGAGCGTTTCAGTTCGCGCCAGGAGTCACGCCTCCGCCTCTTTTGTCTTGGCAGTTTCAATGTGAACGCAACTCTGTTTTTTTTTTTTTTTCTTTTTCCGCTGTCGTTAGCAGCTGTATTTTCCTGCACGCGTTACGTCTTGCTAGTCAGGAGTTTTGAATTATTAATGTGAGAATTTATGGCTATATCCTGTCGGCAAAAAGTGTCCGCAAAGCGTGTCGGCTAAAGTCACGAAAACGTCATGTGAAAATGTTTAATGGTTTTAGGTAGTGCATGAATGACTGTGTGATATGTTATAGTGAAGTTGACCAGTTGTGATCAGTAAATAATTAAATTAATTGAATGAATTGAATGCTCCATTCGAAGCGGTGTTATGTGTGAATTTATTGGTGAAATATAGGGTGTAAGAAGACTACCTCGAGCATATAATCTACTGTGAGGAGATTAAAAACAAAATTTTCAATCAAATATTAGTGTAATTAATTAATGATTAATTAGCCGTCAAAGTCAATTGACAGATAACTGCTGCGTACGAGAAATAGTTACGCAATTGAATTAATTCAGTTTATTCACTTCTCAATCGCGCGACATTCACCTTACACGGCCACGTCACATAGCAGGTTGTACGAGCATGTCACGTGCATGGCTATGAGGGTCTCACGTCACGAAGACATGTGAGAATCAAGTTGCATGAAAATGTCACGTGACTGAGAGTATCGTGTGGCGAGGTCACATGACATATATTATGTTGAGGCATGAAAAGGAAAGAAAAATAAAGAGCCTCTGCCCGTGCACATAGGAGGTCACATGACATATATGACATATATTATGTTGAGGCATGCAAAGGAAAGAAAAATAAAGGGCCTCTGCCCGTGCCACATAGTATAACGGGCTGTCAAGTTGCATGAAAATGCCAAGTGGCTATGAGAGTATCACGTGACAAGTCGCTATGAGAGTATCACGTGACAAGGTATCACGTGCCGCGAGAATGCCACGTGGCTGTGAGAACGCCACGCGACAATAGAGGGTTTACAAAAGTAACACGACTTCTGAAACAATGAAACGATTGTTGGCTTGTCCAGTTAACGGACAAAGGAACCGTAGTATAGGACAGGGCAGATCTGAAGAACAGATTCAATTCTGCAATACGGGGTTGTCACAGAAAAGATGCGAAGAGCGTTCTCGCTGTGATCGCATCATAATATCGAGGCTTGCAAAAAAAAGTTAAACATACTTGTTGCCAGTTGTGAGGTACCACCAAACATGATGTCTAGTGAAGAAGGCCCGGCTTACAACTATAGGCGACCGAGAGGAATGACATTCCACAAGGTTGATTGTGACAGATTTTAACCACCATGCTGCTTGCCGGGTGCTGATGCAGAGATTAGCGAAACCAAGGCACTGAGACGATCTGTTTGGTTGCACACATGGTCGGACATCTGTCTGTGTGTTCCCGTGGCCCGTTTAACTAGCACTGTTTTTATCATTCAGTCCTTCATCGGAGCAATGGACACACGGTACTGGGTCGAATATAATGAGGAGAGCCGGTCGGCCGCCGTTACCTTCGAACAAGTAGACATGGAATTCCACTCTGAGCCATCGCTAATGAGAAAAGAATATACTTCGTGAAAACACCAGCGGACTATCACCAACGGAGTACGAAATCCTGCGCGCTTTCCGTTTCAGAAAAAGAAATCAGTTATCATTCGGCATCGCCGGAATGTACAATCACACCAGATGCTTGAGCACCTGCCGGTCTTCCGCGGCGCTTCTCATAATATTTTTTGTGTACCCGAATCAACTTACCCTTGCACTCTACACTTCGTTCTCCCGCGACAGTATCTCGCCAGCTGTTCCCCGTGCGGCTCCCCGCCGCCCTGACCAGCGCTTTCGTCAGCAACGCGCCACTCAACGTTCACGGTCGAGGCTCATTAATCATGGCCCGCGCAAGGTCATCGTTCCTGGCACGTCCCGCACATAGTGCCCCGGGTGAGTCGCAGCTTGTGCCGCGGCCCGCAGGTGACATCCTTCGTGGCGGCGCCGCCAACGCCACCGAAGGTCGGAAAGCGCCGGGTTCTCTTCTTCCTCGATCATCACAATGGCGACCTTTCCTCTGCGCTGTCGGCCTTCCCTGCGGCGTTGCGCAAATGGCCGCCACGCGCCGTCCTGGACAACCCCCGGGCACGCTTCGCTCGTTTGGCGGCGCAGAGGTCAAACGCCACAGCTAGAGCGGCTGTTGTTGTTGTTGTCCACCCGCCCGGCAAACCGATTACATCTGCAGAAACGATCGTGGACGAGGCGTCCGGGCGTTGCGTATCGCCGGCTCGTTCTTTCATGCGGGGACGCGCGGTTCTCCAACCATCCGCATCAAGAGGGCGTATGGGCGTCCTGATGAGCGTTTTCGATGGTGGGGAATTCTTGAAAGGCGTTGTCTCCGCCTGCATGCGTTGCGCGGCGTGTCTGTTTCTTTATCGTCTGCTCGGACGAAATAGGAAAGAGCAGACGAGGAATCTCTTCTTCATCTGCGCATGTATGTGGGCAACATCCCAAAGCGAGAGAGAATAATCTTAATGCGATACTAACAGGGAATAACTGACACTTGTCTAGAGCGCATCCCTGTAGCTGCGGAATTTTCGTTGGTCTTTGACATTATCAGGTGCTAATTGTTATACCCTTGAATTGTTTGTGTCAGCCACGACTTATGTAATGCCGGTGTCTTCCGAGGACGTTTCATTTGCCTATTCACGCTATTTTCAGGCCAGAGCATAGAGCTTTCATAGCTATTACTTACACGAGATTTTGAGGGCAAGGCGTCGAGTTTTCATAGATATATACTTACATGGAACTTCGTTTCTGTGGATCTGTTAGGCCGCTCCACTATACCAATTTCCCAACGACGCATCTCGGTCCCGGAGCGGCGGCCGCTTTTCAATGGAGCCTACATGGCGCCCGTGTGCAGCACGATGTCAGTGCACAGAACAGGTGGTCGAAAGTTTTGAAGCCTTCACTGTGGCGCCTCTCATAGTTCGTCTTTTTGGGGCGTTCGACCCTAAACACTAAACAAAATTACGCAGAATTTTCAGGGCAGTGTGTCGAGCCGTCATATTTTTAGCCTAACTCAGCACAGGTTCATTTAAAAATTTTCCGTATTGGTAGTTACATCCGCCGCTTTTAACTTCCTTCACTAAACGTTGTGCGTAGCTGGTTCCATCGCACAATGAGGGATCCGTTTCAGTGTCTGTTGTGAGTCCTTTGTATTTAACTTGTGGATGGCAAGTCAGGTCGTCGTGCACATCTTGTGTTCATTAGGGGAACACGGACCGCTGCGCAGGCTTTGTCACACTTGGCGATAATGACAGCCTAAGCATTCTAACTCAAACAAAAAGAAGAAAGAAAAAGAAAGGGCGGACTGCTTTTATATTTTAATCAGAGAAAACGAAGTGCTGTTAGTTACCTAGACGAGCACTTTTTCAATATTTTTTGCCGGGGCCTTTAATTTTTTGCACTTCCTTTTTAATTGTTTTCTTGAGTCTTTTCCTGGTTTTATTCTATCCGTCCATGCCCCCTTTGATACGCGGAGCGGCAGCACACATCACCCCAGAAATGCAGTTAGTAGGGCGGGGAGAAAAACAGTCACAAAACGTGATACTCTATTTGCGTGTGTTTAACGTACCAAAACTGCACATAGGACATTTAAATCACCCGGGCTTCTTCGGCGTGCACTGCTATATACTGCAGATCACACGACGTTTTCGAATTCCGCCTCCATACAAAAGCGGTCATCGCATCCATGATTCGATCCCGTGACCTCGGACTGAGCAGCCGCGAGCCATGACCATGCATTGACCTTGCCATGACTGCAAAGCCACAGCGGCAGGTATTTTCGCGTTACCATCGAGCGTGCATACCAAGAAAACACTGCAAGACGCGGGATTTCCCTGGGAAAACAATGCACTGTTTATTCGCGAACTATCTCTCTCTCTCTCTCTCTCTCTCTCTCTCTCTCTCTCTCTCTCTCTCTCTCTCTCTCTCTCTCTCTCTCTCTCTCTCCAGAACGTAAGAGGTCCGCACAAAACACTGCTTAGAGGTAGGCCCGCTGGTCATCTGGCGCATCGGGAACATCTGCCGCGAAAGCGACTTGGGCCCGACTGGCTGCTGAGTGTGGCTCGGATTTCCTTGTACGCATTACGTCCAGGCTGAAGCAACCGCGCAGGGTGAGGAAGTGGTCGCAAATGCCAGCAGTGGGCGCGTCAGCGCACGAGCGAGTGCCGGGGAACACCCTTTTCTCTCGCTCGTTCCGCAGTCGGCGGGCGAGAGCGGAGCAGTGCCCGAAGGCCCCCGGTCTGCGGTGCGCCGAATGATTACCAAATCGGAGGCAAAATACAAAGACGAGAGAATGAAAAGCTGAACGCAGCCAGGAAAGGTATGATGCAAGAAGCGAGCGATAAAGCAGTCTGCTGCGAAGCAACGGTTCGCTTCTTCGAATGTAAAGAAATATGCAAAAAGTACGGTTGGGCAGAGCGGCAATAGCAAGAAGAAAACAGGAGCCAGGGCCTTCTTTCGATCACGGCCGAAGCGGGGGAATTCCGGAGCCAGCTGCATGGCGACCGCTGGCTTCTGGGCCAATGTTAGTGGGTCACCGGAGCAGACCAGGTGCCCCCCCCCGCTGTTGCCTTGGTGAGATAATTGCGGCGGCGCAGCTGGTTCCCCGGCTGATAGAGAAGGAACCGTTATGTGGCACCCTCGCGGCAAGGCCAAGTTATGTAGGTTCTTATGTCACGGAGCTTAACGGGCTGTGGGAAACAAGCTAAGGGCTGAATCGAGCCAGGCTGGAAGGTTCGGCGGCTGCGTGATTTGTTAGGAGATATAGCTCAGAACTCGAGTAACGGCGGGCAGAAGCACATGCTTATTTTTGTTTACTGAATTCTGATTGGCATGCAGAAGGGACGAGCTTACAAGACAACTGCAGTTAAGAGGAGAGATATTTTTCCGGCTTGTCGTTGCCTCGAGTACACTGAAGCCCGTACGGAGGCTTCGTGGATAATCGCGTACAGTTGGCCGTTGTGTTTTTGCTTTAGCGATAATTTAGTAATAACCGAATTTACATGTACGAATCGACATCGCAATCCTGCTTGTATTCAATATATATGAACCCTGTTATCTGCTCAAGGAGTCAAATCTTTCGATGCCGTGTAACTTGCAGAGCTCCGAAATTGCTGTGCGCCTTGCGATATGATGTTCTTAGCGTCTACTAACATTACCAAATCGTTCGCTCCACTGACCCTGTTCGAAAAATTGTCGTACAAGCGTTCGCGATATATGCTCTTCATTTCCCACCGGGCGGCATTCTTTGGGTCCGACACCGTTTTCGCAAACTCCACACTTGCCTGCTCACACATCTTGCCTTTGTAAGGTTAATTGTTGATTTACGAATAACAGTAATTCTTTTTACATTCGATCGAGTGCTGGATGTATTTGCAATAACATTGATGACTAGATGTATGCAATAACATTTGGCTTCGGGGCTGTCTACGCGGATTCATGTGCCTCACGGCTGGCACCGTCAAAATAATCTCGCGAGTTGTTCCGAGGGGGTTGGAAGCGAGATTATCGTCCGAGTCGCTCCGTCTGCATCAGGTAGTTAAATGTATGTATGTATGTATGTATGTATGTATGTATGTATGTATGTATGTATGTATGTATGTATGTATGTATGTATGTATGTATGTATGTATGTATGTATGTATGTATGTATGTATGTATGTATGTATGTATGTATGTATGTATGTATGTATGTATGTATGTATGTATGTATGTATGTATGTATGTATGTATGTATGTATGTATGTATGTATGTATGTATGTATGTTCGCGATATATGCTCTTCATTTCCCCAGCCACCGGGCGGCATTCTTTGGGTCCGACACCGTTTTCGCAAACTCCACACTTGCCTGCTCACACATCTTGCCTTTGTAAGGTTAATTGTTGAGGTACGAATAACAGTAATTCTTTTTACATTCGATCGAGGGCTGGATGTATTTGCAATAACATTGATGACTAGATGTATGCAATAACATTTGGCTTCGGGGCTGTCTACGCGGATTCATGTGCCTCACGGCTGGCACCGTCAAAATTATCTCGCGAGTTGTTCCGAGGGGGTTGGAAGCGAGATTATCGTCCGAGTCGCTCCGTCTGCATCAGGTAGTTAAATATATGTATGTATGTATGTATGTATGTATGTATGTATGTATGTATGTATGTATGTATGTATGTATGTATGTATGTATGTATGTATGTATGTATGTATGTATGTATGTATGTATGTATGTATGTATGTATGTATGTATGTATGTATGTATGTATGTATGTATGTATGTATGTATGTATGTATGTATGTATGTATGTATGTATGTATGTATGTATGTATGTATGTATGTATGTATGTATGTATGTATGTATGTATGTATGTATGTATGTATGTATGTATGTATGTATGTATGTATGTATGTATAACTACTACCAGTGGCCCGAAAAGCCATTGTGCTTTAAGGGCTTCAAAAGTAGCCTTGCCTCAAGTACTCGCCTCCTAGTTCGTGGACATTCAGGGAAAGCCACATCCGCTACGCTGACACATCCCATCTTCCCATGTCGGCGCATTCACTCATGAGTGCACTTATATTGTATTTACTCACACTCACAACTGTGAGTGTTGCAGGCTATAAATTCACACTCACGTGAGTGCGAGTGAGTGACTGTGATTATGGGCGGACATGAGTGCGAGCGTGAGTTCAAGTTGTGAGTGCGGGTGGACATCAGTGTGAGTGGTTATGAGCGGAAGTGGGCGTGATTGTGGGTGCTAGTGAATGGTTGTTGGGGAACGTGAATGGATTTTTGTAGAAGTGCCTTTACTTGCAACAGAAAAGTACTAGAGCTACAGACAACATACAAGAGAAATCTACTACGAAAAAACAAACAAACAAAAATAAAGAAGAATACTACAGAACTACTGAACAATCTGACGTCTACGACAGAACTAGAGAATAATTTTTCATAATTTTGACACGGTTCTATAGTTTTTTCGACTGGATGTGGATTATTGTAAGTTAATGATAGTGCACGTCTTCTATAAAAACAACCAAACGAACTAACTGAAGGCATTATTGAATACTTCATGTTCTGTTTGGATTATGGCTTCTAAACTTCAACGTCAAAAAGCAACTCAGGCTACTAGAGACGCTGAAACCATGCCGTGCTCAGGCGCATTGCGATCTGCCTTTATCGAAACACGACCGCCGCGGCCGGGTTGGAGTCGGCGGCGGTCTGTGACTGAGGAGTGTTAGGGTGATCAGGTATATATTAATATATCCGACTGTTATAAGTATCGATTTGATTCGGTTTGAATGCTTGGGATATATGCTCAGCATTTCCTACTCGTATCATATGATTATGTGGTTATTATGCGATTATATAGAATCATAGTTTTGCTCACTCATGAGTGCACCAATATCAATTCACTGACACTTGTGTGTGAGTTAGTAGACGATATGAGTGGGCATGAGTGCGAGTATTCGTGGGTGCACGTGAGTGTGAGTTGGTGTGAGTGTGGGTAGTCGTGAGTGGAGATGAGCGAGTGGGTATGAGTGTGTGAGTGGGCATGGCTTTGAATGGTTGTGAGCTCGAGTGAGCCACCCAGCATGGTACCGACCTAGCCATCGGCTGTGCATAAAAGTCTTCACGAGAAAAACAGGAAATCGTAGAGAATGTCGCACGTCACACACATCACAGCTCAAACACATAGTCGACGCGGCATACACAACGAAGTTTACGCAGCCACGCTAGTGTGCAAGCACAGACTGTGCAAGACCGCGCCTTTCGTAACCGATTTCTTCTCTGTGAAGGGAGACAGAGCCAGTCGAGAAGCGAAGTCTTGTGCCACGAGGTGCTTTTGAGAGGTATCATCCTTTGGAACTGATGTTCGCTTGACCCAGCTTCTTATTCGAGTTATTAATTATTGCACTGCGACTACAGCCTGCAATTTGTCTACGTACGCATATTCGTTGTCGTTCCATGCACCTTTTACCCGCACCACCTGCGGATCTCTAGAAGTTGCAGTGAACGCAACGTACTGTTGCCGTTAGTCACTTTTCGCAGAGTGCGCAGTATACTTTTTTCCCCTTTTGGGTGTATATTAGAGGAGGCGGTTAATTTGTTTTAAAAGGCGGTGACTGTGAAAGCTGACCGTGTCATGAAGGCCAAAGTTTGAATGATACTGACCACCGGATAAACAGGCACCCCTTGTACCTAGGTGCAGATATACGCAGGAATATACGCGTGGACGTAAGAGACTACTCGTTTCTACACGCGCATTACGAAGTCTCATGATTAGTGCTTTGCTTGTACATCACCTGACGTCAGGTCAGCACCCTGACGAAACGGGGACTTGCACAAGTCTGTAAGAGAGGCTGCATCACAAAGACTTAATAGATGCAGCCTTCGCCAGGCTGCAGACTCACAGTGAGATGCGATCTCTGCTGTTACAAACTAAAGGTCACGAAGTTTCTCTTCCTCTACTCTCATTCCCTTCCACGGACGTAGAGTAGCCAACCGGGCATTGTGCCTGATAAATATTACAACATTTCCTTTGTGGTGTCTTTCTCTCTCTCTGCGCAAGGCTCGGGAAAACTTGGCCGAACTTTCCTCACGCATATGTCTTCCTGTCGCTTATGATTCTGTCAAGCGCAATAACTAACGAATAATTGTAATTGCTGGCCTTTCGTCGCGGTTCCTGCCTCTGATTTCTACGGTGACTGCGGACATTGATATACGGGGAACAGTTAGAGTACTTTTCCCGCTTATTACGAAACGCTTTCATATTACAACTTCGCCGCGACACCCACAGTGGTTGTGAGTTCGCACCGTCCCCCCCCCCCCCCCCCCCCCCTCCCCTGGCCTGAGCGGGCGCCCATTGTCGGGCCCTGCTTCCGGACCGATTCGTAAACACCGGGAAAACCATGTCAGAACACGGCGCGATCCCCGTCCGGTCCCGCTTGCGCCGCCACCGCGGTCGCTTTCTGCTGAAAGCGCGCCTCGCAACTCGCCGAGCTTTGAGGGCAGCACGGAACGTGGCAACTATCACGCAGTCTTCCGCACTCGAGGGTACATGCACGGACAAGAAAAGGCCAGCATCCCCGCGACACGGGGATCCCATATCGGATAATGTACCAGTACACACGAGCGTGACGTGGGAGCAGGGGCAGCGCTTTGTTTTACTTGTTTTACTTTAACTTCTAATGTGTACCAACGCTTTGTATATAATCGTGCCGTGCAAAGTAGTACTTTACTAGCAGCTGTCACAAGAATAGCAGCTTTCCGGCAATGAATATGCCGAACAAGCATGCAACGCCATATGCAGCTCGTAACAAGTTTGAACACGATTAAGCGGGGTTTTTTCCTAACGGTATATAGCGAACGTCACTTCTTTTACTTCCTTCCAATTTCCACTGAAACATTTTTCGTGGTATCCGTTTTTGTTTTTATTCTTTTGATCTGCGTCCTTCTTTACGTCGTTCCCGTAGAGTGCGGTTTCCTCAAGACGTGCAAATGCATTCTACATGGGTTCGCCATGGATGTGGGCAGTGCCCGTATGAGGCTCATTAAACGACAAAAATTACCTTAGCGCCCCTTTGCCACTTTGTTTTCTTCGGAATTATGAATGGTCAGTCCGGCTTATAACTCAGCGAATGCACCTTGGCAAGTCAAAGTAGCACTTTAAGAAGTAAGAGAAAATAATTAAATAGCCAGTGACAGGCTTCAGTCCTTGAAAAGCAGCCTTGAATATCTGTAAAATACCGCTCAAAACGTTTATTCTTGTGTTTCAGCAAAATGAATAGCACTAGAAATTGTTAATGAAAAATCCCATATCAGCTTTTCATGCATAAAAACATTTGTTGCAGAAAAAAATCTAAAAACCTATAAAAAGTTTTGACTGACCTTTAAAATTGGTACTTTTACGGACAGTAGTTTTGACTTTGTTCTTCTTTCCAGAGACTGAGCCCCGCGTCTTGTACATTGAGCGCATTACTCGCCTAGGTTGCCAAGCAATGTAAGTAGCTGAGAAGCTTTGCATTAATGTGAGCAGCCTCCAAATCGTGAAATTTCTTTCTATCCGCGTTACTGCGCTCTCTTCCTTCTGAAACAGAGCTCATGAGTCATTTCGTTCAATATGCAGGGTGATCATACTTTCGGGCTTGCCTGTCCTTTTGGCGGGCGAGCGCTTTCGACGAAGCCGTCAGTGGGTCTTACTATGCAAAATAAAACACACTGGGAGACATGGGGAACCCGTGCATTGCGATAGAATCCGCAGTGACCGGGATCAGCTGGGCTTCTTTAAGACGTATCGGAATCTTAGAATATATGCACGCTTGTATTTCGCCTCCATTGGAACGTGGTCAACGCGGCTGTACTCGTGCTTGTACTGAGTAAGCGCTTTTGATGGCGGTATCATTATGGAAGCATTTAGTCTTGATCACTAAAGACCGTTGAATCTGTTCAAAATATGGTACTTCAAAATGATCTATCTTTGTATGTGTGATTTGCTGTGTCAAAATGATTTGATTTTGTACGGTGTGAGGAGAGTTCGTCATCATCGTCAGCCTAACCACTTCCGCTGTGGGACAAGTGCCTCTTCTGCTGACTTGGTCAAAGGAAAGCGAACAAGGGTCGGCGGGGAGCCTCACTGCTAGCCGGCGTTTCGAGACGTGAACTTGTCTTCATCTGTGCAGCACCGTCATCGCTGGCTCGGCTTATATACCTTTTACTTTCGAAGAAGAAAAAAAGCAGGTGAGGGGAGAGGAGGGTAATATAGGTTCGTGATGAAAGAATGTTACCTTGAAGATGGCATTGTCTGAATGGAGACCCCGTGGTCTTTCGACCTGAAAGAAAAAGACAATACAAATGCGGCAATAGCAGGTAAAAGGACCGTGGCGGACTCATTATGAACCTTGCATCGTTATTTTCTTTGTTGCTGACGCTTTTATGTTGTCTTTGTTAGGTCACGCGATCATAAGTTTCCAGTTCAGACAAAGCCATGTTGAAGGTAACATCCTTCCAATTCTCTATTCCTTACCCTACTCGCCTCCCGTCCTGTCCCCTTCCTACATAAACCCCGCCAGCGATGGCTGGGCTGCCCAGACGAAAACACTTCAACTTTTCCAAATGTTGGCTACCACACTGAGGCTTCCCGTCAGCACTAGTTCGCATTCCTTTGTGTACTTGCAGTTAATCCTGTCCTCCTCCATTTGCGGTCATATTATCCCAAAACCTCCTAACTATATCCCCCCCCCCCCCCCATCTGATTTTCTGTCAGCCCCTGGAATACTTTCCTCTCTTGGAATCCACTCCGTTACTCGAAAGGAACGTTGGAAACGAGTTCAGTGACTATATGTATTTGCTTACTTGTACAGGCGGCAGAAGTAAAATGTTTGGGCCTATAAAACACATTAGCGGCAGCCGTTATTAGCTTTAGGTAGCGTGCGCAAGTTAAGCGTGCACTGTAGCGCTGAAACCGGCAGGTGTGGGACATAGTATAGCGATGGCGTCTGTTCTCGAGTGGATTTGATTACAACCACTATCGCCGCAATCACAAAAGCACCTGCGTAACTAAGATCTCGGAGCAGTTCGGTGTTGTCGAGAATAATATCGAGTCCTGAAATCGGTGAGTCAGTCAGTCAGTCAGTCAGTCAATCAATCAATCAATCAATCAATCAATCAATCAATCAATCAATCAATCAATCAATCAATCAATCAATCAATCAATCAATCAATCAATCAATCAATCAATCAATCAATCAATCAATCAATCAGGTTAGCACGCTGTATTCTCTCGCTCGGGAGACTGTTACTCTGACCGACCTCTGCCCTCACGGTCACACGTTTTTAAAAACGTGACAGCAGTCATCTTGCACGTGTAGAGACGTTGTGTCGTCGTCGTATGAAGCCGCAGCCATTTACGGGTTCGCCGACACGTACGGAAGCTCGCGACAACGCGAAATGCCTCAAAGGAAAGGGAACTGACTGGTTGTGCGTCGCCATCCGATTGAATCCGCTTTCAACCAGCTGGCACTTGTTTCCTGTGCACCGATATCGCGGCTGTGTGTCGTAATAGCCATTGTCGGCCTTGAAGTGAGTGCCATTGTATGGAGGTCTACTCGCAATAATCGCACACCGTACAGAGAAATGGAAGTAGCCCATGTCGTAGCTTCGTAGCCGGAAGTAGAAATAAGTGTTGAGTAAGGAAACTACAAATCTTAGTTTTGCATTAAGGGTGTTCGTACATCGAATGCTCAGCGCTTAATCATCGTTCTTTTCCCTGCCAGTTCCCACAGCTTTCTTCGTTTTTACAGGCATTCATCTCCCGTTGCTAGGAGTGCAGAGTAGGGAAGGTGTAATTCAATACTATGTACAACTTTTGGAGTCGTAGGAAAGCCGCATGGGGATGACCAGCGTTCCGACATGGGAAGTTGTCTTCGCCTGCGCCAGAAAAGAAAAGTCTCTTTGTCGAACTGTTATTGGTCAGCGACACTGGGCTTGCCTTCCATCACTCCAAATTCGTGCCCATTTGGGATCGAGGCGAATAAACCTGGATGCTTGGCGCACTGTTTTCTGCATCATTCTCATGTCTATACCATTTGGTGACGTGCCTTGCTTCGGAGAGACTTGCCTGAAAGGCTATGATCTTATGTTCTTGAAATTTAATGATAATTTCCTCTTGCTTTAAGCGTTTCCTCTGAGCGAAGAGAGTTACGGCTGTACCGTAACCTCATGCGATAAGCCCATTCTCTGCCCTCTGGATCTGCCTCAGAGCAAGTCTCATGCACAGCATTCGGCGTGAAAGTGCACACACCACAGGATCTACAGGTCTTGTCGAACTTAACTAAATATTGACTGGTTAAGTCGGACATTAGCGGCAGCGCTGACGTGTTGGATACTCACATACATCCTGCAAAGCCTGCAGTTATAGAGCTTATCAGAATCGGATCTTAATGCAAGCTCACTTTTGATACTCACGCCACTCCTCCCATGAAAAAAATAGCAGATGTTTAGCATAGTTAAACGTTGTATTCAGCGAAAGCTTCACAACATGGTCACGCTTGGTAGAACTCGTTATTCAGACATGGTTTCAACTTGTGATTCTCCTTAATCTTGACTTAGACCTAATTCGGGCTAAGCGCAATGTACTCAGATTTATGATCAGATAAGTAGTGAGCCATTGTTTCAACTTGGGCAACGATGAATTCAGACTGTAGTGCTTCTTTGGAGAAGACTAGATCGATGCAGGGTCCACACTGAGCAAGAGCTAAACGACATCTTGCAGAGCACTAAGCCCACTGCCGTCTCCATTGTCTCCCATGACTGGCTGTGAGTCAAGGCGTAATTGCTACGTGCTCATAGACCCCAGCCACAGCTGACGTCATGGTTGTTTCCATCACGCGATGGCGCGGTATCACGTCAATCATGTGACTAATCCCAAAGCTCCGCCCCATTCATCGCTGTCGCTAACCATATTTGAAAGGTCACCTGAAAGGTCAAAGGTCACTCAAATGTCATTCAAGATCGAAGGCCACCCTAAGGTCAAATAGTCAAGGTCCTGAACTTGTGGTTCGACATCAAGGTGGTCCACAAGGTTTGGCTTAACGACTTAGTTGTGGTGACATGATGAACCATAACACAAGCACTCTGACACTGTTGGTTTAAGGTATCTGTCACATATTTTTTTGGACACCTGCACCGCATAGCAACAGTTTGTCCTCCTGCTCCTTGAAGGTCAAATGAATGTCTAATTGTCAGAAACGCGAAGCGCGGCTCAATATAACGTAGCGAAGCTTTCGCTTAAAAAAACACCAAATAAGGAGCTGCTCGTATGCACACCACTGGTGTTTGCGGACAAGCGATCGATAAGACACTCCATCCTTAATCTGTCGTAAGTCGATGAACAGCGTTATCCTGTTATAAAGGTTCGATTCCGCAACTGCTCCCTAAACCCAGGCCGTCTTCTCTGTTCCTTACTTCATTTGCATACTGTTCGCGGCGTCACTGAACATATAGGCCTAATGGCCTATTGGCTGCTTCTTTGTTCTACATAAGGCGAAATAGTGCTTTCGCAGGACAGACGAAGCGAAAGCTTCATAGGCTTGGTTACGTTTATTGTTACTCGTCATTATCATCATGTTCACTATCACTACCATAATCATGCTCACTATCGCTACCATCATCATTATCAACTAAACGCACTGTGCTTGTCATCTGTACTATAATCATTATCATTTTCACTGACTGCAGCGTCATTATCATCACTACTACCATCCTTATCACTAACTGCGTCGCTTCTGTCATCGCTACTGCCATTTTTACGCTAGAAAAGGAGAATTACGAATTGAGTTTGACGTGGAGTAGTGGTTCGCGCTCGGCTGTTGATCGGAGGCATAGGGATTTGGTTCCCGATAAATACATATTTTTTCTCTTTAAGCGTCAGTATTGTCTTTGCTTATAGCCGCACTTAGGTCTCTGGCTCATTGTCCACGCTGACCTTGGTCTGAAGTGACTTAGCGAAGCTGTCGCTTCAGAAATAGTCATAAAAGACGACGCATACCGACAAATGATTTGTCAAGCATGCATGAAGAATTTGCGTGCCTTCTGCTGTGACCTGCATGAACGTGCTGGTGAATCGTGCCAGAATGTACAACCTTGTTTGCTTTCCGGGCGGTGCCGCTCGCTGCGTGACCAGTGCCACTCTCGGCCGAAATTGCATCAAGCAAAATATCAAATCAGTATAATTACAGTATAGATGATACCTTGGCTAAAAGCTACTTATGCAGAGAGTCTGAGAAACCCATTTGTATGCAGCAGCAGACGAGTAGTACACAAGAAAGGCATTTGCACACTTTCACGCGTAGACAAGTTATTGTCAATTGCGCGTGTTCAATATACTGGGCTGGTCACGCTTACGGCGGTGGCTACCCTGCCACAGAATATTTATCTGTTGTAGGCCGTCATTGCACCCACCACCGTTTCGGTGGTGGACGACGGCTGTTGTTGCGACGCGCGTCTTTCTCTCCTTCTTCCTTTTCTTTCTTCTCTATTTTCTCTTTTGGCTGCACAAGGCAGTGGAGGTGGCTCAGCTACAGAGCCAGTAGCAGGCCCGTGCATTTTCTTTTCCTTCTTCCTACAGCCACAACAACAACAACAACAACAAGTTTTTGTTTTTGTAATTATAGCGCGAAAACTTGTTAAATCAATGTATCAATACTTTTTGTGTATAGCGCGTTTTTAAATGTGCCACGTTAAAAGACTCATACCCAGACAAGATCTTTTGTCCAATGGGTGGCTAGCGGACTGAGGCTTCCCCGAAAGCATTGATCATTTTGCTTTGCATGCGTTTAGCAACAGAGGCTGTGAAAGAAATACACTTTTTGTGGCAACTTGAATATCATATAGCGCGAACGACATTGTATTTTTGAAAACCTTTTCTCAGTGTGGTGCCAAGTTGTCTCCTCTGTGGGAAGCCAGTATGGTGCACGCTATGCAATCTTTTTTCTTGCGCTGACAAGGATACGCAGACATAATTACGGTTCCAAGGCTATGTGCGCCGGAAACAGGGGCCGTGCCTCGAATATGGAGAAATTCCTGCTGTGTTTGTGGAGGGAACAAAATGCATGCAGCAAGTCTGTTTCCGTAGCTGACACTGCTTATGTGATGTTTTTTTTTTTATGTATACCGTCCCCCACTAATGTCGCTTGGCACTGTGGGCAAATAAATGAATAAATTAATTAAATAAACCAACCAGCAAGTGCATACCGTGTGAAACGACCTAAATCGTCATGTTGTCCGGGCCTACAGTGTTCGAAAAAGAAAGTTACAAATTTTGAAAATAAATTTTTAAAAGTGTCGTCCGCACCATCGGCTCTCTCAAAGAATGGAAAGGATACGCCTGCATGAATGCGTAACGGTTATTTACATAGCGTTCAGTCTTATAATTATTTGATAATGCTACGCTCGGGTGACCTTGGTGGCCGAATTAAGAATTAGTGGCAACTAAATAATACGGCAGACTTGTTTGCTCCTCTTCCTCCTACATTTCTCTCTGCCCCTTTATATTCACACGGTTGTTGGCGGATAGCCGCAAAGAGCTACGTACTGCGCCTTGTGTGCCTAATGTGCTTTCTGCGAATTTGTTCATGACTTCGACTGAATGACGCGTCATTCAAAGATTGCTAAAACCACTGCTGTGAAGTTACACCATCCACATCACGAGTCAGCCAATCGAGAAGGTATAGTTAGCGAAGGGAAACCTTATAGTATAAGTGGGCAGTACTGTGAAATTTTCTAATTTGGAACACTGCAATGTAGAATCATTGCGTTGATTACTTGTAGCTATAATTTAGGGGCTCATGATATGAAAAAACCCGTACTTGACCGCGCATATGCGCTCGCGCTTCGCTATACTTGCATCACTTTCACTAGATGCCTGCGCTAGTTTGATCTGCGTCTTTATGATAACCATTTGACGCATGATGCGAAATTCCCCGTCTCGGTCATTACCTCCGAAACCCCCCTGCATATCGCGCAACATTCCGCAACCACCGTTCAGTAAACATCATTGTGCAGATATATATCGTACGTAAACGAACGCACTTTATCGTGACTCGTGACAGTTTGACGCGCTCCCCTCTTCCATCACAACGCGGTCCTTTGTTTGCGAAGGGAGTGCTATATCACCCTGTCGTTCATGGCGGCCACTGCCTTCAGAAAGCTCAGTGCTACGCGTCTCAGGGAAATCCGCGCCTGTGTGAAAGGCGACGGGACCGCGACGATATCACGGGCCACGGATATATGTGCTCGCGCGTGCAAAGTGCACGGCTCTGCCCGAAGACGTGTGAGCCCTCATCAGCATGTGTTTTCCCGCTCGCTTTTCTTCTGTTCGGCAACTTTCAGCTCGCGCTGGTGCGACGTTCCCGAGTATGGGGTTTCCGAGGGTATTCCGAGAAAGAAGCGCGTCGACATATTTGCTGCACACGAGCGGCTACTGCGTGGCTACAGGCGTTGCAAGCTCCCTGAATTGTGTTCTCAGCGGCTCACCTGCAGTGTGGTCGATGAACAGACAGGTGGGCGGCCACGAAAGCTGTGAACGGAGTGCATTCTGCAAAAGACGCCGCCCGTAGAAAGTGTTGGGCCAGTCGTTTAGTTTTTCTTTTTCATTTTATTATTTTTTATTTGCATGCCCAGAAAGAAAAACGAGCAGCGGTATTTTTCAATACTTTTCTGCATGCCTCGAGGAGTGAAGGAGTAGTTATAGGTTTTTGTTGTTTTTGTTATTAGACAGTCATATTTGCAGATATGTGCCATCCGGTGGGGAGAAAATGACTACGTCACTTGCGGACACAGCACGATCGTTCGCTCTTTCACTTTCAGCTTTAGCTATAGCAATAGTGTGATTCACGTAGGCAAAGACCCCCGCGAAGTGTGCGCTCATCATAGTTTCTCACTGATGTCGTGTTGCTCACTCGAGCGCTAACTACAGGCGTATTTTTATTTCAATCCGGCATGGTACCAGAGGTGCTCAACAAGCGCTGCCAGCTTTGCAGTCGCCTTCTTTTAGTATAGGTTGAACGGAAGTACATCACACTGAAATAGAAGTTTGATTCCCTGGATGAAATTCTTGAAGCTAGAATGGAAGTTTAGAATTTAGGTGTGTTAACAGCATTGTGCGCAGTGCTCATTCCTTTCTCGTTTCGACGTTACTAGTCAAATGCATAGGCATTTTTATTTCCCTATAAGTAGACCTCAAAAGTTTGCATCGAGGTTCCGCAGTCCTACTGTTCAGACAATGAGAGAACAAAGAGAGAGAAAGAGCGAGAGCAAAAAACGCAAGTAGTACATGTCAAACAGGCACGCTGTTTTGCTATAAATATACCATGCCCTTCGATCTAGCTTCCTTCCACATATGTAACGTCATCTAACCTAGCAATGCCGCTATCATTTGGGTTATGCTTTACCCCTTGTAATTATGATTATAATAGATTCCTCCTCCCGCGGCGCTGCTCTGAACTGCGCTGGGCCTTTTTCCTCTGTGCCAGCCTGTCTTCGCGCTGCTTTTCCTTTCTGATGTTTTGTCACTGTGCTGTTTTCTCCCTGCGTCGTTTCTGTCTGCTGTTCTGACTTTTGCTGTTTTGTCACGCGCTGTTTTCTCGTGTCTCCCGTTGTAGCACGTCATCATTGAAAACACCCTTGCACCCTGCTTACCGAGAATAAACGGGCCGAAGTGCTCGCATTTTTGCTTACGTAAACAGAGCACTCCTCAAGCATCTTCTTTATTCAGGGCAACACTTTCCCTCGCAAAATATCCACATACCGCGAGCTAATAATTAGATTTCTTTTATGGGTTTATTGGTGTCTGTGATGCCTTGAGCATCTGCTTGAAGATTCACTACGTGAGGTGCTTTAAGCGCGTGTTGAAGAGCCCTCTGGACGACGGTGCGGAAGTGCACTCGCGCGCCGCCTGAAAATACAGTGTCCGAGGCCCCTCCTGCTGTCGCGTCACCGACGCGTGCCTGACGCGTGTCGCGAAGAAAGAGCTTTGCGGGCCACTTAAAGCGAACGACGACACGCGCTGCGGCCTTCTCCGCGAGCGGGCCATTACTTATGCATTCCGGAAGGGCGCACGGGTGCATCGTCGACGCGTTACAGTGCCCGCCTAAGCAGTATGTGTGTCAAATATGTCGAAAACAGCCTTGGGTTTTCTCACGTGTCGGAGGAACGAGGGGAGCTGCCACGCGTCATGTCTACGTTCTAGGCTATGCCGAACGCTTCCATGGTGCACTATATATAACATATAGTCTATCCCAGCATAGTATAGCCGAGTATAGCCTATAAAGACTTAGCACAACGTCGTACAGTCTAGCCAAGCATAGTAAAAGCAACTTAACATGAGTGCATGATAATGAGTAATTACTCCCTCATCACATATCTACTCCTTCTTGTATGATTCTCATAAACATTAGAAAAACATAGTTTAACATAATGAACCTAACACAGCACGACGTAACGTAACATAACGTAACACAGCATATTGCTTTATAGAAGAAGACAGCGAAGAAAACGTCGCTGTGGTCGGGTTGCTAGAAGAAAATAAAATGGGGGGGAGGGCGAAGGGGAGTCTGCAGTGCAAGAATGCTCGCAGTAGCTCATTGAAACGCCTCGCCTTCTTGGGGTCCATCGAGACGTGACAATATAATTTAACGTAACGTACCTATGGCCACCATACCGAATCATAAAATATCATGTACAGCTGCCACTATCATTTCCACGGGGCGTGCACAAGGTGTTCAAAGCAGCCCAGAAAGCAAAACCCTAAACTTAGAGGAGCGCATTCAGGGGGGCTTTGTACGTTCACAGCAGCCCAACCAACTATATGGGAACACCCAGGGGGATTGAGTTCCTTAGCCAGCTCCTGACCAGCAAGTGCAATCTTATATATTCATGTAGCTTTCCCGCACAACATGCTGTCGGGCGGGTGTGTCCATTCCTTTTGGGAAAAGACAAATGCGCGACACAAAGCGAAGGTACAAGGAAGCCCCGTCTCACTCGTCCCTTTGTGGCGTTCACGCCTCGTGTCATACTCGTCTCTTTTAGCGACAGCTTACACATTGGCAAGCTAGCTGGCGATTATTGCGGTCAAGCGAAGCGATAAGCAATAAAGCGAGCAAGGGACGGCGGCATTAACTGGAACAAGGCATGCTTCAAGCGACAATGTTCTCCTCTATGTTTTCGTCTGTCGCTTACTGTCACGCTTCAGATTATAAGGTCAATTCGCACAGCCTAACCGTAGCAAATTCTCTGAAAAGTGTCTTCAGGGTGTGGATTGCCCACTCGCGAAAAGAAGCCTGTTTCGTTGATAACCGTAGCCGCGGATTTGAGCATAGAGAGGCAGCTGCTTAAACTGGAAATGCCTCTCGTAAAGAGGGGACCTATTTGTTCCCAAATTCCGCTGATTTTACGTAGTGTTGATCTCCAAACTTCGCAGGTGTATACATGCTCACTCGGCATATCATGGTGAGCATGGCGCAAGCTATCACACAATAGCGATGTTGTGCTTTTTAACCCGTTCTGCGACCATGCACACAATCATACCTGTTTTTGATCGCTCCATCATTGCTGCTGTCGAAGCTGAGCAGTCAGGGTCCTCGCTTTAGGGTGAACAACAAAAACAAACATGCGAGCCTCTTCAAAACGTAGATACGCTGTCAGCGTCAAGGGAGATTTGTTTGCAGCGTGGCTACTTGCAACGTGACAGTCAAAGGGAGTCAGCAGCCTCCATTACGGACTAGTGCAGTGTCTCGATCTTTTTCGTTTCCGTGGTAGGCCTGTCGCGGAACGCGAGTGGATTCCGATAGCCGTATCGGCGATCGAGCACTCCGGTTACCGGGGCCTTCTGTCGCGCAGCGGCCTGCGAGCCGAGTTAGCGACCAGGAGGAACTGGGCGATCCGGCTGCGCGGATGTCTCCGCTCTGGAATTCCCCGCGATATCGGGCGTCGGCCACAATCTTTGAACACACCTGCTGCAGACGGTGCCCGCACAAAGTGCGCAGCTGCCTTCTAACGCCTCGAAAAGCAGTCACAATATGCCTTCAACGCAGCCAAAAACGAAGGGTTTAAACGAAACAAAGACATTCGACAAATAAGTAGCTTTCTTAGGATCACGAGTGAAGAACGCTTCCAAGGTGAAATTGAAGCGTAAGAGAAATTCAAGTGATGGAAGTAACAGAGCGCCAATAAATGCAATATTACTGAGCTCGTAAACAGGCAATGTGGGTATTTCACCTGTGGGATATGTTTTGCTTTTGTTTTCACTTGCATTAGACATAAAGCATTTAAACGGAGAAATGATGATCCTAATGACTGAGCGAACTCAATACTGCGCACTCGGAAATAATTCTGTTGCATAAAATGCACTTGTGCGTCTTCTTTATATTTCGAAACGAAGAGGTGTCCGTGTGCTGTGCGATGTCAGCGCACGTTAAAGATCCCGCAGCCGCCGAGGTCGGATTCGAATCCGGGAACTCCGGACTACTGTGCCGGAGTTCCCGGGTTCGAACCCAACCTCGGCGGCTGCGTTTCGATGGAGGCGAAACGAAGTGGCGTCCGTGTGCTGTGCGATGTCAGCGCACGTTAAAGATCCCCAGGTGGTCGAAATTACTCCGTAGCCGTCCACTACGGCTCCCCTTTCTCTCTTTCCTTTTTCACTCCCGCCTTCCTCCCTTCCCTTACGGCGCGGTTCAGGTGTCCACATAGCAAGTGTGACAGATACTGCGCCTTTCCCTTCCTGTGAACCAACCGACCGACCGACCGACCGACCGACCGACCGACCGGCCGGCCGCCAGCCAGCCAGCCAGCCAGCCAGCCAGCCAGCCAGCCAGCCAGCCAGCCAGCCAGCCAGCCAGCCAGCCAAAAGACCCCAGGCGGTCGAAATTACTCCGTAGCCCTCCACTACGGCCCTTCTTTCTCTCTTTTCACTTTCACTCCCACGTTCCTCCCTTCTCTTACGGCGCGGCTGAGGTGTCCACAAAAAACAAGTGAGATAGTTACCGCGCCTTTCCCTTCCTGTGAACCAATTATTATTATTATTCTTTATATCTTATCGCATAAACTAAAGCGCCGAGTAAGCGTTGTAATTAAACGCTTAGTGTGTTTTTCGTCTCAGTTTTAGATAAGCTAGCTTAGACAATATTTTATGTTCGCAGACCAGGGGCCTCCAAACGCTTCAAGAATTGAGATCTAGTGTAAAACAGGGGTGTTATTATACCCATTTTCTCTATGCACGGTGATAATAATTCATTTGAGGAATAAAGCGAAACTAAAATCGAAGGAGGCAAGCAGTGCGCTCCAGCCCATGGAAATCCTTTCAAACGCTTTTCAAGCCATTGCGAGATAGTGAAAGCTCCTCTAGAGTGTCCGCAGGCTGCGACGTTCTGGAATGCTGCAAGGCTATGACTTAAGCGTAGATATGTTGGGTCCCCAGTCCTCAGAACATTCGTGGTTTAGCAGGTTTCTTATACAAACCGGGAAAAACAGGCCTCAGCCGTTCGGAGTTTTCTGGTCGCATCTTATTTGTTCAGACTCTTCCGTCAGGCTGCCCCGTACTTTAAACGACATCTCCATTGCCAGTGTTCGAGCGAGCATTTGTATTACACTTACGCGCTATAAAGGTCTATTCACACTTGCGACTAGATGGGGTCGCGCGACTGGTAGTCGCGAAGAACCTACGGGGACGCTTTCGTTTGTTGCTCAAATCAACGTTTGGCTGCCAGGTATCTCTCTAACAATGAGGCACCCATTTGGAGGCGATTACAAGCCGGAAACTACACCTGTCCGGTCTGAATATTTCTGACACAGACCGGGGAGGAAGAAGATTCGAAATGCAAAAATGGCGGAAAAAAGGCACACCAGATCACATTATTTGAGAATGCGCCGACTCCCCAGGCTCCGGCATGAACATTAATAGTAGAGAAGCCTGGGAGGTTTGGCTGCGGAGCGGGGACCCCGCCGTTCAGCAGCAGGCCATCCGCCTGGCGGCTGAGACCGTGAAGAACTCCTGTACCTTCACTAGTCCTTAGTCTGCGGGGCTTCTCCCCCCACCCCTCCTGGCCTGCGTGCCGGGGGCGGAAAACAGAGGGCCCCTTTTCGGTGGAAAATAAAAGTTTGCATTGATTTATTGACTGCCAGGAAATATCTGAATTTCAACGAATATAAGATAGTCGAAGATTTTTGTGTTGTATAGCGTCAAAAACAGGCTTAAAGAGCTGTGTTTGGACCACTACAAAGCGGCACCGGCTGTCGGTATATAGGGAGGAGGTGCTCGCACTTACTGATCACCTCATCGGACTGCGCATGGAATCTTCAAGGCGAAGGGGGTATTCTATAAGCGACAAATATTGCGTAGGAAAATCATGCAGATGCCCATTTTTAAACGGAAAAATTTTGAAATATACTGTTCGAATAAAAGCCTGGCCAGCTTCTTTCCCACCTACCTTCACCAAGCGTGACCCATCCACTCTGGGTTTCCGGATTTGCAGCCGGTAACAATAGCAACACCGCAAATCAAGAAAATGAGGCAAGAACATGTGATGAGCATCAGGAATTAAAGAAAAAAAATCACGACCGTTTTGGCCAGCTTAATATAAAGGCCCGGCTTGGTAAAGCCGCCAAAAAAAAAAAATATATATATATATATATATATATATATATATTTGTGATTTAGCTCTGGTTAACCCTAGTTGAATTGCGAAAACAACGGCGGAAGCGTCTTTTGCCTGCTACATTATTCCCCTATCACGCCCTATCACTGTAAGGTGCTACATTATTGGAGATACTTAAGCGCATCCTTTAAGAGTATGACGCGAGAGCGTAAGCTACCAGCCCACATATAAACAAGAAGGATTCAATGCTGCTGAACCGAATGTGGAGCGAAAACATATTAGCTACGGGTTACCGAGCGTTCTTTTTCTTCTTCATCGTCTTCGTAGACGTCTTCTTCGTCTTCGTCTTCGTCTTCTTCTTCGTCTTCTTTGTCTTCGTCTCCTTTGTCTTCATATTCTTCGTCTTCTCCATCTTAGTCTACTTCGTCTTCGTCGTCTTCGCGGCTGTTCAAGGTCATTCGTGACTGCGGCCACAGACTACGGGACGGGCCGAAACCTGGCGTAGTATTGCTATCGCAATAAAAGGTTATGACAAATGCAGCTTGGGGAACACGAGCATTGCCAGTGGAGACAATTCCCCATCAGCCATTCTGTACACGTGCATCCAAAGTGAGCAACCAGCGTGATGATTCATAATATGCAGGCAATTAGAGTCCTTCGGAGTGCATTCTCATCCACGATTTATACGCACCGACGTCACGCAACACACTCGCCGAACAGAGCGCAGGAGCATTAAAGAGCTGCCCGCCAGAGATGAATAGTTGCATGGTTAGCAGACTTAATTTCCGCAGCGTATGCGCCCACTATTGAAGCAGATTTTATTTATCCTCAAACTCAGGTGCTAGAAGGGGAACCCCGTGGAGATAGAAGCAGGCTTTTCTTAATCGTACCCGCTGGCCCGAGCGAAAAACGCAGTTCGCTGTCCGAGCAGCAGCACCAACAAAGTCGTCAAGGCTGCGTGTTTTACGCACCAGGAATTTACGGCCGCGCGGCGGCCACACCGACGACGTCTATGCCTGCCTCCCAACTTCCTTGAACGCTTCGCTTCCCCCTCACTGCCCTGGCGCGTCAAGCGGAGTTCTCTTTGCTACCTGAAAAAGCTTTGAAGGTGATGCGAGCATGCGACCATTACTTTCGTATTCACGCGCTGTTTACTGCCACCGTGAGGCGCCGCGCGAAGTACGAAAGATTCGTGGCTGCGCGGGTCGGGAATTCGTTTTCTCGTGTTCCTCGTTCCCTTTAACAAAGTTGACGGTTGAGCCGTTTTCTACAGCATTCCTCAAATCGAGACCTCAAAATACGGCTGTAGGAATACGACTAGTCAGGGCAAGTGCTGCGCGAAGCGGGAAAATTAGACTGCACATTAATCACTTGTAATTTGGTGTGTCGTTTTCTTCGGCGTCCTAAATTTCCAGGCCGTTCTTTTTACGTACGTGTATGTGCAGCAGTCCCGGCAGTCCATAAAACAGAACTGTTCCCGTTGGCATAATGTTGAAATTTGCATACTAGTTACGTTGCGATATACGCACAGTAGTTTAGAGCGCTGTAAGTCACACTCGCAATAACAGCAAGCGTGACTAGGTTATTCCTCCAGAGCAGTGTGCCAACAAGGATACAGTAGGACACGAGGGAAAAGAAGGCACTCGTAAATAGAGGAAAACGAGATACGGTCACCATAGTTTTTTTTTTCTTTCTCGCATACAGGCCTTTCCTGGCCCTTTATCAGTCATTTTGAGGATAATATATCCTTGGCTTTACTGCGAAAGATTTCCTTGGAGCACGCAAAACTGACCCCGATGTCTCCTCAGATCTTGCAGGCGAGCTCCGGAACCCTTTCACCAGTTCCACCTGTATTTCGATTGTTCGAAAACGTGCCGCAGACGTGCGTTGCCTCACATTTAGGAAGCAAAACTAGTAGTATGCAGCAATAATCGCACCAGAGCGCCATCGTTTTGCGCAGCTAACTATATAATTGCCACGTAATTCGTCGAACTAAGCTACGCATGGGTGAACTTCGCGGGAAATTCGTCGCAGCTTGGCTGTAAAGTACAGAGCCGATGGCAACTTCTATCGCGTATTCCAGCGTAAGTGGGGATGCCCGTAAAGCGATAAGTGAAAACCTCTAAGTGGCACCTTAGCGGCTTGTTTCTGTTTCAATATTCCTCGCTGGAAAAGATGGCCACTCGTGCAAACCTATCCGTTCGGGCCGGCATAACGTGTGAACGCCTCGCATTAATCGAACAGAATCGACATTTTACGGTCAGCAGCTGTGAGTAGCAGCCGGGATTTCACATGACATATCGTAAAATGTACCTGCGAAATTTGTATTCATCAAACGGTCGTACACCACGTCTCCCTACATGCACTCGAATCAATACGAGAATTTGCGAGATCGCTAGAATCGACACTGTAGTGCACATACGGAGGAAAGGAACTTGCGCATCGACCCATTTCGAGGTATCGCGAAAAGGGGTCGTTGCCAGTTGCGACACAGCTAATGTCAATTGGATGGCTAGCGCTGAGGTTTGGTACTCTACAATCCAGCGAAATAGGTTGCAGTAAAGAATAAACGGTTCAAAGGGGTGAAATTGAGGTTCTATGGAATTTAAACCCTAAGATCTTCACATTTGTGTTTTTTTTTTTCTTAAACGAGGACCTATAACTACCATGAGTGGCTAACGCTGAGGTTTGGTACCATGCGATGCGGCGAAGTAGCTTACTGTAAATAATGAACGACATAAAAAGGGTAAAACTGGTGCACTATGGAATTTAAAACCAAAGATTTATGTTTCATTAACGATGCCCTAAGTACTTTGAGCAAGTATCTAATCTACAACATTAAATAAGGTTACAGTCAACTAAGGTCTTGTCACTTGCGGCCTATTGCTAAGGGACCTGATGAACAATAAATAGTGCATATTACAACGACCTTTAAACTATGTTTTATAGGAACATTTTATGGTCTTAGGCATGCGTAAAAAAAGCGCTTTTCTTTTTTTTTTTTTTTTGCGCTCTGTCTCATGATAGTGGTCGCATACCGCGAGGAAGAGCTCATTTCTACATTCGCTTTGAAACCACGTAAGCGCTCAGCGAGCAATCAGTGCACAGATTATATATATTTATTTTAAACTAGAAAATCGAGATCTTGTATTATAATTCGAACCATTTCCCAAATTTTATACATTTTTTGCGCGACTTTCGTTGAAAGAAATCTTTCTTCGATGCGTAATTGATCGCAGTAGCTCTTTTCCAAGGACTGTCTTCGTGCAGGGACGAAATCGAACTTCGGGATTCGACATGAACTGAAATCCGCTGCACGAGCAACCAGTGTGCGCAGAAACTTGCCGCAAGTACACGTACACCCTTTGTCAAGCGTTTGGAGCGTATAGAGTGGACCTTCGCTTATATGTCGTGCGTGGGGCACCTGCACAATCCGTAGAAGCCCTACCTGTTGGAGTTTGCTAGATCAAGATACTCTTAGCTTCACGAGATTACCAATACAAGAGTTCAGCGCTGCTGGACCAAATATTAAGCGAAAGCATTAGCTGAGGGCGACCGAGCGTTCTTCTTCTCTCTTTCCTCTTCCTGAGCCCACATATAAAGCCCCGCTTTAACCAACCCATATGAACGTGCCTTAGTGGCCTATAGGAGTAACGTGAATGCCAGGGACCTAACAGGCTGATTCTGACATAACCGTCCCATGTGAAATGAGAGAACCAAGTTGGCAGCTCCTGCCAACCCGTATGTCACGTGGGGTGTGAAGTCACAGCGTCACGTGGGTAAGACGTAACTGCGACCGGGTCACGCGAAGGCTTGAAAGTGCGAGTAGTGCGAGTGCTTTCGCAATAAAAAGTTTGTTAGTCGAAATCACCCAACGCTGACAGCAAGTGACAGTTCAGACATTTTCAGTTATTTGAACATGTGCCCGCACTCCATGCAGAAAAGCAGAGTACCCTGGTGCAACGCTCTATTATTATATCTCACGAAGCCGCTGTTCAAATTTAAATGTGCACCTATTTTTCATGACGTGCGCGCACGCGACGTAAGTGGCGTGAGCGTGAGACAGCTTCGACAATGGTATGATGTCGGAAAGTTTATAGTCTCCTTAATTCAAATTCGTGTAGGCTCGAGTTGACGGTTTTCGTTTATAATTTTAGTAGATGTCAGAATCGCGAGCTTTCGGGACTCCCTTAAATACACCTGGAGCGGATAGCACCAACGTCCTGGCTTAAATAAACGAGTAGTTGGGCTATGTTGGAGTAACAAAATCGTTCACTTAGTCGTGACTTTTCTTTGTCGCCACTGCGTCACATTGAAGTATCGAAATATCCTTTTCCTCACCTCTTTCCTCGATCTGTCTCACTTTCTTCTCCCTTTTTCGTTCTTTCGTTTTATTTTCCTCAGACATGCCGCTCGTGTGCGTTGATATCGTTTCCACGCGATCGCAACAACGGAAAACGAGGTGCGTACGCGGCCGCCAAGACGCCCGCGTGGTTTGAGTATCGCCCATGCGTATACGAGCGCAGGAGGTGGATGGAGGGCGAGGAAGCTGTTGGTGAGCGAGCGTGGTTCTGCCTCGCAGCACGGGTGGCCACGGACGTGAGTGACGGAGCGGCCGGGAGTCTGACGCGTCTTCATCCTGACTTCACGAGAACCGCGGCCGGATACTATATTTCTCGGGCCTGAAAAAAAAAAAAAGAAAAATGCTCCGAAATGGTGGCGATGCATCACGGGCGGACACTGTGCTTCACTGAGCGTTGCGACAGCGAGGTTCAGTTGCGAAGGCGCGCGGCTATGACGTGCATGCAGGAAAAAAAACATCTCGATTGCGTCACCATGTCGCCAGGAGTAGTTGTATGTGCGTATGTATGACCTCTTTCTTGCTTTTTGTGATCTCTTCTTGTTTTTTTTCTTGAGCACGAGTAGCCGGATGAAAGCGGACGAGGGGATTTGATTACTGAAATTTAACGAGCAAAATTGGGTATTATATGCTATACGTTCTGATATGGTGGGGTTTAATGTCCCAAAGTTGCCCATAGGCTTCTAGAGATGCCATCGGGGATAGTTCCTCATTTACATCGGCCAACGAAGGCTATTTAAGTTGTTTTTAAATTTTCTAGAATGTCTTTAGAATGCCTTAGAAGCTGTCCTGCCGTAGTTGGAGGTTAGAAAGTACGTCGAGATGCTTCTTCATAATGGCAGAGCATCCGACGAAGCTGTCTCCTCTCATTTCTTTACGACAATCCTTGCTCATACTGAGTGCTGGCAATTTCTACCGGTATCCATGGATCGAACAAGAAACCAGGCATCTTTCTCCCGTACTTTAATCAAGAGATGCACTGTCCTTCATTACAGTGTCAAATCTGACTTCTTATCTCTACACTTATACTACATCCTAATGGATAATTTAGTATAATCATAACAGAATATCTTAGGCCACTTTGTATAAATTTAATCTAAGCTGCTTGTTCTACACACAGCGTCAAAAGAGGCAATAACACGCACTGCACGACAGGCGCTCAACTTAAATCGAATAATTTGCAAGGACCCGCTGTGGGGGCCCAGTGGATTTAGCGTTAAGCGTAGATTTCAAGGTCTTGGGACCGAATCCCGCTGCTGCGGTCGCCGCTTTTGGGAAACGGAGGCAAAATTGACAGTAGGCCGTGTGCTGTTTAACGTTACCGGTACTGCATGGTAGCACCGAGAGACCGCGGAATAAATCCAGAGCCTTCCTCCATGGCGTCCCTCATAGCACACTTGCGGCTTCAGGGTGTTAAGCCGAGCAACTTACGACACGTTTACAGCAAACATCAGCAGTTAATGCATGCAGTCAGCATTTCGTCCCGCCGTATCTACCGATTTGCCTAACATTATTTTGCCTGTCAACTCCGAGAGAGAAATCTCCTCCCACATCTAGGCGTCCGTCTAAGCCATGAATCTTTTCCTGGTCTTCTAATGTTACCGCCTTCTACGGCAACGTTTCGAAGCGATTAGAATAATTGGGGCGTAATTAGTGAAACAACCTTCCTCTAGTGGCGCAGCCTTGCCGCACTTTTGTCCGCCCGCATCGTGCGTTTCCTTCAACGCTGTGCTGTCCTTATCGCGACTGATTATAATAGACGGAATAGAAGCAATTACACGATACGCAATTATCGTTGCCACTCAACCATTACGCAGCCTAACACTCGGACATTCAAAGGAGCCTTCAGTTACAGCTACAATATCGTTCTTTTTTCTTTTTTTCACGTCTACGCACCATTCCATCTCCTTCTGTTATTAATGTACCATTTATTATGTTGCAGATATTTACGTAATCACTTTAGGCACGCCAAAGGCTCATTGATGTCTGTTGTGCTGGAAATTGCAGTATTCATTAGCTTCTGAGCGCTGCTTTTATTAAATAGTTGTGTCCCGCCAGCAAAAGACGGGTGGTTCAAAGTATGACAAGGCTACATTTTCTTGTTCTCTACTTTTTCTGTGTGTAAATTAACAGAAGACCGCGTAGTCATGCTATTGCTGGCCTATGAGAGCGCGGCATTATTTTGAATGGGCGTAAATTATATGCGCCGCCACTGTGTCCGCATGCTACAATAAACGCTCAGTTATCCCACTCACTGTCACCAACTCACTCATTGACATTCAGGTACTCTCTCACTCCCATGATCACTCACTCACTCACTCACTCACTCACTCACTCACTCACTCACTCACTCACTCACTCACTCACTCACTCACTCACTCACTCACTCACTCACTCACTCACTCACTCACTCACTTTTTTTTTCTCTGTAAATAATTTGCGGCCACCCATGTTCTCACTCAGGCCGTTCATTAACTCACTAATTTATGCCCACTCTCGCTCGCTCATTTACTTTCACTCTCTAATTTACTGTTTTCGCTTCAACTTACTCTCTCTTACTTTTCTACTGTCATTCGCTTTTTCACTCCCTCTTACTAATTTACTGCCACTCACTCACTCATCCTACGCACGTCTCACAAGCTGGTTTTGCATTTGCTTACCGGGGTACGGGTGTGCTCTATACCTAGATGCAGGCCTTGGAAATGCATGATGTATGCGATATGCAGCAACATAGAACATTTATTTCGGGGCTGTTCTCTTGCGCGCACGAGAAACTCCAAGCAATGCACCATGTAACTTAGCACCACATACTTCATCGTTAGCCTATTGTCACCTCACTGCTAGTTTGTACAATTGTTTGTTTCCTAGAAAATATTCGTGAGAACACTTAACTATAGCCATCCATTACAGCTGCTTCTGTTGCAGCTTCAAGTTTTATTTTTTTCGTACTGCCCCCAACAGGAGAACCAGTTAGAACCATAAATTATGGACACTGTATTTTTACTAATTTAACATGCTACGATATGAAAACAAACGCAATTGATTTCATTTGACTTTGCTTGATTTTTTTTTGGAATTACAGCTCTTGCCGTAACTTCGTTTAGTGCTTGGACTAGTAACCTGGGAATCAATTTATTTAGTTAGTCGAAGCATGATCATCAGTACTGTAGCTTTTGTTGCTTTTGTGTCACTAAACTCCACATAAGCCTCGAATGAGGCAACGGAATAAGCTTTCTTCGAACCGTTTCTATAAGAAGGTAAATCGTTAAAATAAATTTTCCCTTAGCCAAATTGTGGTTCTGCGGGTAATAAACCAGAAACAGCGGCATTGCTATATTGCAGCACTTGATGAGTGTACTGCGATGACAGGTCAATGAATATAAAGCTTAATTTCATTCTCCATTCTTTTTAATGGCGCGACTTCGAAAAAAAAAAAAAGAAAAGAAACATTTGGTTAGTGAAACGCCACATTGTTTCATGTTCGTCGCTGAGCAACTCATTTGGTTGCTTTCAGGTATTAGGTATTGGCTTAGCGTAGCTCTTCGTCACGCGAGTGACTCAGCACTTGTTTTCGACGCGCGTGATGTGGTGCGGTTACAGACGGAAACTTCCGTAAAAAGATAAATAAAGGTTACATTTGTAAACAACGTTTGGTCTCCTCCTTGGGAACGTTGCCAAACGTGCTCCGGATGGACTTCTGAGGTCCCCGGCCGAGATTGTTTTGGTGATGTACGGCTGCTGTATTTTTCCTTTTTACCCCTGACTGTATGGCGTTGCATTTGCCGTAACTTTCCGTTTACACGTTACAACCTATTGTTCAAGCTTTGACTTCAACTCCCTTTCTCTCGCTCTGTAATTGTCAAGGTAGGGTGGCTTGTTATTTTAAATGACGCGTTTCTAGATGCTCCTCTTGGGACTAACTCCTCCTCTCTACTGCCTCCTCGCGAAACTTCACGTGACTGCTTGACCTTTGGGCCCAGCTCCAAGTAGGAATTCTCACGAAGCTACTAATGTGTGTGTGGGAATATTCCCAAGTGTGAAAGAGACGCTCATTTGTGAACCCAGCGCTGTCTGGCCTCCCGCCTTCGTTCTTATAACCTTCTCACCTTCTTGGCGTACGTGGGACTCTGAGAACATGGCTGTGTTTGTACACAACTCCAACGTGGAAACGCGATGATTCATTTGTTTGTACTGGCGGAGTGACGACACCTGCTTTTTCTGTACCTTCGCAGGGCGACTTCGAACGCGCTTTCTGAGGTGGCATGCATGCTTTGAGGTTTATTGCTACACACCCAAAAATGGATAGCTGACGCATAATGGCCTTACTGACGTAGTAAACGACGACGCAGTCGGCGTCGCTGTTGTAGCATGCCGTATCAGAAATCTACCGCGTACGCCTATTAAGTAATGAGAATTTTAATGAAGTAGATCAAGGTCAGCATGCGCTTGAAAATTTATTCGGTTAGGTCGCGTTGTATAGCTGCTGGTTAAGTTTTGACAGTGGGGCGCAGCTTTATGACTCGCTGTTGGCTCCGTGCGAGCGAAGTATTTTTTTGGAAAGTATTTTTCTTTTATTTCTCTGAGTGTTATTCTCTCCGTCTTCTGCCTCACAAGGATTTTGCCACCTTGAGTGTGACGGTTACAGCGCCTTTCTTTTTCTCATTTTTTTTTTAAGTTTTTTTTTAAAGTTTTTCGTTTATTACACGAAAATGAGTATACAAAAGTGAAACTTCAGGGACCCAAAGTTATTGAGTTATATGGGGTTTTATGGCGCAACAGCAACTTTCACTATGATGCGTCAGATACTAAATTTGTTTAAGGATCCCAACAAACAAACTAATCATTTCTTCTACAGCATAACGTAACTATTTAACAAATTACATGAAAGCAGTTAGAATTAACGACAATCGTGACATCAAATAAACACAACTGTTCAAACACTACAAACAACATCCGCGATCACAACAAAATACAAACTAGGGCGAGTTAAGTAAGAAAAGTTTTAGTTTTTTTCTGAAATGCATGAAGTGTAGGCAAACATTGAAAATTTTAATCGAAATCGAGACTATTCCATAGGTTAGCTTCCCTAAATTATACTGTTTGTGAGCCATAATTAGTGTGTATAATTGGAAGGAGGAGCCGATGGCGTGCAGTAGACCTGCTGGTGCGTGATGAATGACAGTCGTGGTGAATGACGAAGAGCTAGTGTTAAACCACAAACTCTTATTACAGCGCACAATTTGGACAAAGTACAGTAGGAAGCGCTCCTGCGTTTCCTTCTTATACAGTCGTGGCGAAATTACTCAACCTGCATGCTGCACGTACGGCTGTATCGGTCGTTCGTATTTCAGGTGAAGCCCATGCTTCACTGCTGCCGGTGAGGAGAACAATGCCCTTTCTCACTCCCTTGTCTTCGCGCTCCACGACCACACATGCTCCTGCGGCATGTAGCAGCCAATGTTAATGGGCGCTTTTCTACAAACTGTGCACAAAGACACCCGATAATCAAAGCTTAGAAATTAAGATAGGAACTGAGCTTCAGGCTGCACAGGGTGTCCCGTGTATAAATTGTTTCACGCGCTGAGAAGCTTATAGGGACAGAATGGGGATGACGAAAAATGCGGCGCGGGGACGCACTTGGTGTCAATCAGCAACTGCTTTTTATTAAGCAGATATAATCAGTACTTTTATGTAGAAAAAACTCGTGCTACCTAGTTTTTAGGCAGGGCTTGAAGAAATATTGGAGACCACTGTGAGAATGGTACTGATGAGCATTGTTAGATTTCGCTTTAATTCCTTTCCTTCCTTTTGCAGCTGTTGTCCGCACTGTTATGAAACCGACTAATTTCAGCACAAACATAAAAAGTGGCTTTGATCTGCCGACTGTTGTCATTAGCTGCAAGTTGTGCTACAAGTCCTGTTATTTGTATATCCATTCCTTAAGGTAATGCTTCAACAATCTCTTTAAGCACCCAGTAAACGCTTGAACTGAGATGCTCTCGAACTAAGAGTATTAAGTTCCAAGTAGGCTTAGTAGCCGCTGGAGAAGGGCTCGCCCAGCTACCCTTTCTTCGAGGCGGCCCAGTTGCATTAGTATTCTCTGTGAAGAGACAAGACTCTTAGTGACTTATGTCTAAATTTATAAAGTAAAGTAAGCGGTTGAAACCACCTTGGTCATTCTCGAGCCTTGACTTTACAGTCATCATATCTTACGTGCGCGAAGCGCAGGACTCTTTTGCGGCACTGCGTTCGCTCGTACTTGAGAATTTGGAAGCAGAGTATAGCCGCCATCTTAAATGTTTTACTGATGGTTCTGTGGACAAGGTCAGAGGAGCTAGAAGAACGGCTTTCCACATTGCTTCTTTCAATAATTCGTGGTCTGTACGCTTTGCTGAAGTCGCGTCCTCCACAACGGCCGAAAGCGTTGCCATTGAGGTAGCTCTAAACGCATCTCTCGGCCAGCCAGCGCCATACTCAGGCGCTGGACCTTCACCAGAAAGGTAAGGCTCATATGGGCGCCAGCCCATGCGGGACTATCCGGAAACGAAGAGGCACACGTCCTCGCCCGAGATCTTACCCTCCGGACGGGAGAGCACCACGTCGCCTCCGTCGATGGGAAGTGCCTGCTAAACTTCAGAGACATTCTTGAATACTATCGCTGCAATAGACAGATATACGCACCTTCTCAGCCATCGCTGTTCAACATGCAATCAACCTTCTGGCGGCGGCTACAAACTCCCATACCCGATAGTCATGCACTGACGTTTCCCCGACCTTTTCTCCGCCTCCTGCAGACTATGCGGCAAGCCAGCCGATTTCCTTCATGTACTACTCACATGTTCCACATGTCCCACATACCCACATCCTCCCTTCCCAAAGGTGGCAGTTACTTATTGGGAACAGCTCATGTCGGGTTCATCGCTAGAGGATCAACGACTCACAATCACTACTGCCACTAGCTGGCCCTCCAGGGTCTGGCACACCATCTGTAAGGGAGGACCCGTTGCGCGGGCCCCTCCCATATGCCATGAGGGGGCTCTGCCCCCCTACCTGCATTTTAATGCCAAATAAGGTTTACACCACCTTGCTGTTGAGGCAGCTTTACGGAAGCTACTGGCATGTCCGGCTCAACCTTTTGTGATCCTGACCGGTTGTGTATAAATCCGCCCGTCAAAGGTTAAAGCGCAGGTTCCTATAGATGCACTGTGCTTTAGCTCTCTGCGATTGGTGCATGATTTGCACAGCAGGGGCTTTTCGATACGTTTCCAATTAATACCTTCACAAATAGATGCCGTAGCCAACGCGGTGGCGGACAGACTAGCCCGCAAAGTGCTGTGAGAACATCCATCCAAAAGAGCACCTCAAGACACCAAAGTGATCTTCACAGAAGCTGCAATTAGACATTTCAGTTCCCTGTGGAATACACTCCACAGGCTATGCGTGATATCACAGGAATAAAAAGATCCAAAGCCACTTAATTACATCGAAATCGCACGGACTCTGCTCTTACCATGTGCGTGCGTGATAAAACGAGCCTGGCGTCGTCTCCATTCTGTTCCACATGTGCTGTGTGCGGGGATATAGAACATTGCATTATGTTATGTACAGGGTACAGCGTAGAAAGGAGTGTATTGTTCGCTTCCCACAAGGAAGCAGGAGTCTACCCCAGTTCACTTGAGGACATTGTCTCCAGTGGGAAAATCAGTCTTGTATTAAAGAAGGTTTCACGCCTTCTTTTAATTTTTCAACGGGGAACGGATCAGGACTATGGATGTAGACAGCAGGAGTTACTAGAAACTGTTACACGTGATTGTTATTTGCCTCACTTGCGAACACTATTTAATATATAAGTGTCGCTACGGTGAAGAAGTTGCTGGAAGAATCCGCAAGGCTAACCCTACCTGTAGCTAGCAACAACGTCAACCTCAGCCTCCCATAAAATACTTTCGAGACTTTTCGTTCTAGATGCTTCAACGATCTGGATGCTTTCGTAACGACGTCGCCTTGTCGGGATCTTTCGTGGCAGCGTAGAAGCCTCGTTCAAGCAGAAATCCGGCGTCCGACGTTGTCACATGCTGTTGTAAGTTTCACAGAGGCGCTATGCTGTCACATTGTCACAATGATTACGATTAAGTGTCCCCGTAATTTAATTATCCAGTTTATGTTAAAAATTCGCCAATATATTGCTGGCAAAAAGTGAGTACTGTGTTTGAATTGCTAACGATGAGCTACTTTATTTTGGACACACACTAAACATTCATGGCGTCCGTAGTTTGCTGCGTGACAGCTATATAGTATTTGTGGCCGACGCCAATCAGGCACGCCAGGATGGACCCACAAATTCTGAGCGATCAAGCCTTTGTCATCGACTCGTAAAATGATACGAGCTACAGCACTTCCACATTCGAAAAAAAAAAAAAATGCAAGGTCAGTCAAGAAGTACTAAGAGCTCAGGTAAACAATAACAAAAAAGTCAGGAAGCAGAGACTGACGAGATCGGACCACTGAAAATCGGTCTAGTTTAATGCTAACGCTCAATGAACGTCTCACTTCTCGGTGGACACCTCAACCGGACCATGAAAGAAATGATGGAGGGTTCGAGGCTGGTGGTATCTTTCTAGATTTTGCAAAAGCCTTTGACATAGTACCGCACAGGTGTTTACTGCTAAAACTATTCCTAATCGTCGTCGTCGTCTTCGTCTAGCAAGAAATGCAATTGGTACGATGATTGCCTATGACTGTTCTGGCTGATAGACCTCCTCTTGTTAGGCGCACTTTTATTTATACGATGCTAAAGAAAAGCTCGGATATCGAAAATTACGCGCCAGGTGGGTACGAAAAATGATTTTCGGCCAATACAAAGAACAAACAATGCTATGTGGACTAGCGTTGTCAGACCGCTATCGCCAAGACAGAGATGCCTCGTTTTTCCACAGGGCTGCGGGTAGTAAGGCGTGTATATCCTGCGCCTATTTTTGCAATTGAAACATCAGCTTGGTGCGACAACGGTTCGAAGACGACCGAGAACTCAAGACAGCCTTTGTCAAGTGGTTCAATTCCCAGGCGGCAAACTTTTATGCTAGAGGAATTAAATAAGCTGTTGCGGCGTCACGTAGATAAGACGTGGCTACCACCGCGCTACGCCGACCGCTTGAGTTGGTAGCCCAGCTCTCACCCTAGTGTCACGTCAGGTGTGACGTAACGGCGTCACGTGGGTAAGACGTACGTGGCTGCCGCCGCGCTACGCTGAAGGCTCGAAACCTAGAGTAGTTTTGCTTTCGCAATAAAACCCTTCCGAGGTGGCGCAGTGGTTACGGCGCTCGACTACTGTTCCCAAGAACGCTGGATCGAATCCCGGCCTCGGCGGCAGCTTTTCGACGGAGGCGAAAAGCAAGGCGCTCGTGTGCTGTGCGATGTCCATGCGCGTTAAAGAACCCCAGGTGGTCAAATTTTCCGGAGCCCTCTACTACGGCGTCTCTCATAGCCTGAGACGCTTTGGGACGTTAAACCCCACAAACCGAATAATAATAAAAATGATGCCTTTATTTGTGTCCCATAAAGAATGCAAGACACTGATAAATGATGATTGTCTAAAGTCGCAAATAAATGTAAATGCTCGCATTTCACCGGTAGTGCAATCCACACGTTTTCGTTTAATCACGTGCTAACGTCTCGTCAGAGCCTGCATCTTCATGTAAGTACCTATACTCATTTACACAAGCTGTTTGCATCACTAGAAAAGATAAGGGCGCCCAATAAGCGCTACGCGAACAACATGATCGCGTTCCTGCCATTCCTGCACCGTGGGTGATAAGCGCTTCATACTGATTGGCCCAGATCGCCCTCGACTTCGTAGTGCTGTGAAAGCAAGAGCGCAGGTGTCTTTTGTTCACTTGTTGCACACACGTAAAAAACATTGGCACGTCCTCTAATTGAGGAGGTCCCCCGGACAGTTTATACTTCGGGACCTCCTTCTGTAATACTAATAATCCATGTACATGTACCTCACAGTGAAAAATAAAGATAAAGATGAAAGATGAGATTTCTGAAGCGTCTATGGCATGTTAGTGTTGACTTTTCGCCTGCAAATATCTAAACCAAAACTATTTAAATGCGCTTCTGCTCTCTGGAGTGCGCACCAAGCGTATCTCGTCAGCACAGTATAATCGGCTCAAAATCACGTCTCGAGGTTAATTACTTCTGCCGATTCATACGACATCAGTGCTTCCTCGTCTGAAAGACAATTAGGTCTGACAACTACGTACTCTTTCTTTTTTTTATTCGTTTGGCCATCTACCCTATACATCCCCCGCAAGCTCGCATAGCCTGTCGCACAGGCCATCCATACACAAGCTTTTTGTCGACGCCCCTGACTGCCACTTTTAACGCTTGCTTTTTTTTTTTCTTTTTTTTTTTCAACTGACGAATAGCAAGATAGCAAAGTGAGCATCTGCTCAGTTAACCTCCTGCCTTTCCGTTCTTTTGTGTCCCTCTCTTTTTCTAACCGTTTAAGTACAAGACATTCTAATTATTTATTTCGGTAGTCATAACGACGCAAGTTTTGTACTTTCCAGCCATTATGCAATACGCCGCAAATTGTGAGGTGTTTAACAAGGAAGTGATGTAATGCGGTCTGACGTGAGTGATATCATGAAAATTACTTTTAGGATGGAAGCCACGGTAATTGTCTCACTTCTCGGAGGGCACTTGTAGAGCTATGAGGAAATGGAGTAAGGCGGGAATGAGAGGGGTGCCCCCTCCCCCCAGTGAAGGGCTCCGGAATAATGCCGATTTTTAACATGCATTGACATCGCACAACACGTGGACGCCTTTTGAGTTTCGCTTCCATGGAAACTTGGTTGCCGCGCTCTCGGGCTCAACAGCCAAGAGTCCTAACCATTACCTCAACAGCTCAATCGCAACAGGTGTGAAATAGTGAAGGAAAGAGTAAAACAAACCAGAAAAAAAAAATGTCTATAGAAAACTATACGCATCAGCCTATAGCTAGCGTAAACGAGGGCTGGGAGATGGTTTTTGCCTCGTGATGATGTCTACAACGGTCTCACTTCAACGGGAACCTCCTAGCGCGAAGAGGGCAGTTCCGAAAATTAAAGTTGCGTACTGTATGCTTGCGGCCGGGGCCGCTCTCGTTTCAGGTCTTCGTCACCCGCAGCGCCTAGATCGCAGAGCGGCTTCTTGGTCTTGTCTGCACCGACGTCTAGCTTCTAGGGCGCAACTGGCATCCTCGCTATCCCCCGTAGCACTGCTTTCAGCGTCTTTTCTCGGTGCACCGCCGGGTAGAACACGGTTCCGAATTGGAGGCGAACACGGAGGGCCTATATACGTGCTGCGCTGCCGCTGGATCGCTGGTTCTATAGTAACGTTGGGACCGCCTGCATATGTCAACGAGTGTCATCTTTCTCTAGGCATTGGCTTCTTTGCGCCAAGCTGAAAACATGCCAAACTATTTCCCTTTTTCGGCGGACGCCTCAAACGTGCCGTGAACACGGAAGCGAACACTAAACGAACTGTCACAAAATTGAGACGGTACGAAATCTTTTTATTTCTCGGTGGACACATCAATAGCGTGCCAGAGGGTAGACTTGCCGAAGCAGAAATGAGACGGCTTTGAGTGTGGTACGCCTTTCCTGTACTTCATGGTTACATCTCTCAGCGGCGAGTCGACTGCGATATATATATATATATATATATATATATATATATATATATATATATATATATATATATATATATATATATATATATATATATATATATATATATATATATATATATATATATATATATATATATATATATATATATATATATATATACTTTTTTTTTTTTTCGACGGCTCGCAGAGGGAATCTCGCCGTGCACTTTCGCTTCTGGAGTCGCAACGAGGGCTGTAAACGCCTGGCGGCACTGTTGCCAGCGATAACGTCCTCCGTATGCCAGGTTCAGTATCTCTCCATTACTTCCTCCTGCTTCTTCCCTTCTTTTTCCAATCGCCACCGATCTCAGCGCTGTCGACTTTCTTTCTTGGCCGCTTCGCTCGCTGACCTAAGACGGATTTCATCTACGCGAGACTTCCACGCGAGAACTGCCCCGTATAACTGCTCACGCGTTCAATGACGCTGCAACAGAAAGCTTCTGATTTTAAACGGACTCTTCTACGATGCTCGGCAGCACGTTCTCGTGGCACAATAATTAAAACCAAAAACAACTCTTAGTCCGATTACGATACTCGGTAATCGTAAATGCGGCGCCTGCTCAGAAGCAGCTCACATACAGCTGTTAAAGCTGCCGAAGCAGAGGCTCAGCACCTCAGCCGTCGAGGTCCAGCTGGGAGAGCCGCTTCGCTGCCTCAATAAGCGTAGGTATGGACAAATAGCAACAAGACTTCCTCACGAAATCGCAGAAATCTTTCTTCTTTATGCTTTCGTCCTTCATGCCATATTAAATGTGCACTCTGTTAAACTGATATCCGTCCCGACTCCCTTGCCACCTGATATGTAGGGAGACGAGAACTTCATTAAGCGCACTGCCACATTTTTTCTCGCCTACTCTGTCAACTTGTATGCGATGGAAATAAAACATATGCATATATTGTTATCCACAGCAACCGCGCTGCAGTAAATCGCGACGTGAGGTGAGAGCAAAGAGAAATAGGCAAGGCAGAGAGTGACGCCGTAGCAGACAGATCCGCAATAATTCCAACGATTGACATTGCATAGCATAGATCTCTGGACATGTAACCTACTCCTTTCCTTGGCGCACTTTCTCTCCTTTTTCTCCTTTTTCCTGTAGCCTACTGTGCATCGCCTAGTTAACCTCCCTGCCTTTCTATTCTATTTCTCTCTCTCTCTCTCTCTCTCTCTCTCTCTCTCTCTCTCTCTCTCTCTCTCTCTCTCTCTCTCTCTCTCTCTCTCTCTCTCTCTCTCTCTCTCTCTCTCTCTCGTAATTTGCTTCTATCTATGCATTGTAATAACCCATTACCAATGATTGCAGTAGCGCTGTGAGATCTTACAAAGGGACACTGAGGAGAAAAAGCACCTTATTTGCAGATATCACTGGAAAAGATTTTAGAAGCTAGAAAATATGAAATATACATAACACAAGCGCCGCTATTACTGATTAATTTCGCGAGCGAAATCCGTGTGTCGAACCTTCTTTGTCGAGTCAGATTTTTAGCGCCGATCCCGGAAGCTACGGTATACACTGCCGTTTACTTAAGAACAGTGATAATCGATCCTTTTCGACAAGGACGTCAAGAGATTGAATCGAGCGGCGGGAAAATTTTAATAATCAATTTTCTCACCGAAAAATTAATGTTTTCTCGTCGGAAAGACGTCAGCATAGCAAAAGAGCCAAGAGAATCTACTTTCATTGACAACGAACGATAAATGAATAAAGTTGATCGTGCTATGTGATTTCAACAAGCCGTGGCAGCAATTTTTGTAGTATTTTTTATTTACTATATCTTAGAAGCTGCTAGGTTAAAGCTGGTAATAACAAAATACTTGGAATTTCCCCACATGTTTGGTGGGGGTGCTTGCTTTACGTCCTTGACGATGCGTTCTTATTGTCTTTAGTCGGCCTTATTTTTGTTAGTGTTGCTGACGTTGCACACAAGTAATTGTTCGCTCTTACTTCGGTTCGGCCGTTGTCGGCTCTTTGACGCAGAGACGTTCATGGCTTCACGCCTTCCATGAAGACTGCGGCCTCTTCCCAGAAACGTGCATTGTCTTACCTTGATGTGCGAGCAGGCTGCGTATGAAGGATCGGGGCATGTTCCACGAACATACAAGGCAGATGACCGGAGCGAGGCGAAAGAGCAACTGTTTATTTTGAGAAACAAAATATTTTTCTTTCTTTTTCTTTTCTTGTCATGTTTGCTCGGCGCCTAAAAGGGGTAGACATACGCATTCACATGCCCAGGCATCAGTCGTGGCGGCGTCAGGGCGACGGCTGCCGCCCTGTAAATTTATTTATATATTTTGCCATTCTGCGACGACGTATGAAGCTATGGAAAGAGACCAAAAAGCCCGAACAATTCGTGTCCCCTAGCAGAATGTGACGTCTTGCGAAAACACAAAAGCAAAAAGAAAAAAAAACGCTAAATAAGAAATGGCAGCTACAAATTTTAGAGTCTAAATATTATTTCAGTGGCAGAGTAAGAGTAAGGCCAAGAATAGGGCTATAAATAATCACAATCCTACGCTGTGACATGAAGTTTGTGTAGCCCTCATATCTACCTAGAATTGCAGAAAGATCTAAAAATATGAGGTGAACATACTCTGTTTTTGTTTACATTTAGTTGCCATGTCGGCGCCTAGTGACGTTCTTTAGCTCGTTTGAAAACTGATAAAAGCGGACAAACGTTAGACAACGCCGGGAATCACGTATCAAGGAGGAAATCTCCTGGTAAAGAGGAAATATCCTGGTAAATATTTGACTGTCATGCAGTTAGTACGCAAACACTTTAAAAGAAGTTTGCTTTTTGTGTGTGTGTGTGTGGGGGGGGGGGGGGGGGCTAATTGTTATTTGTGTACAGAGCGGTGTGCCGGCAAAGGAGCATGATAGCACTGGTAGCGATGCAGCGCACTGTGGCAGAAAAAAGCTTGGTCACTTTGTACGAGAGCAGTAAAATTCTGACAGTGACTCGAAGACACAACTGGGGTAATAACATGCACGCTGAGGGCGTCACCTTTCAGTTTACCATTTTTAATGCGTTAACATTATAGCATTCAATACCGCTAAAACATGTCCGGCATTGCGTAGCCTCCAAGGATAGGAGGTAAAGTGAAGAGAGAAAATCTCTCTCTCTCTCTCACTCTTCTCGCATTAAAAGAGAAGATGGTGAGGTAAGATGGAAGAGGGAGAGATGTTGGGATCGACACCAGCTGATGCGAGAGGAAAACTGCGGTTACCAAATAGAGCTGAGGATCGGGGTAATCACGAGGGGTACGACGTGTCGCAAAGAGCTCGAAGGATTAGATTACACCGTCCGTTCTCATAGCTTGAACTAGGCTGCTCTGCCCCTGCCAAACACTAGTGCTAACGCAAACTCCATGGCACTAATCGCATATTGATCATCTGTGAACTGTTTAGTGCGTAAGATCCCCTAGATGCAAAAGTTGATATCAAGGATGTGCATAAGTTTTGCCTTCATTTGGCGTTGCGAAGGCGCACAGTAGGAACTGTATGGAGGAACTATAAATTAAAGCAGCGTTGTATCATGTCCACCTAGGGTTTACCAAGATGGTTCATGTTCACCATGGTGTACATGATATTTGACTCTGACCTTTGGGTCGTTGTCGGCTATGCGTGGGGGTGCTTCATTCGCATCGCGTGATGTAACGTCATGGTTAGTGTCTATATAAGGCGTAAGCAAAGCTCACGTTCGGTAAAACAAATGGTTCAGCCATAGTTCAGCCATGCCTAACGTTTTTCCCTACATGTGGCAGAGTTTGATCGGATTTGGGAAGTCTAAGATAAAATGAGATATCGTCGACTTGAGACAGCGCGTAGCATTGTTGCACAACAGCGCAGTGGTTTACGCGGAGGTGACGCTGTTATGAAATATAGGCAAGAAATAATGTGAGGGATTAAAAAAGGCAGCTTTAGACGAAACATAATGGAGAGCCAAAAATACAACCACGCCTAGCTGACCAGGCTCACACTTAAACACTTACTAACTTCATTTATACAATTATATCCACTACTATATGGATGTCTTCATGTGTCACTGCAGACACGAGCTTGAGTGAGGCGTGTCGATGGCCATTCTCGTCTTACAGCCGTACAGTCGGGATCGATTTGAGGTGATCGCTCGAGCATCGACCAGCCGGTCCTTCAAGCTGCGGCCGATTTCGGAACTGCATAGCTCTGTCCTCTTCCCTTAGTTGGCTTTTCCGGGCCGCAACCGTCACCCCCATCAGTAACTCTCCCCATTTTTTTCTGTGTTCGTTTCCCTTTCATGGTTATCATATGTGGGTCCGCTGGCTCATATCTCAGCTAACAACGACGCCTATGTGCGCAAGCTTATAAGGTGATTAGATTGAATTTAAAGGTTATATCGCGAAGGGTGACGAATCTTTAAAACAGCGTCTTTGCGTAGTGCGTTTTTACCGCACAAAGGCTGAATCGTGATGGCTTCCCTGTGCCTTTGGGTGTTCAGTGAAGCACTACTATCCTATCGCCAAACATATTATATGGGCTCCGCTTTATCTCTCTTGTATAGCCTTCATTTTCCCTTGTTATGCGGGCAACCGGGGAGTGTTAAAAAAAAAAACAAAGAAAAAAAAAACAAGGAAAAGTTGCGCATCGATAGAAAAGTATGACTGCTGCTCGAGGAACTACAAAAGAGAGATGTCAGCTACACTGACGTTTCCTTCGCCACGAAGGTGATGACGTAACACAGCGATGCTCTTGTTTAGGTCGCTGCTCGAGCGATCACCTTCGCGACTCTACTCTGGTAATATTGTTCGTCACGTCTGTCCATAGCCAACATCTTTCATAATATCTGCGATCCTCTTGGTCATTTGCCTACCCATAGTGGCAGCCTGCTTTTGAAATCATGAGACCATTGCATTCTAAACATCTCGCTGCAGTGCGAACCTTATTTGGTATCCACTGCCAGTAAAAGAAACTCCGTAGTGCAGAATTATAAGAGAGAAATCGCGTGCCGCTAAACTAGCCATGAAAACAGTTTGGAACTAATAAAGAACACAGTACTTAAACTTGTTACGAAAAGTCTCACGACCATCTTTGTGAATTGCGACAAGAGGCTTAGGAGGCTTGAAATCATGCTCAATTCATAGACTATCCGTGCCTCTTCCTTAAAAAACTAAAAAAAAAAAAGACGAAGTGCAGATATACGTGAAACACCCGCTAAAAGCTTGATGCAACTTGTACAGAAATGTTTTGCCCCCGATGGTCAACCGAGGCATCTCTGTGCTACCAAACAACCTGCCCAAGTGCCTAAGCAAATGCCCTACATACAGGTTTTTCTACCAGAGAAAGATCTAGGCAGCGCCAACTTTTGTATTGGTGACAGTTTCGTGTCTCCACCATGTTCTTTCTACCGCTGCGAACCGGCAATAATTAGCACCCTAGCGCTATAGTATGGTTTTTGGGACAGCCCAATAATAAGTGTACTTCAGGACTGAAAAGCGTGGAGTAGACACTTCCTACTGGATGAATTAAAAGCCACCACCGTGCAAGCAAGTTAGAGGGGAAAAAATATGACAGACACGCAATGAACTTCTCGCTGCTTACTGACAAACCTACCCGAGGGCCTATTTTCTTTTGCTTCCAACCCTACCTGAATAACATGAATAACCTACCACCAACCTGTATACATGGCTACGCGCTTTCAGAACGAGCCTTAGGCTTTATACAGGTAAACTTGGAACTAGAAGTTTATCAACGTAATACGAGTGTGAACTCAAAAGTCGTCGAAAAGGTTACGTGCTTTCCTCCGTGAGAGAAAGTATCCGCTGTTTACCAGACCAATTTAAAACAAGAATTTCAACGCCTCTGCTTGTTTGCTATAGTCACATATTAAAATATACTTCTGTTTACTATTCAGCGGAGTAACAAGCATGCCGTGGACGGCTGCCCATATTCGTAAACTACTTTTTTTTTTATTTTTAGGTTGCACCCTACTATATGGCACTAAAAGGCATTCCTGCATTAAAAAGAAAGAAGATAGCATTGTTTGGCAGAAGCCGAACTTATGAGGCACAACGCGAGTACGGCGAAGTTCTGATTACCGGAGTGCATTTTTATCAGTTTATGGCAAAGAGACTGCCCTTCCAGGGTCGTCCATGCTTAGTTTGGACACTGTAGCTGCCTTCAAAGCGCCGTTGCATATAACCGCGCATTGAAGCAGACTGACAGGCCATGCGCAGCACTGCCTCCAGTTTGAGCTGAGTTGAGTGAAACTAAATGCCTACATGTTGCGCCGATGCGCCCGGGTGCCGCGGCACAACATGTAGGCTCCCTAGTAAAACTTTATTTGTCCACCGACGTAAGAGGCCGCTTACATTCCATGCCCCTCTGTGCTGACATTCTTTTGCTGCCATAAGCGGCCGCGTCGGACGTAATCGCATTCTGAAGACCGCCACAGTGTTCCGACTAAGTGTGGACGACCCTGTATATTTAAAGGAGCACATTGTTTTTGTATAGAATAACAGTGGGCTGTTCCGTACATAAAAACAGCATATATTTTATAGATGTGTTTGGAAACATTAAGTGATACTTTTTAATCAGTCACTTTCACATTTATGCTCGGGCTACTGATGCCTGCATTGAAGATATTGCAACGCCCTGCTGATTGCTAATTAAAGTCACTGTTTATTAAATTGGCCACGCTGCAGTCTCGTCCTTAACAGACTCAGTCCACAAGCAACCCAGACGATGGTGTCATTATCATCGTCATTACAAAGAAATGCTAACATGCCGAAGTAGTCAACAGATTTCTCCCTAGGACATTTCCTATATGGAAGATATTCACAGCTGGTAGTATTGAATGCCAAAGGTGCTGATTTATTATAAAATGGTGCTGAAATTTATTTATTATATTGTTCGGTTACGAGATAATTTCAACTCTTGCACTGAGACCATTGCTCTATGATATTGCTTTTTCTTGATACCGCATTCGTAGCACAAGTCGCTTTTGCTGACAGCTGGTTTGTCATTGGCTTAGCACTAATAAATAAATAAATAAATAAATAAATAAATAAATAAATAAATAAATAAATAAATAAATAAATAAATAAATAAATAAATAAATAAATAAATAAATAAATAAATAAATAAATAAATAAATAAATAAATAAATAAATAAATAAATAAATAAATAAATAAATAAATAAATACCTTGACAGCATGATTGGGGAGCCTCCTCTGCCCTAGACAGGCTGCGCTCATCGACCTTACGTCCAGTTCTGCATTCATCGATTACACTGCGTGTTTTCTTTTTGGCGAGCAGAGCCCAAGAATCTATAGTAGCCGCATGCTTTAATTATTTGGCCTCTGTAGCTTCAGGCTCCGCCATCAGGTGCACCGGCTCTAAGGTAAAAAAAAAAAAGCAGAAAAAAATGATTTCGCATAATTTTTTGGGACAAAGAAAAAAATCGCGTTGATGCATTCGGTCCAAAGTGTTAGCTTTGAAGGGGATAAGTAGATAAGTACCAATGATTTTAATGCAGTGTCTTTTCATCTTAAGCTGACATCTTCATTCCCTAGATCTCGGAATGGCCCTCCTGAAGCACCGTAACATGATGTGACAATGCCAGGTTGCTTTAGATATATTACGATTCAAATCTCTGGCCGCACTCAAAGCAGGCTGTGCAGGACAGGATTTGTCGCAAGAGAATCTCCTGCAGCACATATTTCACGCAGGGGGCCAGTTTATCAGGACACACTGTATCTCGCGACGACTCAGCGGTTGGGCGTCGCGGCAACAACCTTCTTTTGTGTCCACTAGTACCCGCTCCGCGACTCGAAAGGAGCCATGGCGCTGATGGAGTCCGCGGTCGAGGCCGGCTGCCGGGCGACGGCGGCCATGGCGAGCTGCCTCTGGGCTTGCTGACACTGGGCAAGGGACGGGATGGAGTTTTTCTTGGGGCGGCCTTTGGGCTTCGTCGGCGGCACTGCGCAGCCACCTTGCATCACCTGCACACCACACATGATTGACCACGCAGAAGAAGAGGCCATCTGACGACGTCCTTATAGATATTTAAACGGACAAAACCACACGCTGTCCTCTGTTCTCTAATAGGTTATTCATAGGATTTTTATGTGGTTTAGATAGGTTATTTGTAAGATGTCTGTAGACTGCGGTCATGCCATGAAATCTTGATGCGCACTTGATGCCATGTGTCCTCACCAATTCTTATCAGGCTGGCTTTGTGACAATAAAACAGCATGCTAACAGGAGCGAGACATGTCTCGACACGTCCACATATAAGAATCATATACAACACACCGATACCGCATTAAAAATGAGAAGAAATATTAGTGGTGCGACTAATTTTGAAGCAACTATTCCAAGACATGAACCCTCTTGGTTTAAAGTATAATCAAGCAATCAGGCTTGTTTTTTAGTCATGTAGCGGAGCACTCCCTCTGCACGCCTGAAAAGCAAATCCCGTTGCCTGATTCCTTCTAGCAAAGACGCTACGACAGCAGCAATATTGCGTCTTTTTCGTGCCGGATGCTCTTTACTCATTATCCGCTCCCGTCTTGGTCCAGCAATATCTGCTAACGAAAAAGAATCGACTGCCAAAGGTCTGCCAGTGGATACCTTATCACTGGGACATTGACATACACAGATGATTCCTTCCGACAACACGGGCCTTAAGCATTGCTCTCGTGTTCAAGCACTTGGATGTATGCCTACACAGATTATGGATTACACAATTGTTGATTTCCAGATACGTCTTTACGTGTATGTTGGAAGTGATATGCGTGGAAGTTTCATAAGATAAGGTAAGGGCAAAGTGCGTCCTCTGCGTGTACAGTCAATGGGGCAGAGAGAAAACGGTGCAGATGAGTGGTAAGAGGTATACGCTGCAGCATTATTTCTTCAGTTGAGGTCGTAGGATTTTGTTTTTCGGTCTCCAAATGTTTTGAAGCCTGGCAAAGATTCATCTTTAAGCAATGTTTTGATGATGATTATTATTATTATTATTATTATTATTATTATTATTATTATTATTATTATTATTATTATTATTATTATTATTATTATTATTATTATTATTATTATTATTATTATTATATTATTATTATTATTATTATTATTATTATTATTATTATTATTATTATTATTATTATTATTATTATTATTATTATTATTATTATTATTATTATTATTATGATAGTCGGAGTAAGGCTGTCGCGTGCAAAACTGTCTCCTGCTCTCTGTCCTTGATCTGTAATAAGGCATCAGCATTGTAGAGCGCATAAACAAAAAATTACAAGGGTTCAACGCTGCTGAAACCAATATTGAGCGAAAACATTAGCTGCGGGTGACCGAGCGTTCTTCTTCTCTTTTTCTTCTTCCGCAGTCCACATATAAAGTCCCGCTTTAACCAACCCATATGAACGTGCCTTAGTGGCCTATAGGGGTAACGTGAATGCTAGGGTCCTAGCCGGCTGATTCTGACATAATCGTCCCATGTGAAACGAGAGAGCCAAGTTGGCAGCTCCTGCCAGCCCGTGTGTCACGTGGGGTGCGACGTCACAGCGTCAGGTGGGTAAGACTGCGGCCGGGTCACGCGAAGGCTTGAAAGTGCGAGTAGTATTGCTTTCACAATAAAATAATTAATACGTTATGTAACAAGAGAACGTCGACGAGGTTGTAGTAAACTGCAGGCTGTCAATGCGTTTTTGTGGAATCGATGCTAGTCCAAAAAACTTTTAACAGGTGAAAAAACCTATTTTCCGTTGCATAACAATGAAAATTTATCAAGGGCTGGGTGCGGAGTTCGATGTTGCGTAGCACCTTTTCTCCAGCTAAATTAATAAAAAAGATGACTCCAAAAAATACAGTGCAGAATGAGAGCGTTAAAGAGAGCACCACCAGTGCGAACCGTGTAGTGGCGAGACATCGTGGTTGGATCTTGATGCTACGTACCACTTCACCACACCCGTTCTTTTTCTGCAACAGGACGTTTATTTTCGTGTAGGACTCGAAGAAGCTGTACACAGCGATACATGGGCAGACGATACATTGACCCACTCCCACATCTTCTCGTTTCCCCACCCCAGGGTGCCTTTTTCTCTTTCTTTCGTTGGAGAGGGAGGCAAGCTCGGATCAGCAGTTATCCTGCTCTGCACTCTGAAACTTTTGAGGAGATCAAGGCAAGGGCGAGCGCCAGCAGTGGCAGCCAGTGCTCCAACGAACCATCCCCCCCCCCTCCCCCCATCCCCCCTATACCTACACTAACGACTCCAGTGCAGCAGAACTACAATGTCTCCAATGGAGTTTGCTACATTGGTGTAGGTAAGAAAAAAAAATGAAGCTATACTGTCATGAGCAGCGTTTCCTGCTTAAATTAAGGCTAGTGCTTGGCTGGAGTTTCTTACACGCTTGCCTTTCTTAAGAGAGCGTCTAATCTTGAGCAGCATGTAAAGGCTCAAATGACTTCAGCCAAGGAAAGAAAAAATGTAAATGTTATCTATCCTCGTCAAAGTATCCAAGTTGCCCATGAGCGCAAATGCTTTGTCACTTGAAGGCGTATATACGCCGGCGGACACATATTTCTAAGATTTTGTTATAGCTGTGACCCACTTATGCATTGGTTTTAGCGTTTTGTGACTAACTCTTTAGCAAGAGTGAAAAGATGTAGATAAACAACAAAAAAGAGCATTGCTCAGGTGCTCAGTGAAACGAAAAGTAATTGAAACTTGGTTTGGTTTGGTTTTGGGGTTTAACGTCCCAAAACGACTCGGGCTATGAGAGACGCCGTAGAGGAGGACTCCGGAAATTTCGACCACCTGCAGTTCGTGCTTTGGATCGCACCTCTAGTGAATGGGCCTTGGTGGTGGTGGTGTTGTTATAGCTGCCCTCAAGGGATAAATGGCGCATACACATGGAGGTAAACTGGCCAAAACACAGGTGACGACTTGCATATTCTGTGTTCGCCAATCACCTATTAACGACGAGGGCTTGTTCTGTAGGAATATCACGACGCGCTCGTTTATGTATAGGGATGCTGCTATTGCATATATTTAGTTTTCTTTATGAAAGCTTCCAATCCAACAGACCAGATTGAATTGGCCGAGATATCAAAGCTAATCAATAAGCGCAAGGTGGCCGATATAAGGAAGTATAACATGGAGCAAATTGAGCATGCTGTAAAGAACGGGGGAAGGCTTAAAGCGGTAAAGAAGAAATTGGGCATAGGCAAAAACCAGATGTAAGCGATAAGGGACAAGGCTGGCAATGTCATCACTAATATGGACAAGATAGTCAAAGTAGCCGAGGAGTTCTATACAGATCTCTACAGTAGCCAAAGTAGTCAGGACCGTAATGAGATTGGCGGTAGGGAAAAACAGTCAGACGTTCCACCAGTGATGAAGGACGAGGTCAAGAAAGCACTAGAAACTATGAAAAGGGGGAAATCAGCTGGAGAGGATCAGATAACTACAGATTTGCTGAAGGACGGGGGGATATCGTGCTAGAAAAACTGGCCACCCTGTATACGCAGTGCCTGGTATCATCGACGGTACCGTAACCATGGAAGAATGCAAACATTATCCTCATTCACAAGAAAGGGGACTCTAAGGACCTTAAAAATTACAGACCAATCAGCTTACTGTCTGTTACGTACAAGGTATTCACTAAGGTAATCGCTAATAGAATCAGGACAATCTTAGACTGCAATCAAGCAAAGGATCAAGCAGGGTTTCGGAAACGGTACTCTACCATCGATCATATCCATACCATCAATCAGGTGATAGAAAATTGCTCGGAATATAACCAGCCCTTATACATAGCATTCATTGATTACGAAAAAGCATTTGACTCAGTTGAAACCTCGGCGGTGATGCAGGCATTGCGAAATCAGGGGGTAGAAGAGCCGTACGTGAAAGTGCTGGAAGATTTGTATAGTGGCTGCACAGCAACCATAGTTCTGCATAAAGAAAGTAACAAAATTCCCATAAAGAAAGGTGTTAGGCAAGGAGACACAATTTCCCCAGTACTATTCACAGCTTGTTTAGAGGAAGTATTCAGAGACTTGGAATGGGAGCAGTTAGGGATAACGGTAGATGGAGAATACCTCAGTAATCTGCGATTTGCTGATGACATTGCCTTGCTAAGCAACTCGGGGGATGAACTGCAAATAATGATTGATGACCTAGACAGAAAAAGTAGAAAGGTAGGCTTGAAAATCAATATGCAGAAGACTAAGGTAATGTTCAACAGCCTCGGGAAGGAACAGCAGTTTACATTAGGTAGCGAAATACTGGAAGTAGTAGGCGAATATGTCTACTTAGGACAGGTAGTAACCGCAGATCCGGACCATGAAAAGGAAATAACAAGAAGAATAAGATTGGGATGGAGTGCATTTGGCAAGCACTCGCAGATTATGACTAGCAGCTTACCGGTATCGCTCAAAAGGAAAGTATACAACAGTTGCATCTTGCCTGTACTCCCCTATAGGGCTGAAACGTGGAGGCTAACCAAGAGAGTTCTACTTAAATTGAAGACAACCCAGAGGGCTATGGAACGAAAAATGGTAGGGGTAACATTAAGGGATAGAAAGCGTGCAGAGTGGGTCAGAGAAATAACTCAAGTTACCGACATTCTAGTGGAAATTAAGAAGAAATGGACATGGGCAGGACATGTAGTGCGAAGAGAGGATAACCGATGGTCGCTGAGGGTAACAAATTGGATTCCAAGGGAAGGAAAGCGTAGCAAGGGGCGGCAGAAAGTTAGGTGGGCAGATGAGATCAAGAAGTTCGCAGGGGTCACGTGGATGCAGCTAGCACAGAACCGGGTTAAGTAGAGAAATATGAGAGAGGCCTTCGCCCTGCAGTGGGTATAATCAGGCTGATGATGATGATGATGATGATGATGATGATGATGATGATGATGATGACTGTCTTCAAGTGCAGATGTCAGTTGATTGCCTGGTCAGATGTCATCTCGTAGTCTAACCGCAGCTTCTTCCCTATTCGGCAACAAGAGCACCCACACCATTTTTTTATGAAGATGTGAAAGTTGCAGCTTTGTATAGTCACTAGTAAATCACGTATGTGGAGGATTTTGGGGATCATTGTGGTTGAATAAATGCTCATTGTTACGCTACATCCCTGTCTATTGTGCATTACTCATTTATGGTATTTATTGATTATTTACCACTTAATGGGATCATGCTAGCTCACTCTTTTCCATTTCTCATTGATGTTACTCTTCTTGCCTTCTGTACTGAGCTCTCCTCTTTGTGTAATGCGCACTGTAGATGTGTTCTGTTTCGTTTTGTCGACCATTTTGTCGTCAGCTCCAGTAACATCTTCCCCTACGTGAAAAAGAGAGCGGCTTTCAAGTACTTTCCTCTCCTTCTACGTTAATTTACATAAAGAGGCTAAAAGAAGGCTGCTGTCCTGAAATATATTTGTCTTTATTATCTTTCCTTTCTTTTTTTTTTTTGTTTTTTGGTCTTGTTGCCGGCGAAAAACAAAACGCCATGGGCGACGAATCTGTATATCGCAACGGGTGCCCAAAGCTCTCCATCTTTTAAGCAACTGCGAATCATTCGCTTAATGCTAGCCGCCGCCGTCCTTGGAGCACCGACAGCGTGGGAGGAAATTCCGTCACGCTTTCGCCTTCACGTGCCGATTTCGATGTAAATTTTTCCATTTGACCCGTGACCGTCCTTTGACTCGTCCTCAGTTGCCATCAGGGTCACTTCCTCGAGCGCATAAGCTGTCTAAAAGGTTGAGCGTCATCCGCTAAAAAAACAGCCGTGCTGACGCCTCAGCTTTGTCGAGCGCACGCTTTGAGGGGGAGAGATGCGTGGCAAGGGTTCGTCGGGCTATCATCTCCGCGGCGACGAAGAACGCAATTATGCGAAGTCTCGGAGCTATGTAAGCGGCGTCGAAACGGAGCTTCGTGTTGACTAAGCAGGGTGAGGCTTGTTCGCGCATACGTGAGCCAGACCTCAAACGTGGTCTCAGAAAATAAAAAAGATAATAATAAAAAAAGAAAACCGCCGACTCTTTTGTGCAGGGACGCGGGCACGCGCTCTGCTTGGCTAATAGAGCGGTCGTACCACGCACGCCCAGACCCGACTCTCGGCTGATTTCCCGCTTGTAAACAAACCAGCCAAGGGAAACGCGGAAATTCGCGGTTCTTACCCGCCGCGCTGTTGTGTGCGGCGGGAACCCTCCGTATAGCTCTTGCGTAAATCTCATCGCGTATAGTTCCTAGAGGCAGTAAGTACTACGTGGCCTCTGCGCCTCGATGTGTGCAATGATACACCCTATAGAAGCATATGACTCAGCGTGCATGGTTTACGCGTGTTTTCTCTCCTGACGTTTGCTCATTCCGTGCGGGCTGGGGTATCCCCCTGTGTTGCTGTTTTCCAGCGGGCTTGCACTAGGAGTTTCGCTGATAGGCTCGTCTTATTTTTTGCTTGTGTTCGCAATTTACAGAGGCGTAGGGGTGCAAGAAGCAAGGAAGTCGCTGACCTATGCAATAGCATGCGCACGTGGTCGAATGGTTTTTTAAGAGACATTACAGAGCGCCGAACGCTTATGGGCGGCGATTTATGCGGTTTGCATATAAACACAGGTATGCAGGGTGTGGTTGAGTCGGGAGAACCCTGCTCCGCCGATATTTGTTTTTGATATACTCTTCATAGCCAAATAACTAATAAAGAAGCCTGTGCCGAAGATCCCTGCGTGCGTACGAAGCCGGGAAAGGGTGGGTGGAGCTATGGAGGGGGGGGGGGGGGGGGCAGGACTGTATGAGTTTACAATGAACTCATTCCCTTAGCTAGAACGGCTAATTGGGCTAGAAGTTATAGATTCAATTCCTTGGTGAATTCTACGAGTGCTTATTTCAGGACATCTTTAGTATATCTTCTGTTTGCAAGTGTAGATATATATTGTCCCATTGGCTGGACTGTAACCTGTTTGTTTTGTTCTATAACTGCTGTAACTTCTTCTATAACTGGACTGTAACTGCTTGCTTTGTTCTATTATACCAGATGGAAAGGATTGCACTGATTTCACCTTTACCAAGTCCGCAAAATATTCTATTTTATCGTACGCAAGTCAGCTACACCAGCGCGCCAGCATTACTATATTCACCAAGACTGCAAGCTCGAACTGGACGAAACGATATTTTAAGCGCACTTTAGAGTAATATTTTTTTTTAATTGTGCGTTTACGTTGTAAACATACCGCTCGAGCACTATGCGAAATAGGAATATAGGGCGCGAACGGAAACATGTGACACTGAAACACCTTGCGCCAATGCAAACCACGCAAACTACAGAGATAGAGAGAACGGGCACGCACCGATGGCAACTGTGAGCTATGCCCAATTATTTTACCCTGCTCATAAGCGAAGAATGCGCACATATCTAAGACAAAAATGACGTCAAGCCGAGAAGGTTTGCTGAAAAAAATCTACAAAGAAGAGTATTCTATACCTATTATTGAAATTTAAGTTTCTGAGAAGAATACATGTTGCCTTATTAGCGGCGTCCTTGGAAGTGTTTTGGAAGCGATTTCGTTGAAGCTATGGTTTGAAAGCTATAAAAAGTTATAACACTTAATCTGTGCCTTTAAAGGTATATGACGCGATAGCCTAGAGCCGATCACCGACATACAAAAACCCCGCTTTAACCAAGTCGTACGAATGTGCCTGTGTGACCTAGGAGAATAACTTGCCTGAATCGGCCTCCATGGGCACTGGAAGGTTGATCCTTATTCCAACTTCTCACCTGAAATGAACAACTTGAGACGGCAGCCCCTCCCAACTTTCTGACGTCATGTGGTATCGTTAAGTCGGGCAAACTATCCAAGAATCAGTGCTCGGCCATGCCACCTGCCAGTGCCACGCCCGTGATATCTGCTCATAATGCCGATGCAGACAACGCCACGCCGGATTTTCTGGGCAATGAGGCCCGTAAACGTTATCGCGTTAAAGTGACATGCCTTATAAAGGGGGCAAGCTAACCGCTGTTAAGCGCAGAGCTACAGCCACGTTAAATTGCTTCGAACGGAGAGCACGCGAACGAACGCTGAAGTTGTCAGGACCCAGGGATCCGCGTATTAACGCGGCGCAGGTGAATCCCCCTCCCCGCGTTAAAGAAATCCCGCACAAATGTCTGGAGGCGCCAGCCACTCTAGATGCACCAACGCATTCATGACGCATGCAAGCGGAACGATATGTCGCGCTTTGATCTTTGATGCAAAGTTCTTTTTTATTTTTATTCGACTGCCAACTCTGCGATCTTTGAATTCAGCATGCACCGTTTTCACTAAACTCGAAGCAGTGACGGCGTCAGCCGCGCCGGGCGACTGCCTACCTGGGAACCTCTCGTTACGGCCTACTAACCTCAGACGTAGATCATTCCCCTTAGTTGTTCCCGCCGGGGCTATAGTATGAGTATTTATGCAAAGAAGAGTATAGGCGGAGACGAAGCATCATCGAAAGCTGTCGTTCCTTTTGGCGCGAAAACACTCTCAGTGTCGCACTGAGAAACTTTTAGTGACTGTCATAGCCTCGGAGAGTGAAGCCGGCACCCTTCAGTAACACCGTCCGCCAGTCACCCTTCCCGCCCTCGATCCACCTCCTCACTCACGTTCGCCCACCCTCACCTTGGAGGAGTGCCAAACATCACCTGCAATCATCTATTACCAAACTCAAGCTTCACCGACCACCATCCACATAGCGAAATGAAAGAGCGATGGGAAAAAAAGTCAATTTCAGACACTCCGTGGAGAAGTCAGCTGTTCACCAGACTCACCACTCACTAATTTAACCACACTCTGTGTAAAAATAAAGGGCCACTTGCCCATCGCCACAGACGACACACCTCCCCACGCCAGCAATATCCAGATGCGCCGTCCACCTTCACAAAAAGTTTGCAAAAAATCCTTACCGGGTTAGAGCAAATCATCCATTGTGAAAGTGTCGAAGCAACCATCGAGTTTAAATCCAACTGCACTCGCAAAATTTTTGTGGTAAATGTCTCCGAACATATATTAATTTTTCACTCCAAGTTTTGTTCTATCTTTAACTCTATACAAAGCATTGTCCGAGTGCTGCAATTTTTTTCACTGTCTCTTTATCTTCACTTATCTACCTCCGCGCTAGGTGTTAATATAGTAACTAGTTCGAAATTGCGGAAAGTGACAAGCTACGATAGCCAGCCAACCGCACGGCACTTAACCGCACATTTTAGAGAGGTAGCTCTATTCCTCCAGTTACAAACTTGGGGAGCCCTTGGTTACGTCCGTGTGACCTTGAAGCGAAGCCAAGGTCAAACTTGTATTGAGCCTGTTTAGTGACAACTCTCGTCCGGTGTATTATGCTATGGTAAGTGAATGCGTGACGACATGACTGCTTGACCTTGACTATTGGCTTTTGACCTTGAAAGGTGACTGATTCTCAGTAACGTCGAAGATCAGGTGACGGGCGCGCGATGGCGTCAGCTAACACGGGTATAAGCAAAACCAAGTAAAACAAAGCTAACTCTCGTCAAACTTGGTTCAACCGCGTTTAACCACTGCTAATCTTTTGTCGTCGCTGCTAATACTGATTAATTTTATTAATTTATTTATTGTGGAGGCACTCATGGAAACGGTTTTCTCTGGACGTGTGCAGAGAAGCTGACCAACGGTGCCATTTAGTTCGCTTGAGAAACACGATCGAAAAGCATGCTGTATCGCCTTCGAATTCGTACCGACTGGCAATGTGTCCTACAAGCATCATACGGGAACTGTAGAATTAAATAGCGCCAGGTGGTCGAAATTTCCGGAGACCTCCGTTACGGCGTCTCTCATAGACTAAATCGCTTTAGGATGTTAAACCCTTTAAAATCAAACAAATATTTGCACGTTCGTAGCAGCAAAACTTTTACGAGCTTGTGATGCAATTACTTTAAAAAGTGTTCTATTTTTCATAGAGTGAAGAAATAGTGATTTTTCGCTGGAAAGCACCCTTATACCTCACTATGTTCTCAACTTTATAGCTCCGAAATTGACTAAAAAAATCAGCTGAGAGGATATGTTACCCATGGTATATATACATGCGTCATAAAAAAAAAAGAAAAAAAAACTGTGAGGACACTTAAGTTCACCTTTAGGGTATGATGTGTTAGCGTTGAAGCGTCCCTACGCGCTCGCTGGGCGGTCACCTCCATGAGCATGCTCAAGGTGACCGCCCAGCGAGCGCGTAAACGTAGACGTAAACGTAGACGCATTTGCTGCCATCATATTTTGTGTTTGAAACCAGTCCAAAGAACGTGGCTCAGTATAGTAGATGTATTGTCGTGACCCGCGACCCGTGGATGAGCAGTTCTATTCCAGCTTTTGATCACCCACACGTTTTAAAGCGGCGTTCTTACGAGTAACGCCACGATTGCCACACGACCCTTGTCAATCAAGCATGGATTTCTCAGTCACGACGACGCCGGATCGCCTGCCGAACTGCACATTTAACTATTGCGTTCATACAATATGCGTTGTAAGTACTGCCAAATCTGGACCGTTTTAAAAATAACAGCACGTATGGAGGGTATGATTGAAAGAGTCACATTCGTCGCCTGTTGCTGGCCTTTAAAACCCTATGTCACATAAGAAGGCGGTGTATTGGGGTGGAAGCTTTTTATTGGTGACGCGTTTCTTGGTGTATAACTTAGGAATTTAAAGCATATAAACATGCGAGGCACAGTTGAATAATTTGAGGGCTTTAGTACTGGCGTAATTACTGAACTTACTAATCTTCTACAATAAATACAAATACGAAAAGAGGTACAAGTTCTAACATTGCATTTGCATTGACTGAAGATAAGGAGGTAAACGTGGCCATATATTTTTCTAGGCAGCGCTAAATTTTGACCCCTGATTTTTGATGCTCCGACAATACTTAGCTTACCTAATAGCATTTTTGTGTTTGATTGATTGATTGATTGATTGATTTATAGGAAAGAAAAGACGCGGTAACTGTCTCACTTGTTTTCTGTGTACACCTCAACCGCGCCGTAAGGGAAGGGAGGAAGGTGGGGTGAAAGTGGAAGGAGAAAGGGGAGTCGTAGTGGAGGGCTACGGAGTAATTTCGACCACCTGGGGATCTTTAACGTGCGCTGACATCGCACAGCACACGAACGCCTCTTCGTTTCGCCTCCATCGAAACGCAGCCGTGTTTTTTGTTTTTCCTATGGCGGTATTGGCAATCGGCATCAGTCGCTCACTGGTCGATGCGTTTGCTAGAAAAGTTTCCTCTTGCCTAACCAGAAACCGACGATCCATCAGTGCATCTTGGAGCCTGTGTATTACGTTGATCTGAAGGGTAACACAATTAAGGAAAATATCCGCAATGAAAAGGACAGTTTGACCGCCTCTCCGTTAATTGATTTCAATTGTGAAATCAATGTTCTTCACTCAGGAAGGTAATCACGCACGCACGCACGCACGCACGCACGCACGCACGCACGCACGCACGCACGCACGCACGCACGCACGCACGCACACACACGCACGCACACACACACACACACACACACACACACACACACACACACACACACACACACACACACACACACACACACACACACACACACGCGCACGCACGCACGCACACACACACACACACACACACACACACACACACACACACACACACACACACACACACACACACACACACACACACACACACACACACACACACACACACACACACACACACACACACACACACACACACACACATAAATAAATACAAATGGCGAACTTATTCAAAATTTTAGATTTTGCGATATATGCATTTCTGCTGGTCGTCTTGTGTTCATCTGTTTCATAGCGAAATATTGTAGCAAAATATGCAGTAGGAATTTAGAAAATGGCGTTTTTTTTACGTCTAGCCCTCGAAAATCCCAATCAAATGACATTCCTTCTAAACGCGGTGCATCGCAAATTCCGCAGGTTTCCGACGACGCAGTATCACCACCTTACTATTACCGCGGGAAGAATAGATGAGAAAACCAAAGCTCCCGTTTTATGTAATTCCGTCTTTCTCTGATTTAAAGCAAAGGCAGAGCAAAGGGAAGCGAGGCAATAAACTTTAAGCCTGATTTTCTCCGCTTACAGTTTTTCTACGATGGCCATTATTCATCCCTTGTTCCCGCTAGGTGTGATTGACCCTGCCCATCACGTTACACGTAGTGACGTCGCTTAAGAGGAAAAAAAGCGGAGTTGTCAAGGGGTTGCAATTGAACCTCTGACCCTTAGGTCGCGATACGGACACGTTTTATATTGCTCCACCGATGAGAAGTAACAAATTAGTTTTAATTCCATGCCCCACCATAAGAATGGTTCGCCTTTCGTCGGTGATCTGCTTGACGGTTGTGTCGGTGTTAAGTCAATCAGCATAGCATTCAGGCATCCGGTGCTAGATTAAGATGAGCCATATACCAGCGAACGGTATATGGCTCATCTTAATCTAGCACCAGATGCCTGAATGCTCCTGCTAATTGACTTAACATCGACAGCACTGCTCAAATTTACACGAGATAAATGACATGCCCGATGTGCATAAATTCCTACAATGGAATTTCTGCGATAAACAGACGCAAGTACCGACACAACTCCGCAGCTCGACACAACTCCGCAGAGCTGCACCTTGCTGTAACCAAGGCGAGGCACTTATGCAGTTTTAATAAGCATGTAAGGCCGTGATTGCGTAGTTTCGCTTTCAGTAAGAAGGCAGTCAGGACGAATAGTTGCCCGCACGCCTTCGTCTAGGGGCGTGTGTCGTCTTTAACCTTATCTACAGGCACTTTCGCCACCCCAGCCCATGTTGTGACATAACGCAGTTTTTCTTCCTGTGACCGAGGCGATGCTTGCGATCGCTGCTGCAACGAGCGTTTCAAGTCTCAGCAAATTTAACAATGTGGGGAAACCCTTTTTCGAGTGTGCACGTGCGGCTAATAACGTAACAAGGCTTAATTGCCGTGATAACACTGCCTAAGAACGTAACCTCACGTCGGCGTCAGTTAAAGTTAGGCTAGCATGCGGATAAAATAGTTTTAATGAACAGCGGTACAATGGCTGCAAGAACAGTTGCGGCGAAACGTGCTAAGGAAACAGCGCACTGGTCATAGCTCTGTGCCTGTTTGAAAGAGCCGCATGGAAAGGTATAAAGTACACCTGTCCTGAATCGCCGTGCTGTCTTGTGGCAGTACCTGGCCCAGGGTCACCGTTCTCACCTGCCGCGTCAGTGAATACGGCGACATATTGCCGCAGATACAAAAACTACAGCCGTCGTCGCCACGAAATTTATTCTCGCAAATGAAGAACAGGACAACTCGAGATGTATCTGTGCAGTACATACGCTTCTGCGGAGCCGCAAAACTGGTGGGACGTGAACGGGGGCAACAAATTGGTGTCAACACACGGGGCGTTCGTTTCGACTAACCATCAGCAGCGACCATGTAGGAGCTTCGCCGCCGCTAACAACTTCCCCTTACAAGTGACGGCTGGGGATTCCAAAGAAGCCATCAGAATGAATTGTATAGCTTTCGAAAACCCATTAAACTTGGGTTTGCACTTGAAAGACGGACCCGTCGGACGATGGCGATCCAGAATTTTGATATGTCGCTGTCATTCAGCGTGCAGTCCTCGAGGAAGATTGTTGTGATAAACAAACAGATAGTCATCCACGTTGGATTGAATGATGCGGGCATCGACCTATAAAAGTATGCTCGACGAAGAAACACAAGACGCAGCATGTGATTTATGTGCAGGCATGATGTCTGGAAGTTTTAATTCTTTTCTGTCACGTTTATAAGTGTTTAATGAAATCTCACTTTTTGCTTATGCAAATAGAGGGTATATTTTAAAACTTATATTTAAGGATAAGTGTTAATGCTGATAAAAAGAGTGCAGGTAACAAAACAAAACAAAAAAAAAACGCGAACATATACTTTGAACAGATGAGTAGATATTGCTGCGCAGATTTGTTTATTTTTTCACAACTGATGGTCGGAAATATTCGTTTGACTGTATTTCTTAGTCAGATTCTGGTTTATTTATGTGTTTTATTACAAATACCTACAGCGCTCTTCGGGCATTATCGCAGGGAGGTTAATTGGAAGCACAAAAGGTCAAAAAAAGAAAAGAGCGCGAACGGCGGCAGCGATGTAGTTATACCACTAGCACAAAATACACGTCTGTCTTAATTAATAGGGATGACAAAACATTTAGTAGAAATCATTAAATATCTAATTATAAAATATGTTAAACATGCATTTACAGTACACCGAAAATATTGTGTAAAATATGCATATAAAGCTTTCTATGGCAGACGGCAGCGTTTTCTATGACAACGTTTATAATTCTGCACTTAACTTACAGAGGTCGTTGATGCAAGCGAGGTCAATCTAAACAAGCATAAACAAGAAATTTCTACATTTGCCCGTTGTGTAAGAAAGAACACCCATATAAAGAGTTAAAGAGAGGAGGAGGTTTAACCTAATTAAAATTCATTTCGCTGTCCTTTGTATAAACAGTAAGAAACCAGTGCGATATAACAGTAAATATAAGAATAACAGAAAAAGAAAGCCAAGAGCTGTCGCTTGGAATTTGGCGGGCAATGGCGAAGCGTTTTTCTCAACATAATGAGCCTGTGTGAGTGAGTGAGTGAGTGAGTGAGTGAGTGAGTGAGTGAGTGAGTGAGTGAGTGAGTGAGTGAGTGAGTGAGTGAGTGAGTGAGTGAGTGTGTGTGTGTGTGTGTGTGTGTGTGTGTGTGTGTGTGTGTGTGTGTGTGTGTGTGTGTGTGTGTGTGTGTGTGTGTGTGTGTGTGTGTGTGTGTGTGTGTGTGTGTGTGTGTGTGTGTGTGTGTGTGCGTGCGCGCGCGCGTGTGTGTGCGTGCATGTTGTGCGCGTGCATGTTGTGCGCGTGCCCGCGTGCGTGCGTGATTTTGAGTAGATGTCCACCAGAAAAAGAGCACGTCCTAACTTACCACAATCAAGGTGGTTAAAAGTGGCACGCAAAACCCTGTTCCCTCAATTTCCCGTATCCCTACTGTGCAAACGCCTCCGACAGGACTCAGCTGTTAACATGGCGTTTGCCGAGAATGGAAACTTCGGGAGAACGAGTTGACAGTCTTTTAACCAGACTGTGCTCTCCAACTCAATAGCCGCTAGCAGAATGAGCATTTTTAGGATAGATTTCGAATGCTGGTAATTAACAGATGAAACAAAATATTTCTTCTGACTGGAGCACAATTTAACCTGGCCTTGGTAGATCATTTCGCGAAGAGTCCTTTTCATGCTGTAAATTAATGTACGAACAATCAGCGCACTCGAGCCTCTACTCTTGCACACTTCCCAGACATTTTGACTTTGAGCACTTTTATTATCCTAACTTCTCTTTCAACTCTTGCAAGGGCACTGCACTTCTCCGTGCAGTACCCTGTAACTTTTTCTATATGTATAGCTGTAATACAGTCGATAAATGACAGTATTACATGAAGAGCATACAAAGAGAAGAGTGCACATTTATTCGAACAGCTGCGGGAAACCGTTTTTTAAGAAAGTGTTGTTCACACCACGCACTATAACATGCTAAGCTGCTTGGAAACACGATAAAGCATAACAATAATTAGAGGCGGAAACTGGTACTAACGCTGCTCATTCGAATACTGCTCAAAAAGTTACCAAAACCTATTGTTTGCAAATGTTCACATAAGAAAAGCAGCGCATACGAATGCCAGTTCTCACTACGCACTACCATGTGGAGTTGCTTCACAACGGGAGAGATCTGATGGAAGTCGAAACGGCCCAGGCAATTCGAGGGATTCTAGACGGGAATTTCAACAGCGGTAATTTCCACTGGAATAATGTAACTTCCCGCGGGCTCGTGTTTCCTCGCGGTGCCTGTTCTGGGAATCAATGCAGGAACTGTCAGGGATGATTTATAAGCTTTTCTCAAAATTTCGTCTGGACCGTTGTTGTTGGCCACGCTTTGTTGGACTTCGAATCAGCGAAAACTTACGCGCCGATGTTTCTTGCACAGTTCAGGGTAAACGTATATCGACCGAATCATCGTTTGTCCACTGAACCGGTAGCACAGGAAGGACGGCATAGTTCAGGGAGCTCAGTTGCAGCATTGCATCCGGGAGAACTCGTAGACTGGGCGTTGAGGCCCGCAGCTCTTCACAGAAAGTTGGGGAGTCACTTGACTTTCGAGGCGTAGATACGGCCGGATTTCATTTTGTTTTTTAATGTAGTGGCAAAATGTGCATGCGAAATCTTTTTTTCTTTGTGTTTCTCCTAATAATAAATAATATCTTGCAGAGAAGAAATTGCTCAGGCGCTAAAACGTTTTAACGTGCCATTCACTTGTTGAGTCGGGCTCCAGGCGCAACCATTGTAACATGCATACCATGCCTTCCTGGCTATATATAGTCCACGGATTATATATGTTCCAAAGCTAAAATGTCGCATTGTGCGGCCTATATGTAGGCGTTGTTTATACATAATTTAATTTCTTAGAACGCTTTACAAAGCCAAAAGCATCTATGGTGGCTTCCAAATTAAAAGAAAAAAACAAAAAAACAAAAACAAACATGGCTCGGATATACTTGCGGTGCTTTACTACGATAGATTAGAAAGCCAAATCAGCGCTTGTATGCAATCGGTTTCTATGCTGCTCGCTGTGGATCTGTGAGCACGTGCGCAAAGCATGGATAAATATAATGTCGCGGCTGGTGCAATCTTTATAAAAGAAGCAACAGCTCTAGAAATACGAAAAGCCTTTACGGCAGCGTTCAAAGTAAGTGCGGTAAGCATGCTCAAGCGCCAAAATTGAACTGAGTAGCAGCGTAAGAATTTGACGTCGATGAGAAATGTGCACGAATGTGGGTCGTTTCTTGAAACCTCTGAGGGAAATGCCTGTGCGAAAGAAAGCCGGGTGACGGAGGTGGTAACACCCCCCTGCTTGGCCGCACCTTCAAGAAAAGCTTGCGGCGTAGGTAGGACAGCAGCGGCAAGCACGGAATCCGGTATCGACCGAGAAAATAAGATAGTTGTTTATACTACGACTGCTGAGGAAGCTATCCAGGAATTCAAGGAAAAATAGATCGTCTAAATGTAAGGCAACGCACGCCAATTGGTCAAAGGGAGACTGGCGATTGAAATAAAAAAAAAAAAAGGCATATTAGTGCCGATTGTATATTCCTCATAGACAATCTAAACTTATTTTAAGCCAAAATTCGTCCTCAGCTGAGGACTGTACATCGGCTGCTGATTATAGTCGGAGTACTCTTGAGGTGAAAGGAGAGCGTAAATGCAAGGCAATTCACAAATAATAAAGGCAGCGTTTGGCCTTGTCTCATTGCGGGTAGCCTTGTATTTGCGCTTTTCTTTGACCTCAAGAATACCATGTACCAATTAGCCTCAATTGAAGTCTCATAGTCAGGAAAGTACTACGTATGGACGGCATTCAATACATGAGTGACTATTTGATATGTGCCCAGAGATCTTTTACATACTTTCATAAGCACCCTATTTTCTCCATTCATCCGAAGCCATGGACAAAGCGTCTATCACGTGCAGCACGTATATGCGTCTGTGCATCGTGAATCAGTTATTCAGTTGTTCAGTTATCGCGGAAGGGTACGTACAAGCCTCGTAATTTAAGTGTCCTTGATATTTACATTGCAAAAAACTTTCCTCGCGTAAAGGTGCTTTATGTTTGGCTGGCCGTTACCCTGCCAATCGCGGAGTTTGCGAAATCTCGAGCTTTGAATAGATTGGGGCCAAGAGCCGCGTTCAATACCATGTTCACAGCACAGCCGCCCGTGTGAGCAGTAACCATGTAACGGTGTTGTTGAAAAGTTTATCCCCTGTTTGATGTCTCCTTTCTTACTCCTTTTGTCTCCTGTCCAGCTGGGCGGATTCCCTTAGCGGCGCCATACTTGCATGAAGCGGGCGCGCAATGTGCCCGCACCGCGAATAACAGCCTGTTTTTCTCCGCGATACTGTTTTCTCGGAAAGGCGAGCTTTTCACGATAGCGACCGCGCTTTCGAGACATTCGAGCGCGCTCTATGCGGAGGTCGCCGGCGACATGAGGAGGCCGACTGTTTTCGGAAAGCACAGTCGACGACCGTCTCGCTGTTGGGGAAGCCGGAGAAGCAAGCGAAAGCTGGAAAGCTCGGGCTTGAAAGCGGCAGAGAATTAAGATTAAACGCGTAAACGTCAAGACGAGCGTTTCGTTTCGTATTCTTTATTAGTTTTTTTTTTTCCCAGTACAGGCAGAATTATTGCGAGTACTGGGGGTACGTTCCTGGGCGTTAGAGTGTGTATAGAAGGCAGCGCGGGGAAGTAAGCACGGTTATGCCACTCATTAGAAATATTCATGCGGTTTGAAATGGCTTGAACGAAGGCAGGTAGCTCGAAGCCTTCTATTCTTACGGCCGTGGAAGTTATTTGTGTTCAATAGGTAACTGATGTTTTGCTTTGCGAAATACGACAGTCAATAATGGCGTCCGCTGCACTAGTAGCTAGTTCAATGGCTCTAGCATTCACCTACTGGCCTGAAGGAGGCGGTATCGAATCCTTGCCTCGGTGGCCACATTTAAATCGTGGTGAAATGCAAAACAATAACAAAAAATAACATGCTTTCAACTAAGATTACACCGTGTGAAAGCACAGTTTAAATGGGTTTAGATGCTATTCGGTATCTGTTTTTTGTTTTGCTATAAGTTTTGATTTGCTCACGTTGTACACACATTAGGCAACGTGTTCACGTTAACGGCGTCTTCTCTCCCGTTCTAAGTCAGCCCGCCGGACACGGCGCGCTTCTTCGGCTCAGACAGTAGAAGGCCTGTCTCACTCGCTATCCTGGCATGTCGTAGTAATTGCGCGGTGCGCCTATGCAGGCGAAGTTTTGCAAGTTTTACTGTTTAATTTTTAGTGTTCTTATTTTTATTTTCCTTCTTATTTGTCTATTTCTAGATTTATTTTTTTGTTATTCATTTTTCGTCGTATTTTTATAGTTTGTATTTTTCTTTTATACCACTAATTATCATGTATTATTATTTTATGAGTATTTGTTATTCATTACCATCATCACTGATTATCATTTTTGCATACCCTACTAATGATCTAGGAGAAACGGAGTGGCGTCCGTGTACCGTGCGATGTTAGTGCACGTTAAAGAAACCAAGGTGGTCGAAATTCATACTTCATACAACCCTTGTATGAAGTGGTGCCACAGCTCTCACCGAGTTCGGCGTACTACGTGATGTAATGCTAGATAACAGTGGCAATTTTCTTCTGGTGTGGTAGCACTAAGTGTGTCACTAGTGAGAAACACGACCTGTGTCGAGATGCCCGTTCACCGAGCAACAACCTGTTCCTCTTCCAACCTGAGGGCACCATGATTGTGCCGACTTTTAATGAAGGTTACAGTAAGATATTATAGGTGTTTACGGAAGGGCTGATAGAGGAGTTTGGCAATATGGCTGCAAAATGGTAAGAAGTGAGAGTGGTGCAAGTAGTGCCTGTGTAATCAGTGTTGGAGTTTGTGTTGTTGCTTCACAGTCTTCTTGTAGAAGAATACCTTATCCGCCATGGGAGGACATGCCGGGGATCATCGGTGCGCGGATAAGAGTATCGTGCGCACTCTGGAGAGCCACTTCGTGCGCCAAGCCTGCGCGGCTTGGCGCCCACTGCACAGTGACCGCGAACAGGAGCGAGATGCGAGAGAGCGCGGGCTAAGTGGTGGCCTGGGAAGGAAATATTGGCGAATTGCCTGAATGGTTTCCATGGAATCGGTGTAAATCCGGTAACAGGGAAAGGGGAGAAGAGAAGTGAGTTCCGTAGTTGCATGTACAATGACAGCTATCCCCAAAAGCAAGTGGAGAAGTTGATGCGGGGTAAGAACCAGCTGTGGATATGATGAGATCGATCACCGTGATGAGATCACGGTGACACTGGCTGTGGCGCCGAAAAGAAGGGGAAAGGAGGCGTCTATGTAGCACGTGGTAGCAAGAGAGAGAGAGAAGAAACCTTTATTTAGCCGGATAGTTATATAGGGCCGACTTATATTGACCTACAGCAGGTCGAGCCTGTTAGCGACCTCGTAGGCGCGCTTGAGGATCCGGTCTTGTATGCACGGGTCCGAGCTGCGCAGCAGGGTCTCCCAGTCATCTGGATGCAGGATTTCTCCTAATTCTGGAGGTGGGGGGTCCTCCTTGCATCCCCAGAGTATATGGTTGAGGGCAGCTCTTTCATCGCACAGTGTGCAGTCAGGAGAAAATTGGCTGGGGAAAATATGTGAGAGAACTACCGGGTTTGGAAAGGAGTTTGTTTGGAGTCTCCTCCAGGTAATTTCGTGTTCTTTGTTTAGACGCTTGTGCGGGGGCGGAAACTTCATTCGTTCAAGGCGGAGTGGTGGGTTAAATCATGAAATGATATTAGATTATCCTTGGCTGCCCCAAGAGCGGAGGTGGTCACCGCCCGGCCGACTAAACCTCGGGCTGTCTGGTGAGCCGCCTCGTTTCCAGGGTTGCCAGAATGTGCCGGTACCAATTCAATGTCCCTATCTGGGAAGGGAATCTTATTAAGAATATTTAGAGTAGATTGTGCAATTCTACCTCGGGCGAAATTGTGTATGGCAGTCTTAGAGTCGCTGATGATAATATCTGCCTCTGAATTTGTAATGGCTAAAGCGATGGCTGCCTCCTCAGCCATTGCGGATGTGCGTACACGGAGGGAGGCCGAGAAGGCTGTGGCGTGTGTTCCCGTAACCCCTGCCACTTCAAATGCTCTTTTTGGAACTGCATACTCAGCCGCATCAACGTAGATAACACCCGGTTGGTGCTTATGAGTCTTATGAAGAGCCAGGGCCCTGGCCATCCTCCTACCCTCGTGGTGTATAGGATGCATGTTTTTGGGCAGAGGCTTAATGGTGAGCCGCTTCCTGATTGTTGTGGGTAGATCTCTCGGTTCATCTATTTCTGGCTCTGAATTTGCGTCCAGTGCGCCGAGGATGCTTCTGCCTGCTTTAGTTTTTGTCAGCCGCGCCATCTGTGTGGTGATGTGGGCCGCGCAAAGTTCCTCGATTGTGTTGTGAATGCCGAGTTGAAGAAATTTTTCTGTAGATGTGTAATGAGGAAGCCCTAGTGCCGCTTTGAATGCTTGTCTGATGAGGCACTCCAGCTTGGTCTTCTCTGCGGCATAGAGCTGTAAGTAGGGCACTGAGTAGGTGAAGCGACTGAGAACAAATGCCTGCACTAATCTTCACAGGTCTTTCTCTCTCATGCCCCTTCTCCTGTCGGCAATTCGTTTAATCAGACGGATTGTCTGATGGGTAGTGGCAGAAAGCCTGTTAATCGTCTCCGCATTCTTGCCATTACTCTGGATGAAGAGGCCCAACACCCTCAGTGTCTGGACTTCTGGTATGGGTTGTTCGTTAACCTTAACAGTAATGGGAATAGAATCTTGATGTGCTCGCCTACCTCTCCCCTTACCTCGAATGACGAGGAGTTCAGATTTAGGCTGTGAGCAAGTGAGTCATGCTTGTGCGGCGTAATTTTCTACCTGGTCAACTGCCAATTGCAGAGTTTCCTCGATTTCGCCCTCGTTACCTTTATTGGTCCAGAGGGTGATATTATCAGCATAGAAGGTGTGGTGCAAATTTGGAATTTCGGCTAGCATACCCGGGAGGCGGATGAGTGCCAAATTGAAGAGAAATGGGGAAAGGACCGAGCCTTGCGGTGTACCTTGTGTTCCTAACGTTATTGGGGCGGATGTTATGTTTCCTAGTGTTATGACGGCTGTACGTTTAAACAAAAATGATTTGATATAATTGTATGTTCTGATGCGGTAGCAAGCAACGAGAAGGGGTACAGAGCTCGAGCCAGACGACACTATGTGGGCAGAAAGCGGAGCAAAACGAATGATGTGAGCGGGTGTTTTTCGACGCGTGTAGGTGAAAGTCAATGGATCGAACACCAGCTCATTGTAGAAGACACTGACCTTGCTCAGAGCCGGTAAGCCGACCCAGCTGACGATCCCCGTAGAGACGGAGAAGGTCGGGAGGAGGAAAGAAGACCTTTGTGGCTTAATCTGCATATTTATGCCCTGGTAGATGCAGAGCTACCTTATACAATGTATTAATGGCGGTCTGTATCCTCATTTTGTAAGCAGGCTGGCCGGCTAGCTGCGTAGCATTCACTGCGTCTGGCGATATACCTTGCTACTGCCCCAGCGATATATCCTGCCCTAGCAGGGTCATTGAAAAAGAATAAGAAAATCGTCACTTTTAGCACTGCACCGCTTACACCGAACTCCGTGAGAGCTTTGGCCACACTTTGTAACAGAGTTGGAGCAACAGTATCTCTTATACCTAGTTATTCCCGCGGAGATGACAACTGCGCACAAAGAATAAAAAAAAAATTCTTAGATTTAGTTGTATTTTTTTAAACGAAGTCGGCGATTTCAAGTGCGTTGCCTGAGTCAAATTACGTCATCAGTCATAAAACTGGTCACGATGCGCGCAGAATTACGAAAAATATGCTGTAAACAATTTCAGCTTCCTTTCTGCTTCGATCTTGTGCCTGAAAACTGCGCCCTAGTCGCAAGCTCTGCACAGCGTTTTAGAGTTTATGGACGGTACAGACTCGACCGAAAGTCTTCAGGTCACATGACTTGTTTGTACCACAGTCAAGAATTCTTTTCACGCTTGAGGTTTGCATAGTTAAGAGGGTCATTTTCATAGTCATTTTTCTCAGAAGACTGAGAACTTCCGATGAACAGTAAATTTTTAACTATACGGCTCAAAGTAGACTTATTTGGCCTGAAAACTTTTTGCGAGGTCAGTATGTTGACCATCAAAATGAAGAGTCTTTTCAATCCAGTGTCAGCCAAATGCGCGGCTAAAGCCATCTCTGCACTCCCCCTTACCCCTGTTGCACTAAACATTTTCATTCGTCAACAAAAAATAAACCAGACTTCAAAGTCTTCAAAAAAAAAAAAAAAGCGAGCTATCGCTTTATGGGATTAAAAGTTGGAGCTACTCGTACAGTCCGCTTTCCAGTGACCTTCGGCAAGAGATACATACGAGAGATACACGTGCGCGGTTCCTGGAAAGCTCGCAAGGTTCCGAAAACAAGGAAAACCTCCTTGGTGCGACTATCGGTTGCAAACCAACGCTTTAATGCGCTCGAACTTGCGTAAGCTGGTTTTTGTGTTTTATTTTGTTGGTTTTCATTGCTGCGCTTTCATAATGCGCTTAAATTATTACCCTTTCTGTTATAATCTTGTAACAACCAAGCGTTGCTGGCAACAGCATAACCTTAATGCTTCGAGCGTCGATGGCTTTAGGAAAGTAAATGCCAGCCCTCCACCACGACTTCACCAGAAACAGCTTGATCGCGTACGACTGGATAGATTGCGAAAAGGACATTTTTTGATGCGTAAACTGAGCCAAAGTTAAATAAAAGTCAGCACACGAAGCGATCGAGAAGAGACTTGGGGAGGCTTAATTGTGTGGCATGGGCGTGCAACTCGCCTTCCTTGCATGGGTGATATTATAGTTTGAATGCATATTTGCATGCTTGACGCATTATTACTGTGGCTAAATATTTGTTTCCTCTCATCAAGAAACAAAACGCTGTTTAAAGTTTAGTTGTGCAGGCCGTCTTACGTCGCAGTGCGTATGCATTTGTGTAACTCCACAAGCGACTGACTCTCTTATACAAGACATCGCATGAAAATTTCCATATTGCTTCCTTTCAGCTGTTGCGAATATGTAATAAAACGCAGTGTTTGTGCTACTGCAACATAAATTGTGACACCGAGTGAGTTAAACACATAGAGCGAGTTTGGCACACAGAGAGCGCCGCTAGAATTACTATAAGCGTCGCTGGAGTAACTCTAAGTGTCGTTAGCGCGCAGCGCCCCCTAAGGTCTGCACGTGTTGTGGCGTCACTAGTCCGTCGCATTCGCACCGTCAAAGCTTCTTCGGACTTGCTATAATGTTTGCTGTGGCCACCATAGCGTGGAAATAGAATAGTGGTCGACTGGTGGACATTGTGGGAAGTTTGGTTTCGCGGAGCAGTGAAGCATGAAGGTCTTGTCAGGTCAAAACGGACGCTTAGTACGAATGTACGAATAATGGCGCGGAGCACCGCCCGTCAATTTATTGAGCTGCAAATAAACGACCAGTTTTAGCGCAGAGCTTAAAGATTTGTGCCATCCACTCAAACAATAAGGAAAGTTACATGAAAAACAGACTGAAATTTTTGAATACATTAGAGGTACGTCAGCGCTCATGGGATAAAAATAAAATATTGACAAAACAAGCCGTTCGCAATGGAGTGGATTCCGAGAAGCTTAAAAAAAAAGAGCGTGTTCTTTTTGTACCACCCCAACGCGCCCATCTTTTTCCTTACCTCTAGCGCCCTGTTCACAAGGACCAAAAGCTTATGGCTTCTATAATTTACTGGGGAGTGAAAATTGTGTGCGTGTTTCTCTCTCTCTCTCTCTGTATTTTTTGCAAGAGTTTTTGGTCTTCCAGCTGTATGTGCATGGCCAATCAGTGCACAATCTCAAGCGGAAAGTAAACATGGAAGCTGGACCTTTTTGGCCTTGTGTAAGCACACGATGAAAGTAAAGAAATAAAGAACTAAGATGGTTTCCGCAGTAACTTCTGAGAAATATGACGCACTTTAAGCAAGGCCGAAGCCGCATTTTGGCGTCTTTTTGTTACTGCGCTTGCCTCTGAATAGAACTTAGACGTAGATGAATTGTCTTGACAATTTAAAACTTGCTGCCAAAACTTAAGTTAACAGCGGTTGCCCTGATGAATTTTTGGCAATGTGGCTTATGCTTGGTCTTTTTGAGAGTAGAGTTGTTGAGGTTTCATGTTTTTTTTTTTTTTTACGCGAATTTGCTTGAAAATGAACACATATTCATAAAAGAATGCTCTGGTTCTGTTTATGTTGACATCAAACTTATGAAACTACGCCTTTTAGAGCTTTGATTTATCCACGATAAAAGCGATTTCTCTTCCCGCGCGCAGCACTTATTATAAATCTTTGTAACCAGTGTCGTGTACAGGCATGGGCAGCGCTGTATTGCGGTGCAAATAAAGTGATATACTATAAGCGCGGCCGGTCTGTCAGGGTCTCGATGCTTGACCGCGTTCCGCTCGTATATCTGTGCAGCTTCCCTTAATCGCAAGAATTTTCTCCGCTACCCATCGTCAGCTAAAAAAACTTCGGATCGTTAGAGCCTCAGTTCGCAGGTGGAGCCATCCTTTCGACAAGTGTATTTGTCTTTGTCTGTGCCCAGACGAAGACAGGTCCACTTGTCGAAACGTTGGCTCGGCTTGAGAACTGAGGCTTCCCCTCAACCCCTGTTCAGTGCTCTTTCATATTTTGTGATAAAGTAATTTTTTGTGTAAACTTCAAGCACAAGCTTAAATCCTCCTTTCCCCTTTTTCTTCCCTAAAATACAAAACCATAAACAAAAAACGCGAGTTCTACGAATATGCTTCCCCGTTAATGCGCTTGTTCACTGCAACTGTTGGAAGCGTTTGCAATTTGAATTTGTGCTTTTGGAGAGTGTGATGAGTGGCGTCGGTCCGGGTGCCCATTGCCTCTTTTTTAGCCTTATCTGCTCTCTTCTTCTTCTTTCGTCATCGTTACTAACTTCAATGGGGGCTGTTGCAGTTGAACAAATCAGACGCACCAAATAGTCAAGCAATCAAAGAGTGGGGAGCACGCTCGGACAGTCGTGTTTTTGCGTTGACACCACGCTGTAAGGTCGATATGATTGGGTATGATAACTTGGGCGGCGCTGGCCACGTTATAAGCTTTAACATCAACGCCAAGTGTTGCTTCCTTTTCCATTACTATCTTCCATTATTACATGAAAAATCCTGTTTACAGCAGAACTTTATAACGCGATAGCGTTAAAGTCGTCGTTTCCAGAAAATTGGGCGTCGGCGTGGTGAGCCAACAGTCGCGGTCTTAATTGGGTCTGATAGGTGGTATGTTTCGCGGGTGACATGGCCATGTATTAATGGGTAGTAGGATTGTGTGACGTCATGCGACCACATGACGTGGCCAAGTTGGCAGGCATGCCAAGAACGTTCGTATATCCGGCATAGTTAAAGCAAGGATCTATATATCTGTGTGGGGTGCTCTTTCACATAGTCTTGCATCCCACGAATCTATGCCAATGAGTATATGTGGCATAATATTGCCGCAATGTTATCGTACTGGCGCCGCCATGTGGCGAGCTCGGGAGACTGGCACGCGCTCGTCTTCTTCGCTCTCGGTGCTCGCTCGCCAGTCGGTTCCGTGCCTGATCTTGCCGGTGCTTTTAGTTAATCCTAAGTAAACCTGCTGAACCAGTTTCACTGGCTTCTGTGACATTTTTGGTGGAGGTGCTGGGTAGATCCCATGTACGAAGAGCCTCTGGCTGCCCCCTACGCCCATCTACACACCGTGGACACGACACCTGTGCACAAGGCGAGCCGTCGCTTGAGAGGCTTAGCACCCGAGTGTGGTCCTCTTGTTTCCCCACATCGAACCACGATGACTACAGCGGCAATTCAGACCACCACTCAGTTTCCCGTGAGTGCCCAGCAGCTGATCTGCCATACTCCACGTATGCCCACGCCGTTTCATGGCGAGAAGTTCGAAGACGTTGAGGACTGGCTGACCAGCTACGACCGGGTCGCTCTGTTTAATGCGTGGGACGAGGAGCGAAAATTGCAGAATGTTTATTTCGCACTAGAAGACGCCGCCAAGATGTGGTTCGAAAACCATGAGGCTACCATCTCCACCTGGCAGGATTTCCGGCGGCAGCTGCTCGCAACATTCGGCAACGATGCAAGAAAAGAGATGGCCGAACTCGCTCTACAGTCCCGAGCACAGCGGCCTAATGAAAGCGTCGCCATGTTTGTCGAAGAAATGACTCGGCTTTTTAACCGGGCGGATCCGTCCATGTCGGAGGTAAAGAAGGTGCGCTACCTTATGCAAGGCGTCAAGGAGCAGCTGTTCGTTGGCCTTGTACGTGACCCTCCACGTACTGTTGCTGATATTACGAAAGAAGCAACAAGCATCGAGCGTGCCTTGAATCAGCGATTTGTACATTTCTATCGCTCTGCGAACATTGCTGCTGTAGACTTCCGCTTGCCAATGGCCGGAAACGACAGGGAAGCCCTTCGCGAGCTTATCCGAAGCATCGTGCGCGAAGAGCTGCAAAAGCTGCCCTCTCTCGAACAACATCCACGTGTTGGGGGCATCTCGGATATTGGGCGCGAAGAGCTCCGCCAAGCAGTGCCATCAGTACCGTCACCCCAGCCGCCTGCGCCACAGATCATGACGTACAGCGACGTGTTGCGTACCCCTGCACCTGAACAATTGGCACCCAGCAACCCTGCTCCTCCCGCACGTCCTCCACCGCAATATTCAGTTTCGACTGGTGTGCCTGAACCTCGGCCACCCGTTCGCAAAGCACACGCGTGGCGCACGCCGAACAATCTGCCTTTGTGCTTCCACTGCGGCGAAGCCGGTCACGTTCTGCGCCACTGCCCGTACCGTCGGATGGGCTTGCGCGGATTTTCCCCAGATGCCCCTCGGCCGCGCTATGACGAACGACCTCGGGATATCGACCAATACCTCAGCGACCACGTCCCACCTGCGTCCCTCCAGCGACGCCAGTCCAGGTCACCACCGCCGAGACAGTTTTCCACCAGCCGCCGTTCTTTCCTCAGGCAGTCCCCAAGTCCGCACCGGGAAAACTGAAGACGGCGACCCTCGGGGGTAGGGCCGCCGTCGATGGACACTACGACCAACATCCTCCGCTCACCGATTCGATCACACAGACCGACCTCCGACCCTTCGCTCCGACCAACAGTTCGACCACTTTTCGACGATCGCCGAAGTTTTCCTCCGACGCCCCCAATCGACGCACCGCACGACCAACGAGTCCGACGACCTCCCGACGATCACAGAAGCTTACCTTCGACGCCGTAATTCGACGCAACGAACGACCCGCCAGCCCGACGATCCCTGACACGCCGCACTTAGTCGACGGTGAGCTACATTCCGCCGAAATACCGATCGTCGTTGATAACCACAACACGACTGCCCTTGTAGATACCGGCGCTGATTTTTGCGTTATGAGTCATGGCCTTGCTACCATTCTGCGAAAAGTCCTGACTCCTTGGCACGGAGCCCCGATAAAGACAGCCGGAGGGCACGTGGTAACGCCGCTCGGAGTGTGCACCGCTCGCGTCGAGATTCACCACGTAACTTTCTCGTGCTGCTTTGTTGTGCTAGCAGAGTGGTCCAAGGACCTGATTCTCGGCCTTGATTTTCTTAGAGAAAACGAAGCAATCATCGACCTCCGTGACTTCATGGTGACATTTTCCACTCACCGCGCAATTTCCGACGAGTACAGACAGCACAACGACGACTACACAGACAGGCCAGTTTTCCGAGTGTGCGAAGACCATGTCACTCTACCTCCACGCACCAGCTTGTTTGTTACAGTGCAGTGCGACAACCCCCCCCCCCCCCCCCCCCCCCCCCCCCCCCCCGCCTTGCAAGGCCTCGCGGAAACGAACGTGAATTTATTGTTGAGCCTACAAGTCTGCGTCGCTCGGGGGATCTTTGCCTTGAGAAATAAACGATCTGAACTGCTTTTAACGAACTTTAGTGCCGAATACCGCCATTAACCGCAAGGTACAGCTATCGCTTATTTTGACGAAGTCAGTGCGCCATCCGCCCATTGCGCCCTTTCGCTGGCCAACGAGAACCCTCCCGAGAGCACTGGACATACTGTTCAAACTGGCGTGAACCCAGCTTTGTCTCTTACCCAGAAACGCCGCCTTCAAGCAATTCTGGACACTTACCGTGACTGCTTTGCCGTCACTTCCAAAGTGAAGCAGACGTCAGTAACCAAACATCGAATTATAGTTGATCCCACCGAGCGCCCTATCCGCCAACACCCCTACAGAGTATCGCCGAAAGAACGAGATGCTATTCGGGCGCAAGTTGATGAAATGCTCCGCGATGATGTCATCCAGCCGTCCACAAGTTCATGGGCCTCACCAGTTGTGCTGGTCGCTAAAAAGGACGGAGCACTCAGATTCTGCGTCGACTATAGGAGGCTTAACAAAATTACGAAAAAGGACGTCGACCCATTGCCTCGAATCGATGACTCGTTCGACCGACTTCGCCACGCCCGATACTTTTCATCGCTCGATCTACGCAGTGGGTACTGGCAGATCGAAGTCGATGAACGTGATCGAGAGAAAACCGCATTCATTACTCCTGACGGACTGTACGAATTTAAGGTGCTTCCATTCGGTTTGTGTTCCGCTCCAGCAACCTTTCAAAGAATGATGGACACTGTCCTAGCCGGCCTGAAATGGCAGACGTGCCTCGTCTACCTTGACGACGTTGTCATTTTCTCTGCGACTTACGAAGAGCACCTCAAACGATTGACGGCCGTGCTAAATGCCATCCGCGGGGCCGGACTCTCACTAAAACCAGAAAAATGCCACTTTGCATTCCAACAGCTCAAGTTCCTGGGTCACGTCGTGAGTGCTGAGGGAATTAGCCCTGATCCAGAGAAGACGGCTGCCGTAGCTGCTTTCCCGACCCCCACTGATAAAAGTTCCGTGCGTCGGTTTTTGGGCCTCTGTGCATATTACAGGAGATTTGTGCACGACTTCTCCCGAATAGCGGAACCATTGACTCGTCTAACAAAGGACGACCAGCCTTTCATCTGGGCCGACGAGCAGCAAAGGGCCTTCGAGGAGCTTCGCAAGCGCCTTCAAACAACGCCCGTACTTGGCCACTTCGACGAGGAGGCCGACACAGAATTGCATACCGACGCCAGTAACGTTGGCCTCGGTGCAGTTCTCGTTCAGTGGCAAGAAGGCGTTCAGCGGGTGATTGCTTACGCCAGCCGCACCCTGTCTCGTTCCGAAGCGAATTATTCTACTACCGAGGAGTGCCTTGCAGTTGTGTGGGCGGTAACAAAATTTCGGCCGTATTTGTATGGTCGGCCGTTTAGAGTGGTCAGCGACCACCACTCACTCTGTTGGTTAGCGAACCTTAAAGATCCTTCAGGCAGGTTAGCCCGCTGGAGTCTCCGCTTACAGGAGTTCAACGTCACTATTGTGTACAAGTCCGGCAAGAAACACAGTGACGCTGACTGCCTATCCCGAAACCCTATCCCGTGCTCTTCAAGTGAAACAGATGACTCCGTCTTTCTCGGCGCTCTCTCGACGCCAGATCTCGCTCAACAGCAGCGAGACGACACCGAACTGCGGCCCCTCATCGATTACCTCGAAGGAACCGCCTCATCGCCGCCTCGCCTTTTCACGCGTGGCCTGTCGTCATTCTGCTTGCGTGACGGCGTCCTCTGCAAGAAAAACTACGCTTCCACAGACATTCAGTATCTGCTGGTTGTCCCAACGCCGCTCCGTACCGACGTTTTGCAGGCATGCCACGACGAGCTTTCTGCCGGACATCTCGGTTTTTCGCGCACCTTGGCACGAGTACGACAAAAGTACTACTGGCCCAAGCTTGCCGCTATGGTTCAGCGCTATGTTAGGACGTGCCGTGATTGCCAACGTCGGAAGATACCACCTGTCAAGCCGGCCGGCCTGCTGCAGCCTATAGTTCCTCCGCGAGTACCTTCTCACCAAGTCGGTATGGACTTGCTCGGGCCATTTCCTACGTCATCATTGGGCAACAGGTACATTATAGTCGCCACAGATTATCTATCCCGCTATTGTGAGACGAAAGCTCTTCCCAGCGGCACGTCTACTGATATTGCGAACTTTTTCATCTTTAATCTGGTCCTTCGTCACGGTGCCCCTGCGATCGTTTTAACTGACAGAGGCACGGCATTTACTTCAGCTCTAACCCAGGAAGTGATGCGGCTCAGTGGCACTTGTCATCGCAGAACAACAGCTTACCACCCTCAGACGAATGGCCTTACTGAGCGACTCAATAAGACCATCGCCGATATGCTTTCTATTTACGTCAACGAAGATCATAAGAACTGGGACCAGATACTACCGTATGCAACGTTTGCTTATAACACCGCCGTCCAGGAAACGACCCGCTTTACACCGTTTCGTTTGGTGTACGGTCGCGAAGCTGTCACCATGCTGGATGCAGTGTTACTGCCAGATGTTGCCCAACCATCGATTGCCGGTGCCGACCAATTCGTCCAGCATGCCGAGGCCGCTCGCCAGCTGGCTAGACTGAGAGTCCGGACACAGCAAGGTAAAGATGCTCGACGGTATAACCTTCGTCACAGGGAGGTAATTTACAACCCTGGCGATCAGGTTTGGGTGTGGACACCTGTTCGCCAGCGGGGTCGCTCCGAGAAGCTTCTGCGCCGCTACTTCGGCCCGTACGAAGTACAACGCAAACTCAGCGACGTCACCTACGAAGTGACCCCGCAAGGAACTGTTCGCTCATCCCGACGGCAAGCACAATCGGAAGTCGTACATGTCGCCAGGATGAAGCCCTTCTATTCCCGCTAGGTCAAGCTACATGTGTTTTTTTTTTTCTTTGCTTCTTTTAACTACTTGATGTGAACGCGCATCCTCGCCGACTACGGATATCCTCTACCCCGCCACTCGGCATCGGGACGATGCCTTTTCCACCGGGAGGGGCAATGCCGCAATGTTATCGTACTGGCGCCGCCATGTGGCGAGCTCGGGAGACTGGCACGCGCTCGTCTTCTTCGCTCTCGGTGCTCGCTCGCCAGTCGGTTCCGTGCCTGATCTTGCCGGTGCTTTTAGTTAATCCTAAGTAAACCTGCGGAACCAGTTTCACTGGCTTCTGTGACAATATAGGCACAAATAAAAGAGCACTGATTAACCGAGTCGGACGGAGAATGAACGCGAACGGGGATTCATTAGGAAGCCGGCAAGCTGGAGCCATTACCGCTGTCGCTTTATACTTATAAAGGCGCAGCTTAAGTGTTGGAAGGTAACGACACTTGGAGCTCGTGTGTCCCCCTATTTCCTTTTTTTTTTTTCTTTACCGCAGAGCGAGCAGCAGTGTCACAGTGCAAACAAAATTAGGCCAGGGCTTAGCTTGGCTAAGCACGGATACACATGCAGAAGCTCTGTTTAGCACTCGATCGTTTAGCTAAGTTGTGCTTTGTTTGTTTTTGCTTTGCCACGTCTTGCCACGTTCAGCTAGGTTTTGCTTTGTTTAACTGTCGTTTAACTCGCTTTCCGAACACACCGTCGCCAGTTTCACACACTGAGCGTGTCTACATCCTTCTTGTGCTGCAATCTTAATACCCAGAACACGCAAGCACGTATGGGTTGTTCAAAACGTCGCGGACGAAGATTCTGGTAGGAACTTTCTTTGTATCCAAACAATCTTCGGAGTTTTATTGACGGTACGGATCCATGGCAGCCAAACGTGTTCTGTTTGCCATTTTCCGCAGCTTGCTTGGCACGCTTTTCGGTTCTATTAACTTCCAAACGTTTCTTCCGCTCCTGTGCACTTTCACTATTGCCCTGAAGCATAAACAGTGAAACGTAGCCTCTTTTCTTCAAGTTTTTTTTTTTTTTTCTCTTAGCAACCATTCCTTCATTGGTCGACTTTCGCTATTGCTATAGTCATACGCAGTCGCTGCTGCTCGCTGCGTTTGGCGAGTCGATGATCTTCAGACAATCCGGAATGACCTGGCTAGCACTCAATTTCCTACTTCTTCTCTCGCAGCGCCGCCGTTTTCACAAGCAGCAATAGCAGCGGCAGCACAGCGACGAAGAAGTTACTGGCGTGCCATATTTAGTTAAGTGTCTGACGGGTGCTTTGTGCTTTTCAGTGCGAAAGAACTCGTACTATCGTCAAAGCCGAGCAGAAATTTTGATTGTGCCTCGCGGGTTACCACAGCAACTGTGTCGCCGGTCTTTGTCGATCCACCAAAGCCGCGAGGGGGACAGATACTCCTTCAGCATGCAGGGCGCCTCCCCTCTATAGCCTCTGGCGCGTCATTTGCTCGCACATCACTAGAGAGCCTACATGTGGCGCCAGTATTTTCCTCTTTCATACAAAATTGTGACCACCATTCTTTTTTGGCGCGTTCGAATGGTGCCATACCATTTCGCTTCCCATTTAGTATCACCGGGTAGTTAGTTTGCGATAGGGATTAATAATAATAATAATAATAATAATAATAATAATAATAATAATAATAATAATAATAATAATAATAATAATAATAATAATAATAATAATAATAATAATAATAATAATAATAATAATAATAATAATAATAATAGTAATCAATCAATCAATCAATCAATCAATCAATCTTTATTTAATGTGCGCAGGAACAACCATGTGGTCTTTGTGCTGCAGCACAAAAAAAAAATGAAAAAGCACAAACATGTTTACACACACAGAGAGAACACAAAAAAAAGAAATAAATAATACATGAAATGAAACTGAGACGAAAAGTATCACGGAAATTAAGCAAACAATGAGTATCATCACTTATATACACAGTGAGAGAATTTTTTAGCACACCAGGAAATAAAGAAAAAAAAAAAAGAACGGTAGGTAGAAGAGAGAAAAAAAAAAAAACAGATGACTGACATTGATTATAGTAATATAGAAATATACATAAAATAAACAACCATTCCAGGCGCAACAAGTGCATGGTACTTAAAACACAGGCTAGAAATACAGAATAATACAATAAAGAAGTAAAATTGAACAAGGGACAGTAAGATTCGAATATAAAGTTTAAAGTTGAAATATAAGCAAGAAACGGATAAAAAGTAGTTCAAGATACAGACAGCATTGAACAGGAGAAAAAGCAAAAAGTGAAGTAAATACAATTTAAGGCTAGAAAGTGGGAGTTATATGTGATAAAGTACTATTTAGAATACAACGCTACGAACATCCAATGTAAATGAACAGAGCGAGTTTTGGAAGATGTCAAGGTGAGGACAAAAAGAGTTAAATAACCACTGCATCCTGTCCAGAGGGGAGTGGGAATGAAGAGGAGAAACCTGAAATGGTCTGAATTCCCTCATGCTCTTTCGCGGAACGCGCAGTAGGATGTACTCTAAGAGCTGAGGGCACATAATGTGGCCATGAAGGAGTTTGTACAGAAATATGATATCAAGTCTGATACGACGGCAGTGAAGGGAAGGAAGATTCAGTTGGGCGCTCCTGGTGGAGCGAGAGGGGGAAGTTGCGAAAGGAAAGCGATAATGAAATATCCGTAAAAAATTTTTTTGTACTCTGTCAACCTTGTCCAAGTTCGATTTGCAAGTGCCATTCCAAACAACCGACGCATACTCCAAGACCGGGAGGCATATGGACAGGTACAGTTTTAGGAACGGAAGTGGAGTATGGAACTCTCTCGAAAGTCTGCAAACGAATCCGAGTGTGCGCATAGCCCGCTGAGCAATGCGTTTAGTGTGAGAGGAGAAGCTGAGGGTGCGGTCAAAAAGTACACCAAGGTCATTAATTTCATCAACCCTATCCAACAGCACAGAATTGACAGAATAATGGTAGAGAAAGCTATGTGTTTTACGAGTAAAGGACACAACCCTAGTTTTGGAAGAATTGAGGGTAAGTCGATTCATCGCACACCAATCAGAAAAAGCAGATATGTCCGATTGCAACAACACGCAATCTTGAAAAGAATGTATTACCTTGAATATTTTTATATCATCAGCATAAAGAAGAAACGAGGAGTTCTTTATCGCCGAGGAAACATCATTAATAAAAACGGAGAAGAGAAGCGGGCCTAGTACTGAACCTTGAGGAACTCCACTCGTTGCAGGGTAAACGAAAGAAGTCTGTCCATTGACACTGACAAAGCAGAAGCGATCAAGGAGATAGTTGCGTAGGAGGGCTACGAGAGAGACTTCAACGCCAGAGAGTAGAAGTTTTTCAAGAAGTAGTGAGTGAGTAACAACGTCGAAAGCTTTGCTCATATCACAGTACACAGTGTCAACCTGACCCCTCTGAAGGACTGCTAATAATAATAATAATAATTATTATTATTATTACTGCTAATAATAAGGACTGCTAATAATTATAATAATAATAATAATAATAATAATAATAATAATAATAATAATAATAATAATAATAATAATAATAATAATAATAATAATAATAATAATAATAATAATAATAATAATAATAATAATTGGTTCACAGGAAAGAAAAGGCGCAATATTTGTATTCACACTTGTTCTGTGGACTGATTTATTTATAGGAAGGGAAAGGCACGGTAACTGTCTCACTTGATTTCTGTGGACACCGCAACCGCGCCGTAAGGGACGAGAGGAAGATGGGAGTGAAAGCGGAAAAGGAGAAAGGGGAGCTGTAGTGGAGGGCTCCGGAGTAATTTCGACCACCTGGGGATCTTTAACGTGCGCTGACATCGCACAGCACACGGAATAATAATTGATTCACAGGAAGGGAAGGGCGCAGTATTAATGTATAGAAGAAAGAAAGAAAGAAAGAAAGAAAGAAAGAAAGAAAGAAAGAAAGAAAGAAAGAAAGAAAGAAAGAAAGAAAGAAAGAAAGAAAGAAAGAAAGAAAGAAAAAAGCGACTTGCATTAAGAAAAAAAAGAAAATCATTTTTCGCCGCCATTGAGCCTCACGACTCTGTTGACATTGATACACGCTCCGACAGCCTAGCTCTCTGCCGTCGCCTTTCAGGTCACTTCCTTTAGGAATTCCAATCGGCACCCCTGGAAACGCGTCCGACATCCGTCGCGCCACCGTATCGCCGGCAGAGGGAAAAACCCAGCCGCCCCGAACGCGCGCTAGGGTGCCTAACGCGCGCAAGCCTCGATCGGCATGGCGAGCTCAGAGCTCGCGTTTCCCCTCACGCTCGCGTCTTCCCTTGTTGTGCATGGGTTAGATATGTGTAATGCATTGTGCCGGAAGGAGCGGTGACCTTCGCGATTAAAGCTTGATCGGCCACGGTACCGGTTTTTCCTTTGCATTATGAGGTTGGGAAGGTCAGAGACAAACTGTTAACTAATGCAAAAAGAAGCTTCACGGATTCACGAGCACCGATAAAGCCACTTCAGTCCCTTCGCTTACAGCGCGGTTCAGGCTTGCAAGGAAGTATGACAGATACTACGCCTTTCTTTTTCTGTAAATTTATTAATTTTATTATTATTATTATTATTATTATTATTATTATTATTATTATTATTATTATTATTATTATTATTATTATTATTATTATTATTATTATTATTATTATTATTATTATTATTATTATTATTATTATTATTCATAACCACTCGTCGCTGTGCACGAAAACATCCAGTCACAATATGATTGCATACCAAACCATCTGGAATTGGGCGACGCTGGTTACTAGCACGATACCCAAATTTTAATTATTGCCATTCTCGGTTTTGAGAGCGCCGGATCGAATTTTATGACTGCTGCTATGCGACGCTCGTAATGACGTGTCCAGTGATGCGGTCCGCAACGACAAGGTCTTCCGCTGTCGTGGTTCCACATGTGAAGCGTCGATTAATCATAGCGCGTCAGATCGAAAGACACGTTAGCCCTTGTTTTCATCAAATTTGTTTGAAATTAGCTTACACTATGCACTGTTATTGATAAACAAAGAATCAAATGTGTTGAGAATGCATTGGGCGAGGTGAAATATGTGTATCATTTGTCTACGTTTTGCGGGATCACGGAGGTAACCTACGCTGCGCTGGGACTGTATCCAGGCTCGGGCTGCTTTGATCAATATATCTTTTCGAGCTTTCGGGAAAGCACCGTATGCTCCTGTAAAGGTGCGCGCCAACATGTCACCTGAAGATGGGAAGGTTAAGGGGTCACGGTATTACTTCCACCGGTAAGTTTATTGCTCTCTGAATGCGCCCAGGGTGTCGTTCATGAAACATTTTATCGATATGTTTTTTTAGTGCGAAAACATTTGCACAGCGATCCCTCTCCTCAAGTTTGTTTCTGCGGTACCTCTATGCTTAGTTGTCATAGCAATTGTGATGCTAGCCGCCTCGATTGTTTCCATTACAACTGTGACGCCACTCGTCGAGACTTTTCTACTAGAGAGTAATGGTCTTTATCCGAATACGATGACTGGATTTCGCCGGGGACGCTCTTCCTTCGACAGCGTCATCGACCTCGTGGCGACAGCACAACACGAAAAGCGTCACCGCCGACTAGTAGCTGCTGTCTTTTTAGATATAAAGGGAGCTTACGACAATGTCCTCCATGATGCTATTCTTGATAGACTTGACGACGTCGGAGTTGGTGGCCGGCTGTACTTGTGGATTGTGAGCTATCTCAATGGCCGCTCTGTTTACATGACTAAGCCTCATGGAGATACTACCCGTATATCAGGTCGGTCAGTAGCGAAGCGGCGAGTGTGACGACGGAATGAACAGCAGATATATACTTCTGTGGAAGGTTTTCCTCCCCCATTGCTTCTTAAGCGCTATTTGCTAGTACTGCATCACTAACGGACCTTCACGTGACGCCAGAGTTCTCCTCTTTCGTTTCAAAATTATGACGCAACAACGTAATGTATGCTTCCGGTTGTGTGCCTTGAAATAAATGTTTAACACTTCGCCAAACTCTGCGCCTGTCTATCAATGCTATGAACAGCCAAGCAAAGCCGTGAAGCGGAGCCTATGAATTCTGAAGATATGGCCAAACGCCGCAAGAACTGCAGAGAAAACGTGCAAGGCCGAAATATGGTACGAACTGCTGAAACATGAACAGAACGGGCTGCGAGGCTGGAGGCTGACCGTAATCGAAAGCGTACTAAACGTGTCGTTAACTGGAACGTCATATATCGCTTTCACGCGACCATTGGTTTAACCATGTTTAAACCTGGAAGGAAAGCGTAGCATGGGGAGGAAGAAATTTAGGTGGGCGAATGAGGTTAAGAAGTTCGGGGGGGGGGGGGGGGTCAAGTGGATGCAGCTAGCACAGAACCGGGTTAAGTGGAGAAATATGGGAGAGGCCTTCGCCCTGCAGTGGGTATAGTCAGGCTGATGATGATGATGATGATGATGATGATGATGATGATGATGATGATGAAACCTGTCTAACTTTTTTTCATCTGCGATAAAAATTAATTCAGGGTAATTCAAACAGCGGTCTGTCTTGTTTCCCTCCCTAGCGTAGTCTTTTTGCCATTGTTAGCATAATTTGTAGGCCTTCGGAGATTCGCTAGTCTACGTTGAAGTTAAGCGTCCGCGTGAGTAGAAAATCTATTTTCCTATCAAATATGGCTTTGTATGCCACTTGCTGCGAGGTGCCCCGCCGCCCTTGCAGAGTGGCCGAATTATGATGTCCCGGCTTCCTCAGTGACCTTTGATCGCGACCGAAAAGATTAGCATCACCGTTTGTGAGCGCACCGAGCTTTTCTTTTGGGCAAGTGGCCTCCCCATCACGTGCAAAGCAGCCAGTCCTGGAGGATGAGCGTGGCTACATGCACTTACTGTGTCTCCGGGTAGTGCATAAACTGCCCCTCTTTTCGTACCTCGGAGTGCTCAGGATCCCTGTCGGATCAACTGCCTCAGTACGTACACGTCTATGGCGTTATATTACTGAATACGAATTCCCGAAATCGATCATTTTAGTTGCCGCATTTAGATGCAGCCGAAATGCAAAAACGCAGTTTGCTGATATCTCGCACATATTTTAAAAGCAGCATGTGATCAAAATAAATATCGAGTTATCATCCTCACGGTCCCGCGTCCCGTAGGTCAAGCTCCTGGTGATCCATTCGCGATTCATTAGTATCAGATTTTTTTTTTTAAACCATGCTTTCTTAACAACGGTAACAGTAAATGAGGTGTAAGTAACATCCTAAAGCTCCTGTGGGGCTGAGACAGACTTGTAGTGGTGTTCTACGGGTGTTCGTTCACATGGGTTTCATTAACGTGCACTGACATCACACAGAAAACGGGCGTTCTCGAATCGCTACTTCATTGATATTCAGCATTCGCGGCCGGGCTTCAATCCCGCGTCGTTGGGACCACTCACTGAACACTAAACTTGAAAATGAGTATACGGGTCTTGGGGCCCACCTGTTTCTTCCACTTCATGCGCCTGTTCTGGTACCAGGTCTTGACCTGCAGTTGCGTGAGGCCCAGGACTCGCGCCAGGTCTGCGCGGTCGGGCGTGGACAGGTACTTCTGCGAGTCGAAGCGCCGCTCGAGGCCCATCAGCTGGCCCTCGGTGAAGACGGTCCGGTTTCGCCTTGCCCTGCGCAGCTCACGACCCTCCTGAAGGGAGTCGCCGCCGGCCGCTGTTGGGCTCAGGGCCCCTCCAGCCGCCTGCTGCTGGGAAGAAAGGGGGGCGGAAGACCCGGCTAGGGCCTCCACCGAAGACACCGCGGGACTGAGCGGGAACGCCGACGATGCCCACGGAGAAGCCGCTCCTCCGGCGGACAGATAGGCCGCACTTAGGTCCGGGTACCCGGCTGCAAGAGCAACGATAGTGAAATAGCTGCTGGTTGCCAAATTGTTACGATGGCTGTTGTTTTAAAGAGGTTGCTTTAGACAGACACATACGTGGCAAAATTACTTTCGAAAATAAGTAAATTGCGTTACAAATTACTTGGCTGAAAATCGCAAAAGTGTAATTAAGTTGGATTATTAATTGTTTCTCCCAAAAATAATAATATTACTTCGCAATTGCTTCTGCAGAGTAATGCAATTACTATTGAATCACAAGGGTGAAAAGGAACTGAAGAAAAATGAAAAAAATCAAAACAGAAATCAATCGTATATAGTACTCGCACCCACGTAAACACGCACGCACGCACGCACGCACGCACGCAAACACACACACACACACACACACACACACACACACACACACACACACACACACACACACACACACACACACACACACACACACACACACACACACACACACACACACACACACACACACACACACACACACACACACACACACACACACACACACACACACACACACACACACACACACACACACACACACACACACACACACACACACACACACACACACACACACACACACACACACACACACACACACACACACACACACACACACACACACACACACACACACACACACACACACACACACACACACACACACACACACACACACACACACACACACACACACACACACACACACACACACACACACACACACACACACACACACACACACACACACACACACACACACACACACACACACACACACACACACACACACACACACACACACACACACACACACACACACACACACACACACACACACACACACACACACACACACACACACACACACACACACACACACACACACACACACACACACACACACACACACACACACACACACACACACACACACACACACACACACACACACACACACACACACACACACACACACACACACACACACACACACACACACACACACACACACACACACACACACACACACACACACACACACACACAAGCAATGGGGTTGAAGGCTAAGCGAGCAGCAGAGTGCATGCACATAAACGAATTCCAGCCCTCAGAGCCAATCCTTTTACCGAGGTGACAGATCCGTTTTTCTGACTTTCTTTACCTATATTGGTCTATAATCTATTGGTAGGAGGCTAGTCACCTTGGGCGCCTGCTGTGTATATATATGGGTACTTTCCGACTCGAAAATCACACTCGTTCGTTTACGTTTTCAGGGGCCGACAGGAGTGCACCGGACAGGGCTACATCCGCACTGAAGGCACTGTCCCTACCTCGGAATGAACCCATTCCAGGCACTCAGAACACCTAAAAAAGAAACCTTTCCCAGGGTCTCCCATCGACGTCCACGAACTTGTTTGCGCTGCCACTCTAGGCTCGAAGGACCGCAGCTTGAAATTCCAGTGCACCTATTTGGAAAAACTGAAGCAACATCTGTTCTTAAAGTTCTGTTTTCGCCAAATTTTGGACCTCAATTTTTATGAAGTAAAAATTACCTGAGAGGAACATCAACGGGGAAGAGAGTGACAGCAGCTGATGGAGCAGATGGCTAACTGGAGATCGCTGTTGGATACCTTTGCCTCCATGTTGACTCAACCTTGCTGATTTATTAGGGAGAAATTGCCACCGACCATTCCGACTGTTCATTTTTTGTGCGGTTATTTCCACAATAAATAAAAAACCATCGGCGGGTGCTTTCGCTCTTTATAACCAAGTATAAGTATGGTTAAACATCCGCCACTTCAAGCGGCAGCTCCCAGATAGCTCAACAAACCTGCACCGGAGCTGATCGCGGAGGCCACGGTTAAACCTCCGATATTTGACACGGCGGCTTCCAGGTGGCGCCACTTGTACAGCTGGAGCTGAAGCTTCCCGTTTTTTTGCACTATAACAGATGTAAGAGATAACTACTACCATGTTTTATTGCGAAAGCAATAGTACGCCAGGTCTAACCGCTCGTCGCTGTGTGCCGTGTCCGTGTCCGTGTCAGTGTCCGAGGTCCCCTGGCAGTAACTGCCAACTTGGGTCTCTCATTTCACATGGGGCGGTTATGACCAGAAGCAGTCTGCCAGGACCCTGGCATTCACGTTACCCTTATAGGCCGCTAAGGCACGTTCGTACGGCTTGGTTAAAGCAGGACTTTATATGCGGGCTGGAGAAGAAGAAGAAGAAGAAGAAGAAGAAGAAGAAGAAGAAGAAGAAGAAGAAGAAGAAGAAGAAGAAGAAGAAGAAGAAGAAGAAGAAGAAGAAGAAGAAGAAGAAGAAGAAAAAGAAGAAGAAGAAGAACGCTCGGTCTCCCGCATCTAATGCTTTCGCTTCATATTCGGTTCAGCAGCGTTGAACCCTTCTCATTCTTTTTTTTTATTTTAGATACTTCAAGTGCCACCATTGATGTATACATAAGGTGTGAGCATTGTACCTTGTTGATGATTTTTCAGTGAACGTCTTGAGAGTTCTGTATTAACTATGATGGTGATGATGCCAACGATGGTCAAGAAGCTTATTTGCTTCAAATAAAAATGGAGTGCGTTTTGGCGCACTCTGCACCAGTATATATGCAATAAGGATCAGCTAGAAGCCGCCGTGGTCGCTTAGCAGCTAGCGCCGCCCATGTGATTACTGGTGAGTGGATCGTGGTGTCGCTCTGGCGAATACCTCGGCAGCATACGAAAAAAAAAAGGAATCTACACTGAATGGCTTGCAGGATTAAATTCTGAGTTATTTTGGAAAGCGATTTCATTATCGGGTGTTGTCCGTATCGACTACTCAACGCTCATGCAACGACTGCAATCATCGATCACCAATATCCAATGATTGATAAATCAGGGACCAGCCATCCCTGACAAATCACTAGTCATCAGTGATTCACGCCTTATGCACACATCGAATCACATGACGCACTTCACTGTTCTACTCAGCCATGTATTCGTTATCACGCATTCATTATTTCGCCCAATCATTCACCACAATATTCACACTACAAATCCTAATTACTTTTCTGACTAATTACTATACATGATAATTAAGATATACTTAAATGAAATTTTACTCATCAATATATTGCATATACACATGTACCGGTCTCTTCAATTTCGCATAATTACCTAATTCCTCATTAGCATGCAATTATTCAAGTACATGTCCGTCCATGTCCAAAGGCACTTGCTATACGTATATAAAGGCTAGCGATTTTTCGCTCATGGCCACCGACGCCAACATCTCTGCAACACTGCACATTTACCGTGCCACAAGTGCGATGAATTGAGTGTAGCTGTCAAACCTAGTTCTTGGAGATATATTGCATGTGCATGTGCATGCCAGAGCAGTCGACAGCGCAGCTATTTATATTGAAAATCGGCAGTTCCAGACGCAGCAGCCTCTTCGCTGCTGACTGCAGCTGTACAGCTCGCCCGGCGGCGAGCTTACTCAAGGCCTGTCCCGAGGGTCAAACAAAGGAAGCGGTTTAGAAGAACGTTTCAAGGATGTTCAATGGTGAAAGCCACAAAGTGTTCTTCGAGAGAGATCCTGAAATCAGTATGGGAGCAAAACAGTTCTTCTGTCCTGTTTTTCCATCGACTTCTTTTGGGCCTAAGTTGTGCTGCGGTTTTTCTGCACCATGGACAGGAACTAACTAGCCCAAACCATCATGCTAATATAATAACGGCAGCAAGAGGAGGCGACGAAGTAGCCCCAAACTTGAAAGGTCTATTAACCTTTGAAATGCATGCGTGACGCCACCTGTAACGTTCCCAGCACTCCCAGCGGCATACTTTCAGTGGAGAGGATGGCATATTGGAATTTGAACGATACGTAGGTTCACTGACCATGTACTGTGGACACTGATGCCCAAAAGAGAGGCGGCTGATTCGATCTACAAGAAGTGGTTCTGAGAATTCAATTCCTGATGCTTGGCATCGTTGTGTGAGTTTTTGAGCAAGTTTAGATTGCATTTCTAGCCCTATTTTCTGGCAGCGCAGCGTTTCTCGCTTCTTGGCGGCTTTACGAGCATGGCAGTGGGTGATGAGGGGAAGTCCGGCTGAGATGATTTTCTGTGCTTCGTATCATGCACGCATCACATACAGAAAAAATTTGAAGACAACAGCCAAAACCACGTCGGTGTCTTGCACTGCACCCACCCTTCCGGAAAGGTGGCGCTTGTGTGGAGCAATGGCCGACATTGCTTTGAAATTGGCTAGAACAGAATGCCGACAAAAACTGCTTTCGCTTCGTTCTTGTCCATGTGCAGGCACGGCGGTAAGTGACAGTGTTGTGAACGTTTAAAATCGTAATATGAGGTTTCACTTCATGTGTGAGGACAGCTCCAAGTCTAAAAAAGACAACTTGAAACGTTGAAATAAGCCATGGAAACTTTTAGCATTTTCATCTCCAATGAATTCCAAGCTGATATGCGCTTACTTTTTCGAGCATAGCCACGGGTCTATGCGGAAAAGCATAAGGTTGGTTCAAGGGAGCCTTTCATTTTTCTTGTTTCTTACATTTGACAAAACACCGCGCTTTCATTATTCATTTCGCTATCTTCAGCTCACATTTTCACATGGTGGTACATAGAAATACGAAAAACTAGTAGACGCCTAACTTTGCGAGGCACGTGGGGTCACTGTTCCAAGCAACACAGTATAGGAGTCCTGAGTCGCTTGCGCCAGAAAGAGTCTGTCAGGGAATGGTCTCGAGTTAATGACATTCTAGTGGACGTCAAGGAGTAGAAATGGGTATGGACAAGGCATCTAAAGCGAAGGGAAGATAACCAAAGGTCACTGAGGATAATAGACTGGATTTCAAGGAAATGAAATCGTGGCATGGGGCAGCAAAAAGTTAGGGCGGCCGATGAAATTAAAAAGTTTGCAAGTGTGAAGTGGATGCAGCTAGCCCAATGCCGGGTTGAATGGAGGGATATAAGAAAGATCTTTGTCCTCTGGCTAATGGTGATGATTAGCTTTAACGCATATTTAAAAAATCACTTCTCAATGTTATTGAAATTCTAAATAGTTAGGGCGTGAGCTAAGCAACGTAGATCTTGCTACTCCTTCCTATTCGCGGCATGGCATCGCGGTGAAAGAACTCCCCTCCGCCTTGACCTCGTGCTGGACCAGCAGGCCGCGTTCTCATCTCGAAGCGGTCATCGATCTCCCTGGGGTGATTCTTTAACCCGGTGCATGGATGACCCGATGCATACCGCAGTCCGGCTTTCCCGGACAAGGCACGCCTGCGGAGGAGCTCAGCACCTTTGACTGAGAGCAACCGACTGGGCAGCCCAGTAGCAGCGTCCTTATGCCCCGTAGCGGCGTTCGCATTAAACGCCGCGGGGGGTTGAGAGACGGGCAAGGGAGTGACTGCAAGGCGGCAGAAAGAATCGAGGGGTCGGGCAAGCGCACGGAGCACGTCCGGTTTCGCTCGAACATCGCTTCGATTGTATCTCGGACGGCGCGAGCAACCGACGATGCGGAGGTCTACCCGAAGTTCGGGAAGCCAACGATTAAACAAGGAGAGGCTGGTTGGATGAAAGATGTGAGCGGCGACGTCGCCTGCAGTCACGCACAGGGGATCCCCCGTTCTGAGGTGTTGAGGTCCGTGGTTCTCGGGATTGCGTGGAAACCCTTGACAGCATGACGCAAAGCACAAAACTATAGTTAACATGAAGCTGCTCACGGTAGCCAATGTTTGTTTTACGTGGGCAATCGCATGGGAGACTACGGACAATAGCCAGCTGCTATGCAACTGGAAAAAAAAAAAAAAGTGCTAAGCGCCGATGCCTGAAGAAGTGCGCGTCCAAGTCCGTCTTCCTGGTACACGACTAATAAAGTTTTCTCCCTCTCTCTCCTCCTTCAGTGTTCTCTGTGGCCTCGCTCCCGCTCTGAAAGCGAAGCAAGGACGAGAGTGCCCGTCTCCGTCCCGCCTGCTGTTGTGTTGTGAAACCAAGGAAGCCCTTTAAGGCGAGAACCGTTGCGGGGCATGTGCACGTGCGTTCGAGATGTCTCTCTTGCAGCATATTTAGCTATTAGGTAAAATAAGTTGAAGGTAAGGTATATTGTGAGGACGTTTTAGAGGAACGTGCCATGACACAGCGTTAAAAAAAATGTTGTCAGAGAACAAATTATTACTATTATGTTGGTTTGCTTCCGGATTTTCTGTTTGCTTTTAAGCACAATTTGTTAATACGCAGTGATGTGTCTCCTCCAGAACGCCTTCGTCAGCCATTAAGAAAGCGAGCATTTGCACAATTGGGCTTATATATTAAGCATCTTCAGTTTTGCTTCCACTGCCCATCACTCTTGCATCAGTAGAGGGGGAGGGGGGGGGGGGGGGGGGATACTGTGCGTGGTCGCCGCATGGCCCACGACGCCGAATACACGATGTTATCGGGGGTTGGAGGGAGAGCCTCTCACAGTGCTGCTTGGAAATAGCGAGGGAGAATACAGATCTATCTGCGTAATGTCCTATACGCTTACCAGCTATAGGGTTTCAGATGTTGGCTCTATAACGCGTCGAGCATAAGTAGAAATACGCGATGCACGTATACACTCCTTTTCGTGTGAAAAGAAACACTGTTTCAGCATTTATTTAATTTTTACACTATATTAGCAGCGACGCTGCGGCTCAGTGGTCAGGGCGCTCGACTGCTGATCTCGAGGATTTGGGTTCGATCTCTACCGTGGTGGCCGCGTTGCGATGGAGACGAAACGGAGGGGCGCTAGTGGACTGTGCGATGTCAGTGCACATTAAGGAGCCCCAGGGGTAGGAATTACAGGAGTCCTCCATTACAGATTCCCTCATGCCCGAAGTCGCTTTGGAAACCCCATATACCGATTACTCCAAAAGTATCTGCTCACTTTTTCTAATTTCCCGATCAGTTTTTTTTTTTTTTATTTAGCGTAATGTACCCGGAAGTCACGTTAAACTTCAGTCGGGCAATAAAGAAAAATCTTTTCTTTTGGAAACTGGTCGTTCCTTTCTACGTTCCAGGTACCTGTACAAATGGAGAAAGCCTAACAAACAAACTAATACGAATACGATAAAAGAGCGCGAAAATATTCAAGTGTAATATCGCAAGATGCATGTGTGCGAATTTCTTCGAAAACAGCGAGTGGAAACGAAGATAAATAGTAAAAGAAATGAAAAAGCGGTTAATGTGCACTCGCGTATCGAAAGTTTATTCCTTCTACTTTTTAAAAAGGTACGCGAAGGTAAGACAGCAGATATATTTTTTGCAGAAACATAGACATACTCCATTCGTAAAATGATTCTTTTAAATAAAACTATTGTACTTTAATTCACGGGTCACCTCTAATGACCTGCATAGGCATGTGCATGTTTTCGGCTGCTTGCGCGTTCGGATTTTATCTGCTGTGCGTCATGATAAGCGTGGGCTGAACCTGTACGCTTAATCTTCAATGCACGAAACGAATTATATTAGGACCCGTCTTATATGTACGCATCCTCTCAGTTCCCCCCCCCCCCCCCCCCCCAACTTTTTTTTTTTTTTGTTCGTGTAGCCGTAGCCCGATAACTAATAATGTCCTCACTGCTCAGGGTACTCGTATTTCTCACACCGTTTATCTATGTTACTAGTCCTCTGCCTGTGCTTGGATTAAAAGGAGTAAATTTGGGCCACTTTTTTGTTTCTGTGTGAAACCGCATTTATTCGATGTCTGCAGCGAAAATTCGCTCCGGTAACTCTTTTGGCGCGTTGCTTGCGAGATTCGTTACGTTGCAGCATTTTCCTCCACCTTCAAGGCAAAAGTCCAAACCAGGAAATGTGAGGAAGAGTGCCGCAATGCACCTTCTTTGGACCCGAGTGGTGTTGCATGCCCAGCAGGCCCCGCGGGCTCGCTGAGCCTTTTCCCGGTTATAAGAAAGCGTGGCAACGCGTGTCCTTCGATAGTGTTACATATACACAAACTCGTGGTTCCGGTCACGACTCAGATATGCTGATCGCCAGCCGATAAGCTCAATGATCAGCGCTCGCAGATGTGGAGGTGATTACCCGTCTTCTTTTTTCCTCCATCTTCCCCTACCTTCGCTTTAGTTTCGTGTGAGAGGCAGTTTCCGCCAGTCGTTAGGCAACAGCGAATATTCTAAGTAGCCTTCTTTCCCGGCTGTTCCGTTGTCTCACCAACAAGATTTATTCCCCTCCTAGGAAAATCCGGGGTGTCGCCACATATCTGCAAGCTCCCTTTTTTCCTCACCTTCACCCTCTCTCCCCCATCCGTCTGAATCCATCGCAAGCGTGATTGCATGCGCAATTTAAAAACCGGAGTAACAATTGCGGAAGCAGGTGCCCCATGCATACAGAGCGGGAGAACACGTGCCCTCTTTTCATTTTTGCCCCTTCAACACATGAAGTCTCTCGTCGCGCGGCGACAAAGAGCTCGCTGCAGCCAAGGGACTTCGCTATAGCAATCGAGCTAAGACGAAATACGTGAGGTCAGATTGCGTGAGCTAGTTCTTGTCTTTTCATTATACTGTTCAACGCGTAGCAATTTCTAAATGGTAATAGTTTAAACGAAAGTTTAAACGAAAGCTATAGCGAAGTCAGAATTGGCTGCGTGCCTGGAATTTTGTTTTATACAGTTCACTCAAATGGCGTAATATCGAGTGCTACCAACGCTGCAAGCAAGCCCTGTTTAAAAGAGCGTAAATACGCAGCCTTTCTTTGTTAACATCTTGGCACTGCACTCAGAATGTGAGCCTAAAACTGAAGCGAAATTTTGCGCTAACCGTTATGATAGTACCTCTCGTGCTGTGCACACCTTTGAGGATTATGCTTAGTATGACCATTAATTGACTAACTATAATTAGTTATTGCTCACTCCTCGCATTGATTCATCAGAGTATTACAACGCTTTTCTCTTGAAGTTGCACGCGAGCCTTGGGATAATTTGAAAGGATTGAAAGAAAAAAAAAAAGCAAGGAGGGCGGAGGGGGAGATCGTCTTAAAGCTACACTTCGCAACGTGAGTTTATAGCACGTCATTGATGTACTCGTGTGTAGTCATAAGAGGCTTGGCAAGAAATCCTCCAAAAATAGTTAACTGAAATACTGCTTTGTTATTTTCAGGATTCTTCCAGGCTACGCGGTCACACGTCGTGTATATGCGACCGAGTATGCAGGGAGGGAAAATCAATGCAGCACCGCCAGATCACGTGATCACTAAATCATCACCATCATCATCAGCCTGACCATACCCACTGCAAGGCGAAGGCCTCTCCCATATTCCTCCCATTAACCCGGTCCTGTGCTAGCTCCAGTCACTTGACCCCTGCGAACTTCTTATCCTCATCCGCCCACCTAACTTTCTGCCGCCCCCTGGTACGCTTTCCTTCCCTTGGAATCCAACTTGTTACCCTAACCGACCATCGGTTATCCTCTCTTCGCACTATATGTCCTGCCCATGTCCATTTCTTCTTCTTAATTTCCACTAGAATGTCGTTAACTTGAGTTATTTCTCTGACCCACTCTGCACGCTTCTTATCTCTTAATGTTACCCCTACCATTTTTCGTTCCATAGCCCTCTGCGTTGTCCTCAAGTAGAACCCTGTTTGTTAGCTTCCACGTTTCAGCCTTATAGGTGAGTACAGGTAAGATGCAACTGTTGTATAATTTCGTCTTGAGCGATACTGGTAGGCTGCTATTCATAATCAGCGAGTCCTTTCCAAATGCGTTCCATCCCAATCTTATTCTCCTTGTTATTTCTCTTTCGTGGTCCGGATCTGCGGTTACTACCTGTCCTAAGTAGACATATTCGCCTACTACTTCCAGTGCTTCGCTACTTAACGTAAACTGCTGTTCCTTCCCGAGGCTTTTGAACATTACCTTAGTCTTCTGCACATTGATTTTCAAGCCACCAAGCCAAGTTCCCCAAGTAATTGTGTCTTTCAATTGGCTAGTTTCTCATGTACCTCACAACGAAGCCCCTCATACCCCTTGTATTTGTTTGCTGATTATTTTAATGGGTGATTCGAATCTGGCGGCCTTGACGCCATAGATAGCGTAAGACGGTTATCGCAGCTCCCGTTAGATCATTCTACATGGCGCAGTATCACATGACGCTCCACGTCTGCCGCCATAGCGAAGGGGGGAGCTGGCGAACACTTCCAAGATTAGGTTGCACGCAACATAAATACTTAAGAGTGCAGGATTAAACAGCTGTCGCCGTAGCTCAGCAGTCGAGCACCGGATGCAAAATTCGGAGGTCATGGGTTCGGATCCCACCGTCGGAACGTGGTTGTTTTTTTTCTACTCTCTTGCCAGTTACTCCCACGATTATTTATCACTTCACATTCGTCAACACACACACACACACACACACACACACACACACACACACACACACACACACACACACACACACACACACACACACACACACACACACACACACACACACACACACACACACACACACACACACACACACACACACACACACACACACACACACACACACACACACACACACACACACACACACACACACACACACACACACACACACACACACACACACACACACACACACACACACACACACACACACACACACACACACACACACACACGTAATCCTCTATGCTTTGCTTTGCGTCACTGGATGTTGGCTCCTTTCTTATGTAATCAGGTACAGTACGGTCCACTGTTAGAGGGAACATGAGATCGCGCGGCCTAAACACTTTGCAAAGCGCTGCCGCCGACCACTGGCAAAAACGGACGGCACCAAGTACATTTTCGTGAAAAGCAGTCGGCCGTTCTTAGTGCGCATGCGCATCTTTTACGATCTTTTGTAGCTGGCTCTCTCGGGAGTGCTTTGTAAAGAGCGGCAGAAAAGCAACCTCATGTGCCCTTTAAAATGAACCGTACTGTACTTACATGTAATTCGAAATTGGCGTGCTTCAATAACGTTCGAGGTACAGGAATTGTTCCGCATTATGTAGCTCATAGGCAATGGTTAGAGGGATGATTTGAGCTAGGAGGTACGGTACTCGAGTCCTTTGTAGCAAGTCTATCCTTTATCGTAAAATCACAAGAAATTTGGCGTCATTCGTGCATTTTCCCCGGCTTTCTTTCGTGTTGGTCGACTAGAAAAAGTTCACTTTGTACGACATTTAAGTAAAATGACATTTGACACCCTACGTATGGCTTTATTGGGTGTGAGCCTTTGTAAGTACAGAGAAAACATTCGTACATCGCACTTTGCCTCTATTGTTCCTGGCAGCATGAACATTGCGTCGAGGTTTAGAACGGTCTTGGCATCTATTG